>NW_027040547.1:0-360847 GCF_037179485.1 Ochlerotatus camptorhynchus | reverse complement strand
TTTTGTCAGGAAGCCTCATACTCTACAAAAGGTTCTCATAGCCTCTATAAGAGTAATATTGTATCCAAGCAGTTTTATTACGCTTTGGTGAAAATCAGTTATAAAGCCAATTTAATTTGTATTGGCTTCAAAGCAACCACCATAAATTAGCTTGTTGTTGTTCTGTTCTGCTGAAACTTTTTTTTCCAAATGGAAATCTTTAGCGGTAAAAATAGGTTTGAGTGTTGGTGTCAAGATCACCATGCAATCAATTTTGTTTCATGGCGACATTAGTGAAAATCTTAAAGAAAATATGTTGCTTTTTAGAAGTTCCAAAACATATGCGCTTGAAATGTTATCGTGTATATTGAGATAATATGAGCGTTAAATAAATGCGCCTCCAAAATAATTCAAGTTAACAAAAAAGATTGTTTCAGAAATCAAATGAATTTAATGGAATCACCTTAATTTTACAGAAAATAGATCTAAATACATAAATTCATACCAATGCACACTGGAAATCATTTCGGATCTCTTATTTAGCCATTATTTTATTGAAATTTCTTGGATTTTATTCCAAGGCTAATGGCATTTTCATAATGACAATATGGCGACAGAGGACAGCAGGCAAGAAAAACACCAGGCGCAATTTCTTAAAATGTCTAATGCTTACATTGCACACTGGGTCCTAGCGGGCAACCTAGCGGAGCAAAATTAATAACTCCGAAACGAAGCATTTCCGCGACTTGATGTCTTCGGCAAAATTTCTCGTCATAATAAGGACCATCTATTGACATAAACAAAAAGTTCAAAACTCTTCCGCAAAGATGGCGTCACAATCTAACTTCTTTATATGACGTTTTGGAAACTTGATGTCTTCGGCAAAGTTGTTTATCTTGACAAAATGAACAGCTCTTTCAAAGACGTAAAATTTCCACAGTCTACTGGTTCCAAGTTATATGGAGTTAAAGAAAAAAATGTCGAAAATATGGTTTTTTTTCTGTTTCGGTTTTTTTGCTTATAGCTTTATAATGTTATATTTTTCTCTTATGCAAATACATTAAATAAATAGCTTTTGTGAAGAAACATACTGGATTAAGCTTCAAATTTCAAAGATATTGTTGAAAAAACGAAAAAAAAACACAATTTTTGAACTTTAATATCTCCCAAAGCGCAAAAAATCGCAAACTGACATTTTTAGCAAAAATTAAGCAATTCTCGATTAACAAAATATCAACATTTGAGAGAGGTATATTTTTGGGTCAAGATAAACAACTTTGCCAAAGAAGTTAGATTGTGGTATCATCTTTGCGGAAAAGTTTTGAACAATTTGTTTATGTCAATAGATGGTCCTTATTATGATGAGAAATTTTGTCGAAGACACCAAGTCGCGGAAATGCTTCGTTTCGGAGTTATTAATTTTGCTCCGCTAGGTTGCATTCCTGGCCCAATGTGCATAGGATGAAAGCAGAACAAAAAATCATAATGCATGATTTTATTACGAGAACTATTTTCTTTTTACAAGAGCAATTCAAGCTGAACTTTGCATTAGGTCCTAAGTAACATTGATCGATTCCCTTCGTCGACTTTCTCTTTCGTTAATAACTTATTTACCGAACCGTTTCTTGATGTGTTTGTCGTATTGGATGCTAGATAAAAGCTTCTTTTATCGATTTATGTGCTGAAAATACCTGGGAATGTCTTTACATGACCGTGGGGATGCAAAGAGAAAGTTGACGAAGCGAATCTGTCAATATTACTCAGGACCTAATGCAATGTTCAGCTTTGATTCATTTTTTATTTGAGGGCAAATGTATATTCCTATTCTACGGGTGCAACCGATGAATTTTACAAACATTTAGAAAAGTTTTGAATGGTACATTAACCTTTATGAAAAGTTATGCGTGATTTCAACCTTTTTGCCCTAGGACTGTCACCATTCCATGTATTTCGACCAAGATTCGACCGTGTCACCCCATGTATATGCGAGCGAGAACGGAAGAATCATGGAGATTGCTGACGTTTTTCTTACGCACACTACGTCGCGTATACGTATACACGAAATGTTTTCATGCTCATGCTAACAATTTTGTTGATTTTCTTTGCGCTCCGCTTGGAAGTACCGGAAAGTTTTGATTCTTTTCTATGTTGTAAAAATAAACCACCTATTTACATTTCTGACAAGTTGCAACTGAATGCTTATAATTGTTTTAAAATAACTGTTTCATGGCCAACTAGTTTTATTGCGCTTACTTATAAAGCAACGATAGGATTTATTTTTTGGTTTTATAAGGGCAATTTATATTACTTTTTTGTATACTTCAAAGCAATCATAAAACCTTTCATAAGTGAAAATAGCATAAGCATCAGGTGGTTTTTTAATTAGCTTTATAGAGGTTTTGCAGATAGCTATAAGAATGTTTCATGACTTGCATTGTATATGACCGTCATAAAGCTGTAGGTAATGGTTGCAGCTGCAATAAAACCTTTATAAATTTTGAATATAGCCAAGCAGCTCTAGATTTGTTACTTGGGATGCTACCTTAAACCACACATCGTAGCATGCATTGGTTAGTATATAACTCGTAGATAAAATATGGATTCTCAAGTGGTGTTGCGTACTTAGCACTGATGAAGTCTGCAAGTAGTAGACGAAATACGCGTATCTGTCAAAAAATAAACAATTAAAACGGAATTAAAAGGAAATAAACCAACACACTCAAGGCTCGTCATGAAGAGATTCCGTTAAGAGATTCGACAAATTTAAAAGATTGACTAAAAACGTTTTAAGAAATAGGATTAGTAGTAATCTCTAGTTTGTAAGCAGATCAATTCAGTCTATACGACTAGTCGAAGACGGTGATAAATAAATAAATAATGTTTACGTGACATTTGGGTCATATTTGCCATTGATAATCAACTTTTAAAAGTGTCCGTATTTGCGGAATATGTGTCTAAATTTTGGAGCATTACGATACCTCAGGAGAGAGCAGCTAGAAGACTTTGCTTCACGGCTCCCTGGCATTTAGCAGGAGAATTTTTTAGAGTACAGAAGTCTGAATTAGTGAATTTAATTTTACCTTCGTTTATTCAGATGAAAGCCACACAAAGATATTTATTTGATCTCATCGAATTTTATCTCGATTTGACACAATTCAAAGAACCTTCCAGGGGCGCCAAGATTATAAATTTGACCGTGAACTGGTTCAAATTTGGATTTCGGTTCAGTTTCTAATGCAGATTACGAACATGCAATTACCTCAATACTCTTATGGCGGTAAGCTCGAATCGGTATTATCCTCGGATTAAATCTCGATCAAGAATGTCCGGCTGCTTTGATGTCGACATCAGAGTTATTCAACACGATGCTATGCAAACACTTTGCATATCATCCAAACAGGGACGGTATTAAAAGTTAATCCGAGTTGGAGCTTACCGCCATTAAAGAACTCAATTGTTCAAAGGACATCCGAAAAGGCGGTGGGTGGCCTGCACCATACCCACTACGCTCTTCGAGGCATTCCTTTCTCAAGTTTCCACAAACGGCAAATGTTAAACAAAAGAAACCGACGCTTACAGACTGATTCGCAATTAAATGAAATCATAGAACTATACATAAAGTACAAACAACCAAGGCGCCACAGTGTCGATAGCAAATTGCGACGTGGTTCTGTTCAAGCTGGACGCTTTCCTTCTTTATGTAGGTAGGTATGTATGGAAACTGAAGAGCTCGTGAATGCATGAACAAAATAGGCCTCCTTCCAAAATTGTTGCAAACTAGAGCTATTTGTCTCGCAGCAGGCCACTCGGTCAATGAGAGTAACTCAGTAACTGATTCGAATTCGACTCAAAATTTCAAAAAAGTTGGGTTACACAGTGAATGAATACCGTTTTCCTCGCGGAAAAACTGCTCGAATATGAAGAAAATTTACAAAAATTTTACTCAATCGTGGAGTATACTAACAAGTGAAAAATGTCTCAATTTTGCTCACATTCAAGAAGTTATTCCTAGAAAATCGAGGAAACATTTGCTCACTCACTGAGTAACGCCACTTTTTGCACTTTTGAGTCGATTTCGACTCAGTTGCTGAGTTACTCTCGTTGGAAGTGCAAAGAAGCAGGCCACTAGGAAAATTGTAGCTCTGTCTCTTCCTGAACCCCTTCCAGGAAACTAGAGAAAAAATATGCTCGTGCGCAAAGTAGATAGGAGAACCGCACCAATTTTGGCCACGTTTTCATGATATTTCACGTTTTTTGTTTGTTTAGATTGTTCATTAAAATCGTATTCATCAGGGCAAGATGATGGTGATTTTATCGTTTTTCTGAGGTATGGTTAAAATAGGAAACTATGGCGCACTTACCCTAAACATAACGCCTCTAACAAAAGAACGGATAGGAAACCAAAGCAAGCAAGTGGAATAATAAGGATATCCGTGTAACTTACATTCCGCATATGGAATCACGTAATTTATCTTTTTCCTCGACATCAATCTACGAAAATGGGTCAAATAAGCAGACAATCGGATGGTCACTGACCGTGGGGTGGAGAAGGGGTGGGCGTATTATTTTCATACAGATGGCTTGCTTGGATTGCTGTCATATTAACAAGCGAACAGCACAAATTTCTATACAAAAATGCAGCTCACAGATTTTACCTGGGGGAAGAATGGAAGTCATCCCGAAAGTGGCTGACGTAACATGAAGAAAATTGGAAAAGTGGAATTCGCTTGTGATTGGCACTTTTCCAATTGGCATTCAGGATTTCTTTCGGTTTGCCAACCTCGAAAGGAATATGTTGACTATGTGTGCATGTGCAAACATTGTGCACTGCCATTGCAACCTAGAAAAAGATCGATGAGGAAAGACTGCAACCGAAAAATTTAACAAAAGGATTGCTAGCATCCGCATTCTATTCATACATTTTCCTAAGGGAAGTCAGATAAGTTCTCATAGTAAATTTTGGATTGGTTTTTTTTTTCGGTGAGGTAATTTTACGGCTTGTTTTTTTATAATTTTTAATATTGTTGGCTACATGTTTGACAAAGTGATAGTCGCAAACAAAGTAAATAGCTCCATAAGAATCAGTAGTGATTTTTCGCCACAAGGATTTAATATGGAAATCTCAAATTTGACTTTATAAAATAAAACAAGGAAATTCATAAGTCAGCTTATGAAACGTCTAAATTAAGTACATAGACTCAGAGGGGCTTAATATATGAAAATATTTTTTTTTTTTATTTTCATTTACCTAAGAAAGAAAAAAATATTCAATTTACCCACCTTAGAAAGTTTAATCATGAAAATTATTTTAAATTACATTTAAGACATTGATTTTTCAAAATGTACACTTCAAACTTTGGAAAACTGGTAACTTAATTTTCAATACAGTTTACTCATCTTTAAATTCTATTGCTTTCTTTTGGTCGTCTCAATTATAAAATTGTATATTAGTGGAATCAACCGCTCCCACGTGTTACTGTTGGTGGAAAAAACAATTATCGACGATTGATCGTGAAATCCGCATAAAATCAACCCGTGCAACATGTAGAGTTTACGTTTCGTGATGAATGTGTGAGCACTGACCACGTTTTGTGTCCATTGCTGCAATGGAAGCGCTCTGCCCCTCGTTTGCGATACTGCCACACAATGAAACCACCATTCTGATGGAGGAGGCTTATTGGATAGCGGAAGATAAAGTGTTTATTGTGTTGTACCTTTTGACTATAGTTGTTACGCGCGCTACTAAGTCTCCCGCGGGTTCGCGAAACTTTGTCAACCGAACGAAACAGATTACTAGGCGGAAATCGACTGCTGTTGTGAGCGGACCAACTCAGTACGGGCTATTCTCGGCCTTTCCCGCTTCCTGCTGGTTGCTTTACTAATGAAAGCCTATGCGTCTGGAAGGAAGAAAAGAGCTTCGCTCCGTGTGATACTGAACTTCCAGTAAGAATCACCTGTAGTGATCCGTCTTCTGCTAGTTGCCTCGCTAAGAAAGCCTATGCGTCTGAAGAGGAATCTAAGGATCGTCTAACTGGCTCGCCAGGGAAATTTCGGTATGCACTAACAAACAGCAGTTTGAAGACTAACCGTAGAACTTCGATTTTATTGAATTCAATTTTCCTTATATACTATTTTTATGCTTACTATACAATATTTACAATTGAACTGATCGGCGGAATCAAAATGCTGATCCTAGCATAAGCGATTTTGGACTCGCTCTACTAGCCCGTATGGGAATGGTTCTTCCCCTCTGGTTTGAGGTTCGATTAAATCTGCAATCTATGTTTGTTTATACTCGCGTTTATCGACGCGAGCCGCGGTGTGCTTTGGGTTTAATTTGTCACGTCGGTAACAATAGCTTTAACAAAAATCCTCGGCTCTGTAAAGTTAATTCGATTGAGCCTTATCAAATAAATAAATAAACAACAACATATAAAGTTTCATGGAATGTGCAAGATTCCCGACGAACAAGCCCAGGGCTGAAAGTCTCCTTAATAAAGATATAAAAAAGTAGATGGTTCTGTGTCTAGGTGCACGAACGGAAGCTTCACGTAGGACCGCTAGTGATAAACAAATGTGAAGAGCATTTAGTTCTTTTAATTGATCGATCATCTTTTATCTTAGCTTTTTCCGTTTTTGAATTGTAGGCGAACCACATTTTTAGTATTTTTTCAAACAGAAAGTTGATGAAGAGAATCGATCAAAATGACTTGCACCTCTGCTTTCAAATTTGGTTGCAAGATTACAACTCTGGAGAGCATTTTGAGTGGTCGTTGGGGGCGTGTGGTTCTGAACATGGACAAACAGGCACAGATATATTCTATTGCAACTGTTTACTGTAATAAACTTGTTGCCAAAGTTGGTGATGATTTGACCTCCCAAACCGTACAGAGTGCATCTCTGTCGCTTCAAAGCGTAGATGACATCCATGGCAGTTTACGCTTGGCGTGTTCAGTGTATCACGGATCTCATTTTAGAGGAACACCTTCAGCATACCTCGTAGATCAGACCAGAGATACGTTTGTCACAGCCGCAGCGAACCAGACAACGGATGGCGGTTATCATGAAGAAATTGCGATGACGCTTGGCGCCTTCTTTACCAAGACCTTTTCCT
This sequence comes from Ochlerotatus camptorhynchus, assembly GCF_037179485.1. Classification (NCBI taxonomy): domain Eukaryota; kingdom Metazoa; phylum Arthropoda; class Insecta; order Diptera; family Culicidae; genus Ochlerotatus; species Ochlerotatus camptorhynchus. Next base: position 353,754 of record NW_027040547.1, on the reverse strand, counting down.
CCTTTGCCACGACCAGCAGAAGAGTTGACTACCAAACCTGCCACCACCTTCCTACTGCTGCTATAGTTGCTTCTGCTGCCTGCTCACCACACCGTCCAAAGCGAAAATGAGTTGAGGCTAGTTAGCAGCGCTCTTTTCAGATTGAAGCAGAATGATGTGCAACCAATTGCTACTCGATGATGACGACTGGGTTTGGGAAGAACGTTTATTTCTTGAAAACAGTGATAAAATTATCACTTTTTATTTGTACATTGGACAGTGCTAGACATTAAATAGTTTCTTGTTGAAAATCATTAGTCGTAAGCATTTCTATTGATTTTTAAACAAATTTCTGATCGATTGGTGATAAACTTATTGAAATTGGTCCAGGGGCAGCTGAGTTAATAATGTTCAAAATCTTTCATAATTTTGTTATATGTTCCATTTCCAGTTTCACAAAGTGTACCCCCATATAGAGAAATCACAGACGTAGTCCTACGTAAAAAGACAAAAAAAAACAGTTACAACACAGCTCTCAGCGTCTTCACCGTCAGTGCCTTCTACTCGAGTGGCATCGTTGACGTTATTCGATGTGACCAATGATAACAACAAAGAATGGTTTTGTGTTACCGACGCTAGCAAAACTGAAGCGAGAGCGATGAATAGTAGTCTGGATTTTTCATTGCTGTTGACGAATGTGAGTGATTCTGAGTCAGTGGAAGAGATTTGTGCGGTCGTTTCTCAATGCCTAGGTGCCCCCCGACAACAGAGAGCAGACAAATTAAAAAGCTTGTTCCAACGTGGGTCGACTGTTATACGCTGCACTACGTCTCTTTTAAAATTGACCTGAACGAAAAGTGGAAATCCCAAGCACTTACTGCGTCAACGTGGCTTCATGGGAATAAATTCTGATAATGTTGGAGTCATTTAAACAGCACTTGAAAGATGAAGTAGCCTCTGCTGAGAATCTAGATAATAAAGAAAAACTACAAGGGACAGCCCTATGGGGTTGTACGCAATGGTGACGTAGGGCTACGTGGCCTCATATAATAAATCTTATTTGTTAATTGCAGCAGGAGCTTGTGTTTTGTATAGGAATAGGAATTTTAAGCGGGGTTCTCTCTGTTTATACTCTTTAGTATGACGCGCTCGACATAGATGCACACAGCACACAGCGACTCACGAAGAGCTACTGATTCCGATCAATAGCGGTGAGGTTTCTTCCTCCTTCTATGGATGTCCATGTGGGCTCCAGACAGCGTTGCCAGATTTATCTGGATTTATCGGTCGTCTTGCCAGATACACAGACAGATCACAATTATTTCCAAATTTTTTAAATATGTTCCAGATTTTCCCAGATTTTTAAAATGTGTTGCTTTATAAATACCGTTCCGATTCAAATTTCGGACGATTCAAATTTCGGACACTTTCATTTTTAATTAAATATTACATCCAGTTAGAAACAAAGTAATAATGTTAGATGATCGTGGAGGGCACTAGTCAAAAAAATTTAAAATTTACAAGACATGTGGATCATATTCGACCGAGATAATCAACTTTTAAAAGTGTCCGAAATTCGAGTTTAAGTGTCCGAAATTTGAATCAGCACGGTATCACTGCAATTAATGGACCCTCTAATCAAAAATAAAAAGCCAAACTTACTACTTTAATTATTAAAGGCCATCAACGTTGAACATTATTGCAACATCAAACATGGAATTGCTACAACATGTTTGCAATGGGTTGCAGAATCATGAAAATTGAGACATTTTCTAAACATTATTGGCTGTCACAAATCTTCAAATTTTTGAGAATATCGAGACAGGAGTTTTTTTTTTATATTTTGAGTTTTAGTTTAGATTCTGTCTATAATTATTTATTTTGTTGAATTCTGGAAGGAATTTTCTTAATTTTGGAATTGTGAGAAATCGAAAACTGTTCAGAATTGAAAACAATAGATTGAACTTTGGAAATTTTTGAGGATAATTAATTAAATTTTAAAATAGAATTTTAAAGTACCTGTGAATATTAAGTTTCCTTAGCAGTCTGGAATACTTAAGAATTCTGAATTGCCCTAGATTTCAGAATTTTGTAACCAGTTGGTTACAATCCGTGGATTTTCGTTTGTATGAGTTGTTGTTGTTTGGAAAATTCACGTATTTTAATATAAAAGACAGAAGGCAACACACAGCAGCGAGAGGGTTAGTACCGCTGCAAAAACACTCGAACGATACTACAGGGAGGACAATTAATCTAAAAATGGAGAATGATCGGCAAAAGGCATGCGAGTGGCCATGTTGTAAAAGAAAAAACCTTCTAATTGGCAGAAGTAATCAGGCGTCTGTGTAGACCGGTATCGTGAAGTGTAGTGCATATATAATACAACCCCCCCCCCCCCCTTGTGGGGTTTGGGCTGGATAGCCTACCTCCGTTCAAGACATCTTGTGCTCTTGTGTTCTTGTGCTTTTGTACAACATGTACACCTCGTACCGTAAGCAAAACGGTTTTACACGGCTCGGCTCGGAAGTCAAGATGGCTTCCGAGCCTAATAGTAAATGATCCTCGATCGTCCGTCAGGGACGATTCCCTCAGGCCGGTGGCCTTAATTGCCAAGGAGGGTCCCGTCTCGGCTCGACCAAGGTGGCCATGCCACGGTCAGCCGATTTTGTCAACGACGGAAGACGCCTGCCAGCCAAACGAGCCAGCAACGCCTGCTGAGCCGTATGTGGCTGATGAACGCCACCAGATCCACCATAGAGTTCTCTACCACCATTAGTATTAGTGAGCAGTTTCACTAATACAAGCATTTTACTGGTTGAAAATAAAAAAACAAACCGCTGTCAAGTCGAACACTTTGACAGCTGCTTTCGTGGTTGAAAATAATAAACAAACCGATTTTACACGGCTACACTAGCAACGTTGTATTGGTGAAATCTTGCGGCAAGAAGTCAATTCTCCCAAAGCGGCAATTGCACTGTCTGCAGCCCGCGCCGCAAGTTTCCGGCCACACGGTAGTGCAGGAGCAGCCGTGTGGGCCAACGCCAGCGTCGTGACGCCGAAGGAGAATCTGCTGCAACAGTGAGTACCGTACCGTTTATAAACTCTCGCATACACGCCACATATATGTGAAAACCCACACCCACACGCCACAGAATAGGGCAAATAAATGTGTTATAAAATGTGAATATTCCTGTGTTTCATACTTTGTCCGCGTAGCCCCTCCGAATACCCAGTAACATGCCAGCCCTGCGACACAGTTCAGGGGTCTCATGCTACTGAGCTAGTTACCCGGGAGTGTCTGGTCATGCCATAGTCACAATTTTAAGGTAATTCTGAAAATAGTTTACAGTGAAGTGTAAGTATGCAGTCTGTCCAACCTTTGATTGAAGTGACGACGGTGTAAATTGTATTTTGCAAACTCTGATGACAGTTGCATGAAGATTTTGTCAAGAAAGGAAATGAAATGAGAATTCGGAAGAGAAATCATAGAAAATTCTTAAGATGAAACTTAAGGAGATTGCTGATACGAATTGTGAGAATAATTTCAATGGAAGTATGTCCAATGTTTCTATGGAGATTAATTTTCATCAAACTTTAAGAAATCTGGCAATTTCTGGGAGACATTCAAGGCCTTTTTGGCAAAGCACTTGAGTATTTAGGACGGTGAACACTGAAGAAAATTTCACAATTCTGATCTTACCTACGAAGCAGTTCAAAGAATAAGTCTGAGAAGAATGTGATGGTCATTCTGAAGAGCATACCAAAGAAATTATTAAGAATATTCTAAGAGAATTTCTTAGAGAAAAAAATGAGACAAAATTATTCCAATTCTTGGAAATTATTACCAATTTGAGGGAATTTTGGAATCAGAGAGCGATTTATAGAAGATTAAAAGAGATAATGCTAAGCTTTCTTAGAATGTTATTAGTTTGAATATTATCAAGATTAGTTAAGGGGATTCCAGAGTTGAAATATGATGAAATTCTAGGATGATTAAAATTGAACTCTGTAAATGACTAAAAAAAAATTCATGATCTGGGACCCATATAATTTCCAGAATTTAGAATCATTTGAAGATCCTGAGATTTCAAAAAATGACGCTTTCAAACTTTCATTTTAGTTATAATATAATATTATTCTTTGGCATAAATTATTTGTAATGGTCATGTGATGTTACCCGTAGTTTAGGTTCTCTGTGTGTGAGTACCAAGATGTTAGGCTTTGATTCTCACTTCAGCCAGGAGAACTTTAGTTTAAAATAAAATTGCCTACTGGTCCACCGAGTGTTGTGAGTTGTATGATGGAAAGAAAGACAATTGACAATATTGCAGTATTTTCCCAAAAATTTAAATCAATTTTGAAATGCTGCGTAATGGATAATTAAACTTTTAGGGGAACAATGTGTCAATACTTTTCTTAACTTTTGGATGATTTTAGCAATGCTAACAAGGTTGCTTTATATTTTTTTAAACATGGATTTCATAAACATTCTGTTAGACTTTGAATAAATTCCAGATGATGCCGACGACCAAACACCACCACACACGGTGATTGGAACTGAATCCGATCAGCGGTTGAGGCCAGCCTTTATAGCTAGCTACTTGCGGAGTGCCTTTCGTTGTGTACTGGAGAACACCACCACTCAACACGCGGTGATTTAATAAACGCCGCTTGGTAAGACCGGATTGAATTTAACTTTGAAGTCTGTGTTAGGGAAATCGCTTTTCGCAGGCAATCGGTGATAATTTTAACTATCATAGCAACAATTGCACATTCGTGCAATTTTCAATAGTGACATATTGAAAAATAATCAAATCTTAAATTAAACAGATGCGCAGGAATATTTCTGATCGATTGGTGATAACATTATTGAAATTGGTCCAGGAACAGCTGAGTTATTAACGTTCAAAATCTTTCATAATTTTGTTGCATGTTCCTTTTTTTATTTTCACAAAGTGTACCCCCATATAGAAATCACAAACGTAGTCCTACGTCAAAAAAATATGATTTTTGTATGATTCCAAGTGTAGGTTGTGAGACTAGATGAGACTCACCCTATGTGGCTCAACCAAGACTCCCGGATATCTAGCTCAGTAGCATGAGACCCCTGAACTGTGTCACAGGGCCGGCATGCTACTTGGTAATTTGGAGGGGTACGCGGAACAAACTGTGCAGAAACTGTGGGATTTCTTACGTGATTGTGAAATTAATTGGAAGCTAAAGTGTGGGTGGAAAAAGTCTAAAAGTTTATTAAAATGGAACTATGGTGCGGATGGTTTTATTGGGCTATTATGGGGTGTGTTCTGTGGGTTTCTGCTTCCTTGGTACGTACCGGTGGTGTTTGCTGGACGATGGCGGTGATTATGTTGGGCAGCTGTTGTTTGACCGCGATGGCGATCCCTGGCTTAATCACTCCGTCGACAATGGCGGATCGGTGTCTTACACTGGTCTGAAAGATGGCGCCTGGTGACTGGAGCTGTGGTCACTACAATGGCGGGTTTGAGGCTTGGGTTTGCGCGTTGCGATGGCGGTTCGCAACCAGGGAATAAAGCAATCCCTGTGCAGCTACTGAAGTAGCCTTTTCGGTGTCAACGGCGTCTCCCTTCGTTGGCGAACATCAGCTGACCGTGACAAGGCCACCTTGGTCGAGCCGAGAAGGGTCTTCCTCCTTAACAATTAGGACTACCGAGTCCGAGGATGCTCTCCTTTGTGGCAATTATTAAGCCGGAGAGTTGAAGGTCCTTGACATTTAGACCAAGACAGTCGAGACTGACTTGGTCGAAAAGTGCCGATCGTGAGGATCTCCGTGGAATACCAAACAAAAGGTCCTGAATGAACACCAGGAACATAAAAAGTTCGTTCTCTGCACTGTGGTTCACTTTTGCACTCCACTCACGTCTTCTAGGCACAAACGCCGGTTTACTTCTGGGCAATGGTTGACCATCCCAGCTATCAAAAGCCCTCCTTTTCCCATCCAGTTTTCAATTCGTTCCTTATTATTTCCTCCATTTTCCTTCCTTGTAGCTTATGACCACCCATTCAAATCATCTCCTTCGCCTATTGAGTTTTTCTACCACAGTTGATTATAACACCCTTTCGATCCTGTCACATCCAATTAAGCTTATAAACAAATATCATTTTCAAACTACCTACTAAGACAAATTTATACATTTTTCAATAACAGCAATTTTACCTACAATCCTACTAATCCTACTAACCCAACACTGACACTAAACAAACACTACAGTTTCCTAAAACAACATGCACAAATTAAAACCTAGGACATTGTAACTAAACGGTTACAGTTGGCTGAAGATATTGTATCGATTATAATGAAGTTGATTCTTTGTTGTCTTTGGTTTTGAATGTATTATGTTTACTATGTGTTGTAGTTATTAATTTAGTTTTAAGGAGTTCAATACGATCTGATTACTGATGGTAATCAGTATCAATCGAACAGTTATCACAAAGCATTCATCAGTTTCAGTTTAATTAGTCTGATTACAATCTGGAAAACAAAGTGATCTGAGCCAATGCGCTTAATCTCCAACATGGACGAGACAATTGAGAAAAAAAAGAACAACTAACAGTGTATAGTTGATTAACAATTGATTGATTGACAACACCCACGCCACATGGTTGTAAAGAGTTGTAGTTGCAAGGACGACTACCATAAGTGAAAGCGAAACAGATAAAGAACCCGCATGGCGGACAATGACAGTTTGGTTAGCAAAGATACCACATGGTGCACCTCCTTCGACAGCATCAAGATTACCATCTAGTGTTATTGAGCGCAAAATTTGTTTCCCAGAATCCAATCGGCCATAATAAACCGAATCTGGGAAACAACCAACAGGCTAACGAACCACAAAACCTCATTTTATCCGAACTTTGCGGCAGGGTGAGTCGAAAGAAAAGGGGCTGAGTATGAACTTGCAACAGGAATTGCTTTCTAGGTTTATATTTTTAGCCCGATGTTAATCTACATGTGCTGCTGCGGTTGATTTGGAATGCAAAGCGTGCAAGTGAGTGGAAAATTGTGCCACTGCCACTTTTGAGAAGCCCTTTGGTAACCGCATAAGATGCATCCCGGACGTGTGTTTCACAGGTGTGGAAAATGTTTCCACTCGAGTGTATAACAGTTGTGGCATCGTCTTCTTTGTGCGGAATGCGGGTACCGGAGGAGTTGTGAAGCAGGAAGAACTGTCAGCAGCTGGGATTTATGTGAACTGTGAAACGATGTGTGAAATATTAGCATGCCTGTTTTGGAGAGCTAAGTTTTAGTTTAGGGAAGTTTAGATTCGTACTATGAAACACTTTGTTAACTCCCACATAAATTATATCTTAGCTATACGGTTCTCTTTCTTTCAAAATTGTTGTCAAACAACTAAGAAAGATAAATACCGTGGGCTGTGTTTACTTTACAACTCAATAAGATCAAAAATTTCGGTAAAGTACTTAGTTTTTCTGCGAATCCATGGAACTGAACCATTTAATTACATCAAAAAATCCAAGCAGCGTTTGCTTCGGCTGCGGCTAGCTTGTATCCAAGCAACTCGATTCTGCTGACTCTGCTCGCTTCATGGTGACCTACTGTGTTTCTTTTTTTTTCGGAGACAAGATACAAGTTGATGTTGTCTTCACTTCGTTTACTTTTCTTTCTTCCTAACAGCTTGAAGTGCAGGGTTTGATCAAATTGTAACATCAAAAAGAAGAACGACCTAAGCTTACTTCATCTCTAGTCAATGCAAATCTAATTTTGTTGCAAATAAATTGTAAATTGACATCATCAGTGAAGATAAGTTTTTCGCATTCGCCTGTCAATAAATATGAGAATGATTTTCATCTAGATGGGAGATTCAAACTTGAAAAATGTGATACTAGAACCAAATACACTAATTTTTTATTAAAATTGAAGAGAAATTTGAAGAAAATAAAACACGAACAAAAATTGTTCGAACTGATCGTTCTGAGTCCATTGAAATATGAAACTTGGCCGTTTGGGCCTCTGTTCGAAAGTCAGCTCTAGAAGCGGCGTAATTACCCCTATTTGCAAATAACTTTCACACTTATTTTTCCCTTTCCTATAATCTTGATAAGGTTGTTGTGACTTTTGCTAAATATAATGGTGATTTTAGTTATGAGTGAAAGATTACGGCTATTAAACTTTAAAAAATGGCTGCCAACAGCAGCGAATCGTGACCTACTTCTAAAACATAAATAAAACTGGTCATTCATCGTTATCAATCAGGACCATATCCGTATTCAACAATGTATGAAGAAATTTCCACCTTTCTACTCTATTGACCATAAAATAGATCGACGGTAAACCGACCCACCCCCAGTGTTATTTCATTCTGTATGGGTATCAGAAAATTGATTGCTAAAAATGGCCATCACTGAATGGTAGCTTTCCACCGCAACGTGGCAGTATGTTTGACAAGGGTAAACATTGACGAGCCGTGATTGATGTGATAACTTTTATTGGGCTTCATGAGAAAAAATACTTTATCCAATGTTCAAATTAAATTTGTTATATAGTATGTTTTTATATAAATCGATGAACAAGGTCTTAAAAAGTGCTGTAAAAACACCAAACGATTATCGATTTAATTTGTTGTCCTTGAAATGCAATGACAGAGCCGGGGTCACATTGCAAATCTCGAAATGAAAGACTTTTTGTACGAACGCTTGTATGAAAAAGTTTTTCGTTTCGAGATGCGCAATGTGGCCCCTACACTGGTAAAATTCAAAATAATTAATCAATCCATCAAATCATGCCACCTATTATCATACAATGTTTTTTGAAGATCGAAGTAGGCTAAGATCGTGAGTGGACGTGTTTGTTTCTTTTTCACTATCGTTTAGTACGGTATGTCCACGCATCCTTCCAGCCCTATCGATTCAAGAAATGCTTCGCTGTTTAAATATTTTTATTTGAATTTGATTCATTTCCAAGAACCATCTTTTTGGCAAATACAACACAGTAGTCGTTTTGATGTTTGTGTCATATCTCAGATATGGTGCAAACGTCAATATTGACAAAAATATCATTGGGCGTTTAGTACGGTATGTCCACGCATTCCAGGATGGTTAGGTTAGGTTTTCTTTATTAAGGAGGTTTTCCGCCTTAGGCTGGTTTGCCTCCGGCCATTTTCCAGGATGCTTTCTCTTACTGGCTGTGTTTGTATTAGATTCTGAAGGTTCTAAGAAGGTAACCAACGTACATATTCCACGGTGTTATAGAGCGTCTGTGTCACTAGGAAGCAGCTGCAAAGTTCAAATGAACACGTTTGTTGACGCGAGTGAGCACGGCTTCACAGAGGTCGTGTATCTCAGGTTCGAAGAAGGAGACGCAATCGAAACCGCGTTCGTGGTGCAAAAACGAGAGTTGCCCCGTTGAAATTCCTTTCCATTCCCCGCTCCGAGCTACAAGCCAGTGTTCTCGGAGTTCGCTTAGCGAAAACCGTCGCCCAGTCACTATCCGTTAGGGTGTCGGAACGCTTTTTTCTGGACAGACTCCATAGACGGCCTATGCTGGCTGAACTCTGATCCCTGAAGATACAGCCAGTTCGTAGCATTTCAGTTGAGTGAGATTCTGGAAACGATTGATGTGAAGGAGTGGCGATGGGTTCCCACGAAGCTGAACGTGGCCGACGAAGGAACCAAATGGACCCGCCATCCTGATCTCACCGCCTCCAGCCGCTGGTTTCAAGGACCGGAATTCCTGAGGTATGTGTATCAATGTGGAATGACGGATGTGGAACTGCGTGCGCACTAATTAACGCACGTCTCCACGGCGGAATCAATCGTTGAAGCACAAAATTTCTCCAAGTGGACAACGATGCTACGGAGTACAGCGTACGTGTTCCAGTACATATGCAACTCAAAACAGATGGTCAAGACGAAACAGCGAACCGGTGACGCAACAAGAATTATCCAGGGCCGAGAACTTTCTCTATCGCCTCGCCGAGAGTTGCGATCCTCGTCAGTAATCGCCGAATTGGATCGGAGAAGAAGTCGATTCCAAAGAGTAGCTCGATTGCTGAAATTCCGAGGCCGTATCGGTGCCTGCCCGGTGCTCGACTACGACGCAGTCAACCCTGTCATTCTTCCTCGTAACTACCATGTCACACGGCTGATAGTCTCTCACTACCACAGCAAATATCACCACCAAAACCCCAACACAGTCCTCAACGACATTCGCCAGCGATACAGGATTCCTCGCCTCAAGTTCGTATACTACTTGATCCGGAAGCAATGCCAAAAATGCATAAACGAACAGAGAAACGCTGGGTGTTGATAGCTACCTGTCTGAACATCCGCGCCATACACCTGCAAATTGCATACACTCTAAGTACCGATTCCTGCATCATGGCTCTACGCAACGTCATAGGTAAGAGGGGTACACCGGCGGTCATCTATAGTGACCTAGGAACTAATTTCCGAGGCACCAGTAAGGAGCTGAAGGCCGCTATAGAGAGTTTGGATCAGGAACGCTTGATGATCGAGTTCACGACTCCTCACACCAGCTGGAGTTTCAACCCACCAGCCTCTCCGCACATGAATGGAGCGTGGGAGCGTCTTATCCGTACGGTCAAACAGAACCTCGGGAAGATCCTGCCAGCCAACACGCTCTCGTACGAGGTCCTTGAAAACCTGCTCATAGAAGTCGAAAACGTGGTGAACTCCCAATCACTGACCAGCATTCCATTGGAAGACGACGAATCCCCGGTGCTCACACCGAACCACTTCTTGCTGGGATCGTCGAACGGTTTGAAGCAGTGGCTACCTTTCGACGACAGTCCTGCGGTACTCAGGAACTGCTGGCACCGCTCTCAGACCTTGGCCAACCAGTTCTGGAGACAATGATTAGCCCAGTGAAACCCATCGAAACCTGCGAAATCGTCGACAACGTGGACCCGAACATCCAGCGAAGCTGCTGGTTAAAAGGACGCCCAAGTAGCATTTCTTGTTCTATTGCACTCTTTTAGTGGTTATTGAGATCAATTTCATAAAACCGCCAATAAAATTAATAGCTCCAGCACAACCTTTTGACAACCGCTATAAGATCGTCATACAGCTTAGTGGACCACTCTTGATAAGGTTTATAAAGCATGTTTGAGAATCACAATAAAGCTGTCTTAAAACCTTTTTAAGGAAGCCTCATACTCTACAAAAGGTTCTCATAACCTCTATAAGAGTAATATTGTATCCAAGCAGTTTTATTACGCTTTGGTGAAAATCAGTTATAAAGCCAATTTAATTTGTATTGGCTTCAAAGCAACCGCCATAAATTAGCTTGTTGTTGTTCTGTTCTGCTGAAACTTTTTTTTCCAAATGGAAATCTTTAGCGGTAAAAATAGGTTTGAGTGTTGGTGTCAAGATCACCATGCAATCAATTTTGTTTCATGGCGACATTAGTGAAAATCTTAAAGAAAATATGTTGCTTTTTAGAAGTTCCAAAACATATGCGCTTGAAATGTTATCGTGTATATTGAGATAATATGAGCGTTAAATAAATGCGCCTCCAAAATAATTCAAGTTAACAAAAAAGATTGTTTCAGAAATCAAATGAATTTAATGGAATCACCTTAATTTTACAGAAAATAGATCTAAATACATAAATTCATACCAATGCACACTGGAAATCATTTCGGATCTCTTATTTAGCCATTATTTTATTGAAATTTCTTGGATTTTATTCCAAGGCTAATGGCATTTTCATAATGACAATATGGCGACAGAGGACAGCAGGCAAGAAAAACACCAGGCGCAATTTCTTAAAATGTCTAATGCTTACATTGCACACTGGGTCAGGAATGCAACCTAGCGGAGCAAAATTAATAACTCCGAAACGAAGCATTTCCGCGACTTGGTGTCTTCGGCAAAATTTCTCGTCATAATAAGGACCATCTATTGACATAAACAAAAAGTTCAAAACTCTTCCGCAAAGATGGCGTCACAATCTAACTTCTTTATATGACGTTTTGGAAACTTGATGTCTTCGGCAAAGTTGTTTATCTTGACAAAATGAACAGCGTCGACTTTCTCTTTCGTTAATAACTAATTCACAGAACCGTTTCTTGATATGTTTGTCGTATTGGATGCTAGATAAAAACTTCTTTTATCGTTTTATGTGCTGAAAATACCTGGGAATGTCTTTACATGACCGTGGGGATGCAAAGAGAAAGTTGACGAAGCGAATCTGTCAATATTACTCAGGACCTAATGCAATGTTCAGCTTTGATTCATTTTTTATTTGAGGGCAAATGTATATTCCTATTCTACGGGTGCAACCATTGAATTTTACAAACATTTAGAAAAGTTTTGAATGGTACATTAACCTTTATGAAAAGCTATGCGTGATTTCAACCTTTTTGCCCTAGGACTGTCACCATTCCATGTATTTCGACCAAGACTCGACCGTGTCACCCCATGTATATGCGAGCGAGAACGGAAGAATCATGGAGATTGCTGACGTTTTTCTTACGCACACTACGTCGTGTATACGTATACACGAAATGTTTTCATGCTCATGCTAACAATTTTGTTGATTTTCTTTGCGCTCCGCTTGGAAGTACCGGAAAGTTTTTATTCTTTTCTATGTTGTAAAAATAAACCACCTATTTACATTTCTGACAAGTTGCAACTGAATGCTTATAATTGTTTTAAAATAACTGTTTCATGGCCAACTAGTTTTATTGCGCTTACTTATAAAGCAACGATAGGATTTATTTTTTGGTTTTATAAGGGCAATTTATATTACTTTTTTGTATACTTCAAAGCAATCATAAAACCTTTCATAAGTGAAAATAGCATAAGCATCAGGTGGTTTTTTAATTAGCTTTATAGGGGTTTTGTAGATAGCTATAAGAATTTGTCATGACTATGACCGTGATAAAGCTGTAGGTAATGGTTGCAGCTGCAATAAAACCTTTATAAATTTTGAATATAGCCAAGCAGCTCTAGATTTGTTACTTGGGACGTGTAATAGCAACGAAGCCAGGAGCCGACGGTCAAGTGAGGTGCGCAACCGTCCGGACCATTAGTGGTATTTATGAGCGTCCAGCCGTGAAGCTCGCCGTGCTAGACGTAGGCGTCTGCAAGGGTACGCCTCAGGACGACCATCGGCGCATTCCGGGAGGGAGTGTTAATCCCACCACGTCCAATGGCCCGACGAGCCCAAGCAGCCCCACCACTACCACTGCGACGAACGCATACACTTCAACGCGACCACACCCGTGTGTTGGTCAGAGGATCGTCGATCGTATGAAAGTCAAGCGGTCGACGGGTAAAATATGTAAACAAGCTGGAACAATAGCTTAATGGAGGAAGCAAGAGTAAAATTAATTCTACTCGCAAGCGGTGTTACCTTAATCTACCTAATTTATACTGTTATACTTAAAGACTATCAGTATCTCAAGTGTTGATTGAGCTAGACTACAGTATCTTAACTAACTTATACTACTCTGAACTTATCTAAGGTGAGAACTAGCAGGAAAATTAGTGAACTTATAACTAAACATATCAATATATATATATATATACATCTAATAGTTACCTACAGCTGAAGAAAACCTTAACTTATTACCACAATATCTTTGCTCTATGGGGCTGTTCATTAACTACGTATACAGTTTTTTGGGATTCTTACACCCCCCCCCCTCCCTGCGTAGACAATTGACCATACAAAAAATTTCAATTTGTATGGGCCTTGGATGATTGCCAACCCTTAAGCAGTCTACGTAGTTTATGGACAGCCCCTATGTAAACTAATAACTCCGAAAAAAAATCACCAAAAGTAAGTGTAATGCAATCTTTATATTTGTGCATGAAACATAACATTGTCCAATATTCTCAGGAATTTGTAATTTTTCGATTTCGATCAATCTGCCGGAATAAAATTCACGGATTCAAAAGATTCGTTTTACCGCCCAACACATACAATGTTTTCTTATACGTTTTCATATTATTATCATGGCCTCCTTCGATAATGCATCGAGTAAAACTTGAAACAGTGTGACAGCTGCGCACCTTACAGCTGTATTGCCACGCTTCTCGTGCTGAATCGCAATCCATAAACTTTTGAAGCATAGTTTGAAAGTGCATCTACACCTGGTTTTACAGATTCACACCTTCCACAGAGCTTACCCAGTAGTAAATATTCTATCGACCATGCAGCACGTTAAAAGTGAGCAGAGAGGGTCTTTTATGGGAAAACTTTTTTATTACTGCTTGGTGACTAGTCCAAATTGAGCAGCAGTAGTTACTGGGTTTGATGGTTGCTTTCGAGCATTGGAACTGTAGACGATCGTCCCTGTGGAAACTTTCCTGTAATATTACATACCAAACTTCCAGCAGCACAATGACAGCTCGATATTGTACCTGTTCATTATGATTATTGAGGCTTTTTGACGCAGAGCATTTAAACATAAATCTGCATGTTTCATTTGTTCCAAAAAAAACTATTGGAGCTCAAGCTGTTTACCAACCAAACTGTGCGTTACACTTCCTTTCGTAACCTGCATCATATGCCAGTCAGTGATACCAGGTATCACTAGAGAGGGTCTAGTATAATACCGCGTTCACATTACAGGCTATATCACGTAATATAGGCTGTCTTGCAATGAGCACTCATACATAGGATTTCCAGTGAAAACTAGATGTATGAGTGCTCATTGCAAGACAGCCTATATCACCTGATTTAGGCTGTAATTTGAACGGGGTATAAGAGAACCAATCAAGCAGCGCCAATCTTGTTGACATTGGCTGTGTTGCTAGAAATCATCTAGGCATAGGTTGCCAAGGCAGTTTGTTCTGCATCCGCTCCTCTCTTATACTAGACCCTCCCTAGGTATCACACAGCAGAGCAGCTTTGTTTGCCAAAGAACCGCAGAATCGCTCCAAAGCATCAATGCTGTTTGCACAATAACAAATCATGCTTATCATCACTATCATCGTCGGTCGCGAAATGCCCGAAGGCTGACACAACCTATAGCGCGGTTCTCATTGGTTCATCAGACTATCCATTCCTGCCAAGCGAGGCAGCGTTAGCCACAAAACCAAGAGACGAACAGCAGAAAACAAGCAATGCTATTCCCACAACATAGGGTGTGGCACCATTTCGACATACTACACAACCCCCTTAAATCAGTTTTCCGACAGTCTCGTTGAATTTTTTTTTCATAGCATTCGTAATATAAATCATGAGCAAAGAGTTGGTTGTATGGATGCTGGATGTAGCTGTTTGTTTTCATTGTTTTTGAAGTGTATGACGGAAATGGATCCCATATGCCGAAGCAACGCAACACCCTACTTCCAGGCAAACGAAATCAATATTTGAGCAAACATGCGGGCTACAGAATGAAACTCGTTGATAGTAGGCTACGGTTTTGTAAAAAGAAAACATTCCATCCATCGTGCATGCTCAAATGCAGATGCGTGTACGGAAATCGGAAACAGCATAGGACTTTTCACCGGATGCAGGGAGGCATAAATTGGACCCATGATGGGATAGTTGCACTCCGTTGGCACAAACGTCATCCAAGTTCACATTGCTGGAAGCCGTTTTTTTTTATCTTTGGTTCTATTATACGTCAATTGACCGCTGAACATTACGAGTATCAGCATCGTTTGCACGTTTGTTGGACTGGCCATGGTATAGTTGTGGCATCGGAACTGGTGGAAATTTACAATGTGTTTACGATGGATTTCTCGGTGTATTTTCATAATACTAAACAGGGTGCCTTCTATCCATTCATATTCATATTCCTAGCCATTCCAAATCTAAACATAGGGGCAATTTTTGCACCGAGTAAATTTGAGCAACTCATAATTACTAAAAAATTATCAAAGTAATCTTAGGACCTTACATTCGTCAACAAATACAAACTAAATTCAGTGTCAAGAAATATGATGTGACAGAGGGATCGTTTGCGTATTATTCTATTATATTTATGTTAAAAATCGTTATTAAATCAATTGAATTCATTACATTTTGAATTACCCTGATAAGGGGAATCTAAGATCTTTGCTGTAAAGGGAAAACAGGTAGTAAATGCCATATCCAGTAAACGTGAAAAACGGATCTGTAACACCAAGCAAGACAAGCATTATGAGAGTATGCCAAACGTGTTCAGCAAATCAAAGGTTCTACAATGGATCACATCATTCAAGCAGGTAATCTGGCGTTTCCTACCACTCGAACTTTGGCGTGGATTAGTGTTTTGAAAAAAAAAATCTTGTAGAACCTCGAGAAAATAGGGTCTTATTTAAGGCTGTAGGAGGTCAGTCAAAGTGGACCAAAGATTCCGATCCAACTGTTGAAGTGAGTGGGCGAAATTAACTGATGGACACAATGAAGATACCAAACTGTTAGAATTTGTACCTATATGAACTAAACAGCCGATTGAATTAGTGTTTACGTCTACTGCTAAACAAGAATAGTGTGTATATTTACCGCTAGAATAAAAGTGCTCCTAATTAAAATGCTAAGCTAGATAAGTAATGTATTGCTTAATTTTATTAAAATTGCTAGTAGAAGGTTGTCTTAAAACTGCTCGACAATATGCATTGCAAAAAATATGTTTAAGTTAGGATATCCAAATAGATGGGAGTGTTATTTGATTTTATCTAGAAATAAACATATAGGGGAATTTACGGATTCTCGGCAACCTAAGCAGCGACCTTCTTTCTATAGCCTTTTTCTCTAAGGAACGCACACATATGCAGTATTGGTTTGTTTACAATCTTTTGCTGCCAGCTGCTCTAACAATTTCAGTCGAAAGAATTGTCAAAAACTGTTTTGAAACGCATTTACAAAGCTCCAATCTTCTCTAGTGAGAGCGAGTATTGTCGGAAACCAGTTTTTCTTCGGCAACCGTTCCATTTGAACTGCATGTAAATCTGCTGTTCTATTATCGGCAACTCGAAATCAGCTACAATTTGTAGTGCGTATGTTTCATTTCAAGAAAACCCTGCTAGATTGCTTTTTCTCAGTGGTAAAAATATAGTCAAATTGAAGCTGAAAGCATAAAGAATCGTTTGCATGCATTCAGCGAAGTGTTTTCGTAAGAAAATCCAGTGAAAATAGTGTTTCAATTTGGGTTGCCGAAAATAGTCTGTCATGCCGAAGCCGTCATTTCCCCTAGTTAATTTTTCCTAAAATCCAGCAACCTAAAAGAATACAGTGGTTATTTTACTAGCACCACAAAGCCATAGTCGTGACTTTGGTGCCTCACGAAGTTTTAAACTGCTTATGTTTAATAAGCTTTAAAAAACCACCGTATGCGTGATAATGTTTGCACCATCGTACAAATAAGGTTCCCGTTTCACCTGTGCATACAATGCCTTGGTTTTCTTTGCATGCACGTAACCTATAGCTCGTACCGTAGTAGGCTGTGTATAAAAGAAAATGATTTACTTAGTTTGACAGTTGCACCATGACGAAGTGGCAGCGTATTCGTGATTTGTACCACGCGCAAATGTCGCAAAAAGACATTTCAATCGCCGTGGGAGTGTCCCGGTGGACCGTCAAAAGGGTTTTAGACCGAGAAAAGAAAGGACAACTATCCGCGACGGTGGCCACAGGTCGTCCGAGGTCAGCTCGGGTTCCGAGGGTTATCGCTGCTGTCAAAAAGAAGATTCGGGTGAATTCAGTGCGTTCAATAAGGAAAATGGCAAAGGAACACGGGATCAGTGACTTTACGGCACGGAAGATCGTAAAGGAAGATTGCGTTGCGGGGCGAAGTCGAGAACACGGAAAAAAAACTCTCATGATTATCAACCGCCAGGGTTACTTCCACTCACTTCGCTATAAAAAATGTTTTTCGGAATTATGGCATCATTGGATGCTATTATGAAAGTTTGTACTTGTCAGAAACAAGAAAAGGTTGGAAGGCATGTATTTGACACATAAAACCTGTCAATTTCGCTTTCAGTGCGTCACAATCAGCGAATTTATGACTCGTGAGCGTTCACTCAGAGTGAGCGCTCACGAATCGTAAAATCGCTGATTGTGACGCACTGAAAGCAATAATGACAGGTTTTATGTGTCAAACACCTAGTTTACAACCTTATCTTGTGACTTACAACTACAAACTATTATTATAATATCTAATAAATTCATAATTCCAAAAAACAATTTTTTATAGCAAGTGAGTGGAAGCAAGCCTGTCAACCGCATCCGGGAGCTACGAGTCGAACGATGCAAGAAAATCTTGAACTTCCTTAAGTGAAACAATCTGGTAATCCTGTTCACCGACGAGAGCATGTTTACCGTCGATCCCGTATCAAATTCCAGAACCGACCGGTATATTAGTTCTCTTCCGGTAAAAGGGTGTGGTCGACGAGCACAAGAACGTGTATCTGACCAAGCATCCTGCTAGCGTTATGGTGTTTGGATTTGTGGGTTCCGATGGCAAAAAAAATGGACCCGGTGTTCATTCCAGAAGGCAACAAGGCCAACACGTAGGTCTACATCGGGATTTTTAGTAAGTATGTTCTTCCGTGGATCAAAGATCAGTAAGGTCCGAAGCCAAATGTTGTATTTCAACAAGATGCGGCTCCATGCCACACCTCGAACCTCAGAAGTGGTTGCAGGAATATCTTCCGTTCTGGGCGAAGGATATGTGGCCGCCATCCAGCCGATTTTAATCCGCTGGATTACTCAATATGGCGCCTCATGAAGGCCAAGGCCTGTTCTAAACGCCACCCGAGTACAGTAAGCCGTACCTGGAGAGAAATTTATCCAGACTACATTATTAGAACCTGCCGTGCATTACGAAAGCGTGTGGAGGCCGTAATTGCAGCAAGTGGAAACTCGCTCGATGATTAACATAGTTTAAGACTCTGAGAAACATCCTCCTTTTGAATAAATAAAAAAACTCGAAAACGAAATTTTTGAGAATTTTTTTAATTTTGACATTGCTCAATGGTGCAAACATTATCACGCATACGGTACAAGGGACAGCCCTAGGAGGTTGTACGCAATGGTGACGTAGGACTACGTGGTCTTATATAATAAATCTTATTTGTTAACTGCAGCAGGAGCTTGTGTTTTGTGTAGGAATAGGAATTTGAGCGAGGCGACTCACGAAGAGCGACTGATTCCGATCAATAGCGGTACGGCTTCTTCCTCCTTCTATGGATGCACATGTGCACTGCAGCTAACTGCTTGCAGGCAGCCTTTCGTTGTGTACTGGACAACGCACCGAAAGCACTGCTGCTGCTGATTCCGACGACCGGACACCACCACACACGATGATTGGAACTGAATCCGATCAGCGGTTGAGGGCAGCCTTAATAGCTAGCTGCTTGCGGGGAGCCTTTCATTATGTACTGGAGAACACCACCACTCACCAGGTGGTGATTGAATAAACACCGTTTGGTGAGACCGGATCGAATTCAACTTTGAAATCTGTGTTAGGGAAATCGTTTTTCGTAGGCAATCGGTGATAATTTTAAGTATAGTAACAATTGCACATTCGTGCAAATTTCAAAAGTGACATGTTGAAAAATGATATAGTCTTAAAATGAACAGATGCGTTAAAATATTATTGATCGATTGGTGATAAATTATTGAAATTGGTCCAGGGGCAGCTGAGTTATTAACGTTCAAAATCATTCATAAATTTGTTACATGTTCCATTTTCGGTTTTCACAAAGTGTACCCCCATATAGAAACCACAGACGTAGTCTTACGTCAAAAATTATTATTGATGTTCCCCTCGAATCAATCTGGAATAAAGTGTAAAAGCAACACATGTATTCAAAAACATCAAAATCTTTTTTGTAAAATTTTTCATCAAAAATGATAAATTATGCTCGGAAAACCGATAATATAAATATGAATATCTTAATGTGGTATGATATGGTATTGTGTGATTGGTATGTTTGTGGTATAAAAAATTGTTTTTATTTTATTCTACTATGTTAAATATCAAATAAATTATAAAATAACAAAACGTGATCTTTCACACATAGACGCATAACAGAGATGTTGCATTGGTATTAGTATCCGATAATCAACCTGATATGATTAGAAAATATCTGAAGGACTGTAGTTGTGAATAAATAAATAACTTCGTACACAAGTATACAACACAGAATATCTGATGATATAAAAACGTTCAGAATAATGTCTGGTCATCCAGATAAGAAGAAGACTTTGTATGAATTTTCAATCAGTTATATGTCTTCAGAATAGTTTCTATTCAGCTGTATAAGATGAGTAGATGGCTGAAGCTCTTTGAACTTATTTGAATAAATAGTTGAACAAGTTGAATAATACTATCTCTGCACAAGTTTATTTTGCTGCCTAGTTTGCTGCATTAAACAGATGTGAACAGTCTTTATCACAGAAGCGATAGAAGTGACACTTGTAATTAATTAAATTTATGTTCCATCCATAGTTTGAAAACTTTTGTCATTGTTTTACTCTTAGAAAGTATTCAAAATAGATTTGTTTGCCTTCCTTTAGTTGTGAAACATGGACCACGCAGCAACCGGGGCAAGTCAAATCTAGTTTCCATGGCACACTTCTCCCAACTCCGAATCTGTGTTAGCGTTGAAATAAAGTTTTCCCTCCTTCGACGAATGGTAAACAATGCTGTATTGTAGAGGGATGTATTTTCACTATCGAGAGTTTTCACCTTGATTACAACACGTTTACAAAGGCGCTACAGAACCCATGGATGCCATATCAAATTTGGTAGATAATCCATGGTAAACTAAATGTGTTGCTTCATTACACGCGTCTTGATGAAAAACCTGAGGTGAATTATTTTGGAGCTGTTCAGATAGAGTTTTACTAAGGTGAGTGGCAAAATTTAATTGGTGGAATTTTGTGCTGTTGTAGAGAGGAAGAGGTTGGAGGATACAAACCTGAAAATGTTCAATAAATCACACTTAATATGTTGTAAAATTTTAAACATAGCTGTAGTTAGGAACCTCTTCATTCGTGACCAGCCTGAAAAACGCGTCCGTGACTTAAATACTTTCAATAACGGTAAAAGCGAGTTGCATTAAAATGGAATTATTTTTAAACGGCAAGCGTCACATCTTATAATAACGGCTTACGACTGGAGACATGCGAGTCATGCATATTTGTCATAGAAACAGTTGACATTCTCAGTTTTAATCGGAGTTAAAGGAAAACATCAAGGAGTATAAAGGGTGTCCACGATGAAATTGCCACACTATGAAATTGCTCTAATTTTTTAACCGTTGGGTAGAATTTAATGAAAATTTGGGTAGATTTAGTTCATAGTGCATTATTTACATCCTGCAAGTTTTAAAGTCCTGTGATCAAAACTCACGGAAATGGAGTCGAAAGAACAGCTCGTGCGTGATAAAATCTTGCTCATTCATCACGAGAACAAGGATCTCTCGCATCGTTCCATCGCTAAAACGTTGGGAATCGCGAATTCCACGGTGTCACGAGTGATTAAGCGGTTCGAGGAACGGTTGACCACCGATCGGAAGCCCAGAAGTGAAGGAAAAAGTATTCCGTACAACACCAAAAATCACATCCGCGTAGTTGGGGCCTTCAACCGAAATCCGAACGCCTCCGTTAGGGATGTGGCTAAGAAGCTGCACCTAAGCCGAAGTTTTGTCCAGAAGGCCAAAACTAAGGCTGGACTTCGAACGTTCAAGGTACAAAAGGCCCCTAATCGCGACGAGAAGCAGAACAAGTCCGCCAAAACCCGTGCCAGGAAGTTGTACCTCAACATGCTGACGAAAGTTGAATGCTGCATCATGGACGACGAAACATATGTGAAGGCCGACTTCAAACAGATCCCCGACAACCTGTTTTTCACGGCCAAGGATAAGTTCAGCGTTCCGGAGCATGTCCGCACTCAGAAGATGTCCAAATTTGCGAAGAAATTCCTGGTTTGGCAAGCCATCTGCACGTGCGGGAAGCGGAGTGCACCTTTCGTGACCCAGGACACGATGAACGGACAGGTGTACATAAAAGAGTGCCTCCAGAAGCGGCTGCTTCCTCTCCTGAAGGCCCACAACGTCCCAACAATCTTCTGGCCGGATTTGGCCTCATGCCACTACTCCAAGGACGTGCTGAAGTGGTATGCGGACAATAAGGTCAATTTCGTGCCGAAAATGTTCAACCCTCCCAACACTCCGGAGCTCCGCCCCATCGAGAAGTACTGGGCGATTATGAAGCAGCACCTTCTTAAACGACCTAAGGTAGTGAAGACAGTCGAGGAACTGAAGAAAGTATGGGTTTACATGCAAAAAACGGTTGATTCACAGGTTGTGCAGAATCTTATGGCCGGGATTAAGGCCAAGGTGCGGGCATTTGCGTATGGACTGTTTATAAAAAAAAACGAGTAAAATGGTAAAATGAAGTTCAATAGTTATTTCTCAATCCCTGAAAATTTGATGGCAATCGGATGAAAACTCGAATTTTGCGAATCAATTTTGTGTGTGGCAATTTCATCGTGGACACCCTTTAGCAGTGCTGATAAAAATCATTCCTTCTACACTCAACATAGCTGAAAATAAAGACAACCTTAACAGATAGACCAACTACCTGCATGAATCTGAATTTTGACATAACATCATTCTCTTGATCAAGGCAACCTCTGAGTATCGTTGTCAACATTTCAGTGCCAACATTTCAAAGGGGCGTAATTGCTTTTGAAAACAATGGCTTGTGCTATCGATTTCTCACAAATAAAAGCCCATCCCTTCAAATTAACAATGCTAGCTGGTAAAGGAAACATTCTTCTACCTGCTGGTCTCATTAATCTTCATGAGTACGCTTTTATTCGCGAGAAATCGATGGCTAAAGCCATTGTTTACAAATGCAATTACGCCCCTTTGAAATGTTGACACTGATTTGTTTCTCTTCATTCGTGGCTGGATGTTCATTATCGCGCCTTGTTGTCAATTTTAATATTCGTCTTCATCTTGGTGCGGATGATTTTATGCAAATTGATTATTTTCATTTTACTTAAATGTACCTCTGAAGGACGTGTTGTGTTAGTTTTCACACACAAACCGATGGAAAATCATTACCTCAAGCTGAACTGACGATAAAATCCCGGTCTTAGGCTCTGTAGTTGACAATCTTCAAAATAATAATTTTACCCTAAATGCATTAGATTATTTTGCTTTTGAGGATCATTTCTGATTTTGACAATTTTGGGTTGGATATTCAAGCACTGGAGAATATCAACAAACGCGTACTCGTTGATGTATAATGAACCCATTTGTTCATTTCGCTAGTACGTAACAACCAGTATTGGAAAAGTTCGCGATATTTCACGAAGTTCACCAAGGGAAAAGTTCACGAGTCATAGGGAACTTTGAAGAACTTTTCCATCACTGGTAACAACGAAGATTTACAAAACAAACGCAATTCATCATCACTGGCTTGATGAGAGAGATGAACTAGCCTTAGGCTAAAAATCTCTAAAATAAAGATTTAAAAAAAATCACTGGCTTGAAGCGATACTCCTTGCGTGTGATGGTAAATGATAAAAATCAACACTGGTATATAGTTGTTAGCTCAAGCGTAATCCACTGAATATCGTCCGGTTCGTCAATTCATGCAATTCATGTTTTGTTCAATACATCGTCTATTTAGCTACTTAATGAATATACACCGTGTCCAACATATTCTCATACATATTTTCATTTTGTTGTTGAGACTTCCTCGTCGGATGGCCAGTAGAGGCCCTGACCGAACACGTTCAGTGACGACAGTAAGAGTTATTAAAATAGTCAGAAGACGGACTTGACGAAAATCCCAGTGCTCTGTACTTAAAATGGCTGATGATCTTAATATTTCGAAATCGTTCTTGCACAATGTGATGAAACTAGACCTTAGATTCCAAGCTTTCAAGAAACGGAAAGTTTATGAAGTTTCAGAAACTGCAAAGAAAATAAGGCTGGAAGGAGTAATTCTTCTACTTCCGCGGCACGCTGGGGAAGAGTTTGATCCCTCCGACGAAAATTAGTTTGCCCTGCAGCAGTTAATAATATTCAAAATGACAGATTTTGGGCTTCCAACTCGAAAAATGTGCCAGGGAGTGACCGAAATATTCCACGATCCCAAATTACCACTCCAGCGATGGTTTCTGAAGGAATATGCAAGTGTGGCAAATTACATCGGCTTTCAAGGAAAAAAAATATTCGTTAAGTTAACGCTATATATCATGAAAATGTATTTTTGGAGAAGTTGTCAAATCAAGTGTATGGATAGGATGGAGCACCCATTCACATAGCAAGCTCGTTCAGAGCTGCTGCAGAGATAACTTGACCAAAGATAAATGGGCTCCCTCGGATTATTCCATATAATCATAAATACTGTCTAAGGTAAATGAGCACAGGGTATCTATGTCATTTGATCCAATTCAAAGCCATAATCAAATGAATATGGGCCGAAATGCCTATGAAAGTCTGTGAAGCATTTGAGAACCGTCTGAATTTTATCAAACAGGTTGAAGGCAGGGTAATTCCAAAACATGCTGTGATTGACCAATATTATATTGCCTTTCAGTTAAACATAAACTAGTAAAAGCTGAATTACTGATGCGATAAAAATACAGTTTGAATTTGTATGAAAATATATTGGACACGGTATATGTGATAAATTTTGAACAGCCATGATAAATTGTACGTGCTATTTTGAGCATGGTAAGCATTTATAATTAACTCTTCAAAGTGTTTGGATTTGTGCACGAGTATCGATGCTTTACAGCATTAGAGTTTACACACCGAAAAAAGTTTCAATTGTTTTGCAACTTGATTCAAGTAGGATAATTTAACGTGCGTCAAGGTCACAAGTAGATTCTTTTTGTGAAAATTGCAATCATCACAAAGGAAAATACTGCCACAGTGTTTTAGCTCTATTTTGTATGAGTAAATTATTTTGAATTATTCAACAAATATCGATTCCCCAGTAATTGCACACCTTTGCAATTGCCTGCAAATTTAATTGGCTACACATGAGAACGGGTGACATTTCTTTCTCCGCTCAATTATTCACAACATTTTCAAGGCGAAACACCCTAAACGATTCGCAATAACTCAGCGAAAAGTGTGAATTACAACACCACCTTCTAGTTGAATTGCAGCACTATCAATTCGAGCAAGGTTCCGTGCACACAACCGTAATGGCCAGCGTTCTGGATTGTCCGATAATTTCGGTTAACGCTCGAGTTTGGCGCTTCTGGTCATTCGTCCTGAAGCATGACATTATGCGCTACATCAGCATCATCCCAGTGACCGTGATGACGTTGTTTATGTTTACCGATCTGTATCGTACGTGGGGCAATATCCAGGAGGTGATCATCAAAGCCTACTTTGCGGTGTTGTACTTTAACGCGGTGGTGAGTATTGAATGTTGATTACGTTTCCACAGTGAATTTTAAATATTTCTCATGTCAGTTGCGGACCCTTATTTTGGTTTACGATCGTAAGTTGTATGAAAATTTTCTGCAAGGAATCGCAAAAGTCTACTTTGAAATTTCTGTAAGTACTATTCACGTTCATTCTTTGTCGGAGTTAAAGAAGTTTCATATGTTTCAGCTTATCAACGACGACACAATCCAGAGATTGCTTCAAAGCTACACCACCCGAGCCCGTCTACTGTCAATTTCGAATCTTGCTCTCGGTGCCTTCATCAGCACCTGTTTTGTGGTCTATCCTCTGTTCACGGGACAACGAGGACTTCCGTATGGGATGTTTGTCCCAGGGGTGAACAGTTTCGAATCACCCCAGTACGAAATAGTCTACGTCGTTCAGGTTGTTCTGACATTTCCCGGTTGCTGCATGTACATCCCCTTCACTAGCTTTTTCGCATCAACGACTTTGTTCGGTTTGGTTCAGATCAAAACCCTACAACGCCAGTTGCAAACGTTCAAAAATGAAATCGACAAACAAAGCAAGGAGAAAATCATCTCACAAGTGGTGAAATTCATTGAGGACCATAAACGAATCATAACCTACGTTTCCGAGTTGAACTCACTGGTGACCTACATCTGTTTCATCGAATTTCTCTCGTTTGGCCTGATGCTTTGTGCCTTGCTCTTTCTTCTGAACGTTATTGGTGTCCTGCCAATTTCCTTTTCCACTCACATAAATAAAAATCAAGTTTTCAATTGCAGATCGAAAATCTCGCCCAAACCGTCATTGTAGCAGCCTACATCTTTATGATAATCTCGCAAATTTTTGCCTTCTACTGGCACGCCAACGAAGTTCGCGAGGAAAGCATGAATATAGCTGAAGCGGCCTACAGCGGCCCATGGTTTGAGCTGGACAATTCAGTCAAGAAAAAGCTCCTGCTGTTAATCCTTCGCGCTCAGCGGCCTCTGGAGGTGAGCCAATCTTCCAGGAAAATTTACGACACCGTTCTAATGGAGTTGGTTGGCGTCTTTTCCACAGATCACAGTAGGCAATGTCTACCCGATGACGTTGGAAATGTTCCAATCGCTGCTGAATGCGTCTTATTCGTACTTTACCCTGCTGCGTCGGGTTTATAATTAAAAAACTGAAATGGACAACAACGGAGACAGACCGGCTACTGGAACAGGACAAACCGAATGCACTGCTTGCTCAAGGATGGCACATTGACTGCACAGTAGGAAAGAAGTGCACTATTTGACTTGCATAGTGGTGCTTTGTGTGTGAAAGAATGGAGAATGTGTCACATTATCTACTGCATTGCACAAATATTTGCTTTTGTCGTTATTGTTGTCTTTGACAATGAAGTTAAGCTGATTGATTGGCTGGAATATTGAGAATGTTTGTAAACCATATATTGAAGGTAAGTTATGTAAGTTGTGTATTGCGGAATTTTGTTTATTTGGTGGCACAATTTGTTGCTTTCATTTGATTGATTACAATAGATTGAAAAACACCGTCATTTTCAAGCTTAGAGGCTGTACAGTAAACTCTTTCGTTTACGACATTATCTTCATCTTCTTCTCTTTTTCTCTCATTGAGCACGTTTAGCAAACCAATGTCTAATTTAATTCCATAACAGGATATGCTCCCTAAATCAATGGGTCCCTTCAATACAGAGTTAGTGTTTTCAATAACAACATTATGTATGTATGTATTCATAAAACTGGTGAACCGAAGTTAATAAATGTGTAGATTTGTAGACAATCAATAAAACGTAACCTTAATACCTATTTAAATCTATATGTATAAAAATGAATTTCTGTCTGTCTGTCTGTCTGTCTGACCTTTATAGACTCTAAAACTACTGAACCTATCGGCGTGAAAATTTGTATGCAGGGGTTTTTGGGGACGATAAAGGTTCTAATGATGGTTTTGAGACCCCTCCCCCTTTTGTAAGGGGGGGGGGCTCCCATACAAATGAAACAGATATTTCTGCATAACTCGAGAACTAATCATGCAAATGGAACCAAATTTGGCATGTGGAGATATAAGGAGATGTTTAAAAGGGGTAGCCCCTTAGATAAGAGGGGGGGGGGTACGTACAATATAATACGCTTTTATTTAATCGGCGCATAAACTCAAGCTAATATTGAATCGCGAGCAAGGCCGAGCACACTCACCTAGTGAGTTATATAAATAGACTATTAATTATTGAACACAACCTTATAACATGAAGATTTCGTACACTGCAACGAAATTTCACTTAATATTCATCTGATATTCACGTAGATATTTTCCATCGTTCCTGAAAAAGGTGAAAATTACTTGTTTTGGGAATGAAAATCTGTCTCTTGTGATTTATAAAGATATCTAGTTTTTTTAAACATATTATTAACAAGATTTTTAGCTCTTTTACACGTAATTTTATCGGAAATTCCGATGATCTTCAAATAGGTTTCACTTAAAATCTACGGAAATTTTCAAGTAAATATAACTGGATTCTATAGGAATATTCAAGAAAAAAGCAAGGTTGCAAATACTCATTTCAGCTAAAACAATGTTTTTCTAAATTATGAAATAATTAGATGCCATGATCAAACTTTGAATTGGTAGGATACAAGAAGAGGTTGCAAAGAATGTGTTTGAAATATTAAGCCAGTTTATTTCACTTCATGAGAGTCACAATCAGCGATTTTTCACAAACTCACTCACTCACTCACTCAGCGATCAGAAAATCGCTGATTGTGACTAATAGAAAGCAAAATTTACAGGTTTTATGTTTCAAACGCATACTTTGTAACCTCTTCTTGTAAGTTACCACTAAAACATGCCATCATACCATCTTTTGGTTTTATTATTCCAAAAAACATTATTTTAGCTGAAATGAGTATTTGCAACCTTGGAAAAAAATTGGTAGATATCATGAAAATTTGGGTTTATTATTTTATTTAATCTACCATAAACAAAACAGCCCTGAAAAATAACATTCACTGATATGCGATGTTCTTCAATTATAGGAAGGTAGATAAGTTCGTCCATAAATTAAGTTTTTTTTTATTTTTAACTATATTACAATTCAAGTCAATCTCGTAGATTTTCAGTTTTCATTAATCAGGTTCTTGTTGTTGTGCTTTCCTTGCTCCAAGAAGTTAACTATTAGTGTATTGACATCATTGGGGCCTCCCTTAGCTCAGTCGGTGAAGGCACAGCTACAAAGCAAGACCATGCTGTAGGGGGATGGGTTCAATTACCCGTCTGGTATTGGAATTTTTCGGTTTGGAAAATTTCTCGAATTCCCTGGGCATAAGGTATTGTAGTAGAATAAATAATGAGTAGAATCGAGTGAGCGTGAAGCGTGATAGTCCGTATGTAAACGGAATCTCATTGGTTAGCGAATTTTGATAGGCTAGCAGGTATAAATATGAAGCACCTAATCTCGTTGAAGTCAATCCGTCAACCGAATCCAAGCTTCCCGACGCAACTACCATCGAGTCAGCTGGGAGCAATCCAACACTGTGTCGACTCCACTGTCTGCTACGGTGTTCTTCCGGAGACGCCCGAAGACGTTGACCGGTGTCTACGTTCCATCAAGGAGGCGATTTTCCGGGAACAACACGTGCCAGTACCAGACAGGTAAGCAGTACTCTGAACGTTGATAAAATTCCCAAAGATCTCATCAGACTCCGTAACTCCATCCGACGGCAATATCAGCGTTCTGATTTACGTGTCTTGAAGACCCATTGCAATCGTCTTACAAAAACCATCCAAGCCAGGATGGTGGACCTCAGAAATCAAGATTTTGTTAACAAGATCCGCTCTCTCCCAGATTGTGCAAAGCCCTTCTGGAAACTAATGAACATCCTTAAAAATAAGCCAAGACCCATTCCACCACTGACCCCACTGGATCGTCCCGGCGACCCAGTGGTTCATGTGATAACTCCTGAAGAGAAGGCTGCCACGATAGGTCAACATTTCGTCAGCTCTCATAATCTCGGACACAACATCGTCAGCCCTCACGAAGCTGAGGTTGCTGAAAATGCAACTAATCTTCATCAGATTCCAAACATTTTTCCAGAGGAATCTGATATTACGGCTGACGAACGTTGGCCTATATCAAATTATCTAAAAACATGAAGGTCCCAGGTTTCGACAACATCCTGAATCTGGAACTCAAACACTTAAGTTCCAGATTCTACAACCATCTGGCACTGATTTTTAATCAGACTCAGCTTATATTATTTATTTATTTATTTATTTATTTACTTGCCCCTTCTCAAGTGGGCGGAAAACCTCTTCTTTTCGTATCAATAGATAACATAAAATCCTACAGATACATATATACTTAAACTTAATCAGGAAACATTTATCTTTACTTAATCAGGATTGCGAGTGCGTTGGTGCCAGTGCTCCGGTATACTGGGCCGCCGTCATGGAATGCCCAGCTGCTGCAGTTCTCAGTCGGTCGTATTCACCGTCTGCTCCGCAAGGGCAACTACGCCGAGCGCGTTGGAAACATGGCCCTTTTCAGGGCCACAACATTATCAAGAAAGAGTTTAACGATTAATTTTCTAATTGCGAAGATTCAGCAGAGCCATATTTTATCTCGAAAAATAGTTTTAAAATTCTTAACAACGAGAATCTTGAAAACATAATAAAATTTACTTAGAAAGTACCATATGTTATTTTCTAGTGGATTGGGCAAAGACCTTTTCACTTTGATGCTACATAAAAATAAAGTGAAATTCATTTCCAAATCATATACCGGACCCGGTTTGTTTTCAAAATCTCGAAAACAAACCCCCGCACACGTTCTACTTCGTTACTTCTAGACCAACCCGGGGGCAACTTGACAAGTCCAGTACATTTCCAGTGTACTCCGAAAATTTGGTGCTGGTGGTTCTGTCAAACTCACAAATTTCAGAAGTGTTATCTGAATAGGGCGAATGCAGATATGTAAATAAAGTAAATAAAATACTGAACATAAAAACAGATAGCCTCATCTGTTTCTTGAAACTTCAAGTTGGTGGGGAACAATGTTAATTAAACGGACGGGTGTAACAAAAGACAATCACTGAAATTTATTCGTTTAAGAAGCTTATTATGAATATCCTTTGTTGAGAGACGCTTATTTTAATTTATTTTATTTATTTCTTCATGTTTGAATGAATATACGAAATGTTAGTGTTCACACAGCAAACCTGCTACTCACCGCGAATAAGAATCAATTTTGTATTTTTTTCACCCCTCAATAGAAAGATGGGGAAGTAAACTGTTTTTAATAATACGGCTTTTTATTGCAAGTCTTCACCGCACAAGTATGCTCAGAAACATTATTCTCAAGACTGATAATATTCAAGAGCAAAATATAATAGAATCAACCAATGTGTTTTTATTTCTATTTGATTATATAAGAAAAACTTCCATCAATCTGTTCCAATTTGTTTGGATTTATTTCATTTCACCACGAAAATCATAAATCGCTCTTTTCACATGGCATTCTTGCTTGTTGCTTGACATCCACACATGGTGAAACAAAAAGTTGCCTTCCCATAGAGAAATACCATTGCGGCGGTGAAGGGCAGTCCCTTTGTTTACGTTGTGTGGCGACATCTACTATTTGCAAGTGGGTACGTGAAACTAAGATTATCTGTCACCTAGCCGGGGAGTTGTTCTAGACTAACATTTGAAAGGGGCGGAAGAGCCAAAATGTAAACAAACCATATTTTGGCACATAAAGGGTGATACGGTCAAAATTTGGTCAAGGGAAAACGCGTGTAAATCCGAGGGGGGCGACACATCTAAATCTCAATTTAAGATGCTCAAAAAATCTCACACTAGCGAATCAATCTTCGAAAAATCTTCTAAAAATCTTCTTGCATTTCTCGCATCTACTTGCATCGCGCATCATCTTTTTGCAGGAAATCTTCAGAATCGTCATCAATCTCCTTTCTATCTACTCAACGTGCACGCAGCTAGCCACAGCAAATCACAATCTTTTCTGCATCTTAGATAGAGTCGCCCCCCTCGTGTAAATCGGTGAAATCGTTTATTTAAAAAATCAAATTAAATTTCTTTTTCAAGTTCAATTAGTATAAAGTTCAGGAAAAATATTCAGTTAGGCTTCCGCTTTTCCAAATCCGAATTGCCGGGCCTTACGCTTGACCCCTGCCATCAGATTTTGTACAGCCACCTTGTCCACCTTCTTCGCCGCAGAAAGCCAGTTTGCCTTGAACTGCTGCTCGCCCTTAGCAGTTTTTTGGTCTTCTTTAGGTTCCGCTTGACAATAGCCCAGTATTTCTCAATTGGGCGGAGCTCTGGGGTGTTGGGAGGGTTCTTGTCCTTGGGAACCACCTGCACGTTGTTGGCGGCGTACCACTCCATGGCCTTTTTACCGTAATGGCAAGATGCCAAATCCAGCCAAAACAGTACCGAACAACCGTGTTTCTTCAGGAAAGGCAGCAGACGTTTATTCAAACACTCTTTCACGTAAATTTCTTGGTTGACAGTCCCGGAAGCTATGAAAATGCTGCTTTTCAAGCCACAGGTACAGATGGCTTGCCAAACCAGATATTTCTTTGCGAACTTTGACAGTTTCATGTGCTTGAAAACATCTGCTACCTTTCCCCTTCCTTTTGCCGTATAAAACTCCTGTCCCGGAAGCTGCTTGTAGTCGGCTTTGACGTAGGTTTCGTCGTCCATTACCACGCAGTCAAACTTCGTCAGCATCGTCGTGTACAGCCTCCGGGATCGCGCTTTGGCCATCGTATTTTGTTTATCATCGTGATTTGGAGTCACTACCTTCTTGTAAGTCGATAGTCCGGCTCGTTTTTTGGCTCGATGCACGGTTGTAGACGATACACCCAGCTTATTTGCGGCGTCTCGGAGAGAGAGGTTAGGGTTTCGCTTGAAACTACCGGCAAATCTCTTTGTCGTCTCAGTGGCTTCCGGTTTTCGATTTCCCCCCGATCCAGACTTCCTGGCTGTCGACAAACGTTCCCCAAACACTTTAATTACATTTGTAACGGTTGATTTGGCAACTTTTAGCGATTTTGCCAACTTTGCGTGCGAGTAGCTCGGATTTTCGCGATGCGCGAGCAAAATTTTGATACGCTGCTCTTCTTGCTTGGACGGCATTTTGACAACTGAAGAGTGAATTCCAAAATCAAAATAGGAGCAACATTCTACACACACACACCTTCAAAATGAGGGGTGTTCAGGTTTTTTAAATGCAAAATTGAAAGAAATACTTCAAGTTGATATTGACCAAATTTTGACCGTATCACCCTTTATAGAGAGAACAGTTCACAAACTACTCGATAAACACGAAAAAGTAGAAGAAAATATCACTTCATAGCATCAAAAACGTTTTTTCTTACATGGCGTATTTCCAACTTTCAACTCGATGATGCAACAGGTTGTTACGCCTTGCACCAGAACAACGAATTATATTGTTTTAATATGCCAAACGTTTTGATTCTGTAGCATCTAGTCACGCCCGATTCATTTGATACGCATCCGATTGATATTTCACGTGTAAACAACGAACAAAAAGAAGACCAAAAAAATCTCCGGCGTAATTCCACTCTCACAAAATTTACGAACGAAGAACCAAGGCGGAACAACAAACAAAAAATCCCGATGGTGTACTTCCACGGCGTATCACCAGTGTTGGCAGTTCAAAGTGTGGAAGATCTGGGGGGTAACAACATGTATGAAATTATCAGAGCGTATGATGTTTTCTTCTCAATTTCACGACAAAGAAAACTTTTTTTGAGTTTTTAGTTATGCATGATGATAGATTACACTATTAACTATATGTCAAGCTTATTAAATCATCCAGAAAATGGAAAGTCGTGAAATAGGATTAATTTTTAGGTCATCAAAATTCGGAAGCGCTTTTCTCGATATGGTTTTTTTGGAGTTCCGCCCTTTTCAAATGTTAGTCTAGACTTAATCTAGACTAGAACGGAACGAAAGGTCACTAACTCTTTTGTATTATTGTGGTGGCCCTGAAAAGGGCCGGTTTTGTTAAGATACGACGAGCCAGCTGGATGTCCTTCGGCATGATAGTGACGCGCTTGGCGTGGATGGCACACAGATTGGTATCCTCGAACGACCTACCAAATAGGCCTCGCTAGTTTACTGCAGAGCCATAACAGCTGAGCTCTGGAAGCGCAGATCGGTCTTGAAGTCCTGGGCAATTTCACGGACCAGACGTTGGAAAGGCAACTTTCGGATCGGCAGTTCAGAGGATTTCTGATAGCGACGGATCTCACGCAAGGCGACGGTGCCTGGCCGATAGCGATGGGGCTTCTTTACTACTCCGGTGGCTGGAGCGCTCTTGCGAGCGGCCTTCGTTGCCAACTGCTTGCGAGGAGCCTTTCCTCCAGTGGACTTGCGAGCGGTCTGCTGAGGTGGTTGTGATGTGTATGCAATGAAAGCACACTGTGGAATAAAAAATAAAAATCACTTCCATTCTGTTTTATAACATGCGACGTCCAACGTCAACCCTGCGGTCGTATCTAGTATACAACCCTTCCAACTTTTTTTTTAATCTTTTAAATTTGTCGAACCTCTTAACGGAATCCCTTTATGAAGAACTTTGAGTGTGTTAGTTTATTTCCTTTAAATTCCGTTCGAATTGCTTATCTTTTGACAGATACGCGTATTTCGTCTACTAATTGCAGACTTCATTAGTGCCAAGTACTCAATACCACTCTACTCAACCTACTCTCTTCAGAGCTTTCGCTAGCTAATAAATTATCACACTTAAGCTTCATGTTGATATAAAATAGCACTACCAACCTACTCTAAAAAGCAGATAAATGACAGATATGATTCATTCTGATTTGTGTGATTGCATATGTTTTCGTTAAAAGATAACATGATTTATGTTGAAATATATTCCACCGTACATCAAAGTTATCCAGAGTGACCGTTTGTTTAATAACTAATGATGATGAGTCTCTTAAAGAAATGCTAGCGATGTTTCACTAGAAGCATATCGCAGAAAAAATATTACAAGATTTCTGAAAATACATGCACTTCACGACAGATCTCATCAGCTGAGAACAGTTAAGGTCCAATTTGCTTTGATGCATTTCCTAAAGAATGAAAATCATTTAAAAACTGACGCATAATTTTGAATTGCTGAAAGCTCATGTCAATCTATTCTTTTGGATATTTTACACAACATGATGCGAGATTTTTGCAATCTATAATGATGCGTCGAAAAAAAAAACTGCAAAGTATACCAAAAGTTGCATTATGGTTCCAAACAATAAACCTACACAGAATTACTCAATGCAGAACCATAGAGGTTATACCCGGTGAAGCAAATTTAATTAATTCACGATAGGTTGCATTTGCAATTTGCGATCCAGTGAGCCATGGAGTGCTGTGAGCTGGTGGCAGCCATTGATAGCTCGTCCAAGTAAGCCACGGCAAATGCGCGCAGTGTCGAAGGAAGCGTGGATTCAAGTGTACGCTCCGATCCAGTTACGAACCATAAATTTAACGATTCTATTATCTGGTAATGTTGCAGTAGCTGCTGTTGCTATAGCAGTAGATAAATGCAAGGTGACTGCGTCGCTGCTGGGGAGCCTCAGATAGCCTAGTCTGTAAAGGTATGGTATTTCCATGCCGAAGGTGGCGGGTTCGATTTTCGTTCACAACATACAAATTAATGCACTGGCTTCCATAGAAAGTTCTTATGTATCAAAATGGTTAGAAAATGTCAAGTTAAGAGCAAAGTGCTCGCAAAAGAGCCGTAAAAAGTCTTGAAGAAGAAGAAGCATCGTAGTTAGTGCAAGTTAGTGTTCAAGAAAACGATGCTTAACGATGGCTCAGAATATCTGCTGGTTTAGAGTTTATTCTTCTACTTTTTTTTCTTCTTCGCATTTCAAGCTTATTTCTCATCGCATATTAGCTTATTGCGTGCTCTCGACTTAGTGTTCTAGATGCACTTCCACAGTTATTAATTAAGAGTTTTCGATACCTGTACCATTTTTGCATTAGTATGATTCTAGATAGAGCTGGAATAAGGGCGTAGCAGGTTTTTTAAACAGTTAATTCTCTCGATGATTTCTCGAAAGCAATGGCTCTCCATCGAGAAGGAGAAGACTTTCTCTACTCGATGTATATGTTGGTTTGTGTAGGCGTGTCTTGAATTCCTAGAAATAAACAAGAGAAATAATTGTTTACAAAGACTGCTTCCCCCCCGAATTCCAGTTATATCTAGAATTGTGTGGCAAGTACAATCATATGATGAAAACTATCCTATTTCTGTTCGAAAATGTCAGCCTCGTTAACGGGAAGATAAAGTATCGAATCAATTTCAATTTCAATTTGGAACGCGAGAAAACTTTCATTTCAAAGCTCCTACACTTGAACTTCCCTCATGAATAGTTATTGTTCTATACTCTGGATGTTTAAGCGCTGCAATAGTTGGTTTATTTTCAAATACCAGTTTACTGGACTTGTCTTTCTAGCCTTGATTATCAATCTTATAAATTTTCTCGAAGACGATTTAGGAGGTACTTCAAAAAACCATACTTTCACCAACCTAATGCCCTAAGTTATGATATGTTAGAGCCCTTCTTCCATTCTCATCACGATGTTACCGAGCTTTCGACAGATGCGATGACAGTTGAGGCAAAAACAAGTACCTACGACTATCTCACGGGCATGCTTTCATCTCATCCCATAAAAGCGAAGACCACACATACTCACTCCTGCATGACATGTCTCTGACATCCCGCTGTTGTAGTGGTTCGGAAAATGTTACCCATCTCTTCCACAGACAACGAGTCGAATGGTTTTTGTTTCTCGGCATCACATTTAGCTTCATCGTTTGCGGGAAAAGTGCGGCTACAAGAAAGGACACATTTCCGGGAAACGATACACTGTCGCGCTGTCGACGTTCGTTTGTGGCCGTTGTTTTTGTTTACCATCAATTTTGTGCAGTATTTTAAACGATGACGACTATGCTTTTTGTAGGTTCGGCACGGTGACGACTCCGATATCGCAGCAGGCTGATTCTACACAAAACAGCACATGCTTGCTACGAGCTCAACGCTTGCTGGGAGTGGTGAAAAAGAGTCAGGAATGTCATTTTCACTTCTCGGAGCGTGAAAATGTGCTAAATGTGTATTGATGTCTCACAATTTGGTGGAAAACAAGAGCGAAGAAAACCCTGCAAGCAATAAAGTCAAGTTTACTATTTCCGACGTTTGATACACTACCAACAATTTACTTATATATACTCACTCGCACTTAACTACCACAATGTACCATTTATTTATGTTTGAATAAGTGTGATCTGTTCTCTAATTTTACCATCAATTTTAACTTCCATTGAAATATGATCACATCTTACTTCTGATGATTAGGATGCTATTTATGATAAAACGAGCGGCAATTGGTTTTCAAATTGTACCACGCCTAAACTTTAAATCATTGAATTAATCATAAAAATAGGTTTTCATTCGGTCAGATTGAATGTGCTCTAGCACACTTTGAAATCTGATGAGTAAGGCCATCATTCTCGTCGTGTTCAGTTGTGTGTGAAAGTAAAGCAGTCCATATTCAGATTTTGGCAACCACCCACCAATTTTAATTTTATAGTCAGTGCTTGCTTTCAGTCTTTACAAATGTTACATTAGATCGCGCTAGTTTTTTGCAATTGCATAATTTTATGCTACAAAATGCACTTAAGTAATTTGCATCCTAGTGTAATTTTTTCCATCAACCTCTCTATGAAAGATGGAAACTAATTTATTAGAAATAAACACTACATCTGGCATCGAGCAAACTTTTGTCAATTCACATCCATCATATCATTTCATGACAGACAGATAGCATTTCGCAAAAAACACTCCTGCATTCACTCATCCTGGCGTGTATGGCGCCACACGGTCTCACCGATGATTTTCTTCTACGGAAAATCCAACGACGACGCACAGTCCAAAGTGACCTCCAAAAAATATCCGCTATATCTGTTGGATATGCGAAGATGTGTGGGAGTGGAAGCAGACAGCAAAACATCGTAAAGTCGCAGCAATCGCAGCAGGCGAGGGCTTTTCAGTGCGGCTACCATGGAAATGTTTGTATGGATGAGAAAAGTTAATAAACTGATGGAAGTTATGTCTTTCAGTTGATGTTGGATGATCATATTGTGAGAAGTTCAGCATTATGGTCTGAAATATTTTCCAAATACAGGGTCCGGTAATTGAACTGCAACAAATATTATATTTTGTTAAATAAAATTTTCCTTCCAAATTCGTAAAAATACATGATTTAATAAAAAAAGATCATCTATTTTATGTTCCTTCTCTAAAACTTCAACTTCGCATTTCAAGCATATTGTTTATCGCATATTATCTTATTGCGTGCTCTCAACTTAGTGTTCTAGATGCACTTCTACAGTTATGAATTGAGAGCTTTCGATGCCGGTAACATTTTTGCATTAGTATAATTTTGTGACAAGACCAATCAACCAACCCGAAAATTTCCTATACCGGACCGGGAATCGAACCCAGCCACCTCCAGCATGGTCTTGCGTTGTAGCTGCGCCTTCACCGACTGAGTTAAGGGAGGGCCCTTAAAAACTTGTCATATCCTTTAAAGGACTGGTATCATGTTAGATCTAGTTCCTATTGAGGTTTTTGGCAATGCATTTGCGTGTATTTTTAACGCATTGTAACAGTATATTTTCGACTATTTCAAGGTTTTAACACTCCTAATAACCTTTGAAGATACTCTTCACAATTTGCCATTCAACATCAGCAATCGGCATTCAATAGGTGGTAGTTGCGAACAAGTTGAATTGGGTCAGTCTGGGCGAAAATAAAAAAAAATCATTTTATCCATTTTCAGCAAGAATGAAGTAAAGAATTAATTGCAAATTAGGCCAAAACAATTGAAAATTGTTGTTTTTGAAAAATGTTCTGTTTTCTTTACAACCTAATGCTACTAAGATCATTAATCAAGGTCTAAAAATATTGTACGATGTGTACAAAAAGTGCTTAAGCCCTGTTTAATTACACTGTTCAAAATTTATAAGACTTCCAAAATCTTAGATCTTAGGTACTTTCTAAGAAAATAGATTTTATTTTGATTTTGAAAGTCAACTT
The DNA here is from genome assembly GCF_037179485.1 of Ochlerotatus camptorhynchus. NCBI lineage: Eukaryota > Metazoa > Arthropoda > Insecta > Diptera > Culicidae > Ochlerotatus > Ochlerotatus camptorhynchus. Next base: position 315,268 of record NW_027040547.1, on the reverse strand, counting down.
CTTAAGAAGGACATGACTTAAATAATTAAACTATTTTTTTTTTTATTTTAAAATATTTTTGATGGATTTGGAACGAAAAACAACTTATTTTCGATACAGTCCTTATTTAGAATGGTATGAAACTAATTATTACGAATAATCAGTGAATTATGAGGTTTCCGCTTTTCATTTCAGTACATTCTCAAATATATTGGAATTTTCATATTCTTCAGATAAAAGGTCGAAAGACAGAAGGTCGAATGACAAAAGGTCGAATGACAAAAGGTTGAATGACAAAAGGACGAATGAAAAAAGGTCGAATGACAAAAGGTCATATGACAAAAGGTCGAATAGCTAAAGGTCGAATGACAGAAGGTCAAATGACAAAAGGTCGAATGGCAGAAGATCAAATGGCAAAAAGGTCGAATGACAAAAGGTCGCTTATAATTTAAATACAGTGCTTTCCCGATTTTGTCCACTCCCAATTCTGTCAGCTTTTTTTCCCGATTTTGTCAGCCTGAACTGCTGAATTTTTTGGTTTTTAAGCATGAATTCTCAAGCACTTCGCTCCAAATGACACTTAATTGTTTTGTCGCAACAATAACAGAGGTAACTCAAATAAACCTCAATTATTCCGATACAGCACAGCTGATTCGAGTCCCTCCCGATAAAGGTAACTAGGTGGCGAATAGAGCTGGGATGGTTGCAATACAAGTTATGGACAGATACCCCATTCAAGAAGAAGGTTTCGTGATCGCCAAAATTAACAGAATATTGCAGATGGAGCTGATCGGATGAAAACCGGTAGTCATTGGAGGAGACTTCAATGCTTAGGCAGTGGAGTGGGGAAACAGATGTACCAACGCAAGAGGGCTCATTCTGCTGGAAGATCTGGCGAAGCTGGTAATTCGGCTGTTCAATAAAGGCACCACCAGCACTTTTCACAGAGATGGTCGGGAATCCATTATCGACGTCACTTTATGCGGACTGCAGTCCGCCGCTGGTGTAGAGATCTGGCAATAACAGAGAATCGAAGTGTGCTCTGCTTCTGTACGGACGCGAAAAATTTCCGAGTGTCAAATTTACGGTTTTATTTTTTCTTGGCGTTTTCTAATTTTAGTGCAAGAAAGTGAAAGTGATCGGTTGGAAATGCATTCCAAAGTGTTTTCGTTTATCATACTCGATGATTCTGATTGGAAGCAGGTAAAAGAGCTTCTTTGAAGATCCGAAGGAATGTTATGAAATGTTAAGCTAGAATTAAGAGATGCAACAGTCTTTCAAGTATTGGCTTAACGTGCAAACCATCGTTCATTTGGTGAGTTCGTTCCAGTTTATTTGTTTACTTGTTTCGATACCATCTATCAGTTTTCTACAATTTTGTCTTGGACATCTTTTCGAAGAGCCACGTTCATGCTGTAATTTGTCGAGCACACAATTTTGACACGTTGATATCGAGTAGGAACGGCAAGAGAGTCATCCAAGTGCTTTTGTTTCTGGTTTTAGACGTTTGATGTCTTCAGTGATGTTTTTGTACTTTAAAGTTCCCTTTTCTGTGATCATGGTGGGTCTGAAGAGTTTTTGTTGAGCACGCTGAGGCTGAAATTGCATACCCCCTCCCCATGGACATGGAGGTTTACGATAATGAAGCAAAGGGTTATATTTAATTTCTTTATATTTGCAACGATGATGATTTCCTATAGTGACACATATCACCTTCTTAATGCTTCAGTATGCCTCAAACGATTAATTCTTGGTTGTTAATAGAACTTCCTTGATGAAATCGGCTGCTTCATGCAGACTGAGCAATTCTGATTGTAGTATCAGATTTGTTCTGTATACAGAAGAACTGGGAGGGCTTATTAGAAACTTCTCACCAATATAGTAAAGATTTTCTAGTAAAGTTTGCATATAATTTTATTAATATTTTATTTTATTTAAGCATATTATTTTTGTTACAGTCAATCAGCATTAGCATACGATACAAGAGATTTAATATTACTTGCTCGTTTTTGCGTAAAATAATTAATATTTATTTTACTTGTAATTACCTTTGAAAGTTTTTTTTTTTTCAAGTTTTTTTTTGTGATCTGAAAATTTTCCCAGTTTGGTTAGAAGTTTCGAAGCTAGCGCATGTCCACAGGCCCAATAGAAAGATAGGCAGAAAAAGTGTATCATGAAGAATGGTTGCATGCAGGGTTGCTTCCACTCACTTGCTATAGATGAGTGATTTTCGGAGTTTTGAATTCGTTAGATGTTGTAATGGAGATTTGTGTTGTTGGATGCGGAAGGAGATTGGAGGGCGGGTGTTTGACGCATAGAGCCTGTCAATTTCGTTGTCAGAGTGCCGCAATCGGCGGTTTTATGATTCGTGAGCGCTCGCGATTCGTAGAATCATTGATTGTGACTGCAAGTGGATTTGACGAGTTTTGTGTGTCGGACGCTTGCTTTTTGGCCTCTTCTTGTGTCTAACATGTGCATGGTATCATTATAGCGTCTAATGGTTTTGAAATTCCTGGTTGCGTGAAATATATTTGTAAAAATATCTTTTTGAGATTTTAGTAGTCACGTTTTGTTTGTAGTTTATATTTTATTTCTTTCATGTAATCATCGTAAATAATAGTTATATATAGTTATTATAGTTATTATAGTTATTATATATTCGTTTTTTGACGCGAAGCGCTGTGGATTATGAGATGCTCGATGACCCTGGAGGGATCGATTTTGCTTACTGCGCAGAAAATCGTGGATTTAACCCCAAGCTCTTCCACAGCACAAAAAAATCGCCACCATCATTTGTATATTTGATATTGAACATTAACCTCGGAAACTATTTGCATATCAAGCAAAAACGTAGTCCTGTATTGTCGCGAAGCGTTATGGTTCTAAGATGCTCGATAACCCTGGAGGGATCGTTTTTGCTTACTGAGCAGAAAATCATGGGTTTAATCCCAAGCTCTCAGTCATGACTCTTAAAATTCATGATCACTAAACAAAATTAATATGTTCTTTCGATAGCCGGCTATCGAGAGATTAAATAAACAACAAATAAACAATACATAATTTTGGTTGCATCGCCAACTTGAGGTGAATCCTAACCGAATACCCTACCCAACCCTCCAACTCCAACACTTATGAGGGTGTCTCTAAGTCGGTGGTCTCTCGTTAAGTAAGTATTTACTACATCAACATTTCCTTCCCTATCCCTAGTTATGGTAAAGATGGGCGTGGCCGGGAATAGCGGCAGTCATGCTTCTGTTACTCTTGTTTAGATTGGAACCAATATTTACTCCCCAGCATTATTCCTGAAAGTAGTCTAACTGAGAATTTCAGAAGAGACGTGAGTGTCGTTAGTATCCAATCTACGAAGTACATCATAACAACGCTAACGCTAACGCTAACTGCAGTCCGCCGCTGGTGTAAAACATTAATTGGAGAGTGTGTGAAGGATTTACCCATAGTGACCATCAGACATCGGCCAACGGAATCCTGTGGCAGTACAGAGCACGAGAACTTGCGACCTGAAGTGGGACCTCCAGCTTACTGCTGTAACGAGGCAATTAGCACCCTCCGCGCTAGTTGTCTCAGAGCCAGAAGACATGTTCAAAGAGCAAGAACAGAAGCAGACAGAGAGGAACGTAGAGGAATGTTCCGAGCACATAAACGAGAGATAAAGCAGAGCAAGTCAAACTGTCAACTGGAGCTGGATCGAGACGCTGCTGCCAACGACGCACACCGTGTCGTGATGTCGAAGATCAGATTTCAAGTCATGCCCGCTGAAATGTGCTTAGAACCTGAAAGTCATCGTGGAAGGACTTTTCTTGAAGCACGATCCAACGACCTGGTCACCTACATCGTACGGAAACGGAGAGGAAGATAACGACGAAGTCACCAACGAGCAACTCGTAGCCTGCCTGCTAGATACATTCGGAAAACTCTTGGAGAGGATCATCCTAAACAGGCTGACGAAATGCAGTGACGAGTGACCAAGGATTGTCGAAGAGGCAGTTCGGATTTTGAAAAAGAAGAGCAAAAGTGGATGCAATTCTAGAGAGCCGGGAAGGCGTCGAAACAGAAGTGGAGAGGAGATCGATATTACGCAGTGATAACGATCGATGTCAAGAATGCGTTCAACAGCTCCAGCTGGCAGGCCGAAGCTTCTGATCTACGAGCCAAATATGGGACAGAGATTGACTAGGATCACGGTGGTAATTCCACAAGGCTCAATCCTTGGTCCAACGCTCTGGAACGTGATTTAAAACGGCGGACGCTGAATCTACCCAAACGAGTTGAGATCGCTGGCTTTGCAGACTACGTCGTCTTACGGTAACAGGCAAGACGCTGGAATAGATGGAAATGTGGGCAACCGAAGCGGTCGATATGATTGGAAATCTAATGCATGGAGGGAAGCTGCAGATAGCCCACAACAGAAGTGAGGTGGTATTGATCAGTAAATATAAAAATTACCATTGAGGAGCACACAATAAACTAGAAGTGCGTGTTGAAATGCCTGGGAGTGATGGTCGACGACCGTTTGGCTTCAATAGCCACGTAGAATACGCCTACGAGAAGGCAGCGAAGGCCATCAACGCGGTAGCCAGAATCATACCGAAAATCTCGGGACGGCTCCTGGCTAGTGTATTTACGTTGATACTGAACTATGGAGGTTCAGCCTTGGTTGCAGCGCTGAAAACCAAGCGGAATTTAAGGAAACCGAACAGTACGTACCGGCTTAACAAACCGTACGCAAACGTGTCGAGACATTTGGTGTACCCTTTGTTGTATAAATAGTAAACGTTTATCAGTAATTCCATTAATAATTGATAAATCATGGTTAAACTTGATTTCAAAATAATTTTAATGGTTAAAATATTGAAAAAGAAAATTTCCCGATTTTGTCACCTTCCCATTTTTGTCAGCCTAGAATTTCAGATGGGGCTGACAAAAACGGGAAAGTACTGTATAATATTTGTTAGAGAAAACTGCGATTTTTGTTATGCGTGAATTTGTATTTTATTTATTGCAATTGGAATAAAACCAACAAAAATAATTTCCTCCAAGATCAAACAGCGGTTGTGGCACACGCATTTGGTTAAATGAATTGTGGTAGTAACCCGATTGAATCTCTTCCGCAATGCCAAAATTATCGAATCCTCCGTTTTTGCTTCTGTATGACAAACACATATGCTGTTAGCTGATACTGTGCATTCGAAATATGCATGTGCTCCTCGGATGCTACAAAAGACAGAGTGTTCCTCTCGGCATCCTCTATACTGGACCGGAAAGTACCTTAATCGGATTATTTCCGAACCTGAAACATCATTCACTAGCACCCTACCGATCGTCGGAACAGAAGCAACTTGTTTTGCAAGTGTGGTGGAGTGCATTTCACCCAACAACACCAGTGTTGCAGTTTCTGAGTGTGTTATTGTTATTGCCACCCTACAATCAAGTCGACCTAAAACAGGAAAGAAGCGAGTGGTGGGAAACCCGAACTGGATGGAAAATTATACGCTTGAATTGGAATTGCTCCATTGAATGTGGGCTCCGTTCTCCGATTGCTTGATTTGAGTTTTTCAACAGGAGCAGCAAGCTGTGCGTCAATGTGCACATCCAGCTGTGATCGTGCCGATAGAGCACACCTACTACAAAGCTATGACGAACAATGTTGACCAGATAAGCAATGTTTGCTAAGCTCTTGCGGGAAATTGTTCGTTTTCTTGGTTAATTTAGGTTGCTTTGATAGAGTTAAACTGGAACATCACCATTCCGTCTTCTAAAATACTTTTCTTTACAAGTACAAGTATTTACTCCAATTTTGTAAACATTTGAAGCCAAAATATAAACTAAATGCGTAAAAACAAATTTCAAACTACGAGTTTGATTTATTCGTGCTCATACAATCTTTCCGCTTAAAATTTCATAATGGTTCACACAAAATTTTGAATAATTTATCACTACCCCAGACAAGCCACAAGCCGCATGTACCGAAGCTCGGTAATTCTCGTAATCGCCAGATAGGACATAGTTGGCTTCAATCTGATCCGATGTGCGTTCCATTAATTAAGCCCGCACACCAGGGCAGAAATCCATTGGAAAGCTTGCCCTTCAATAATTCAGCTTCTACCACATGGGCTGCTGCGATGCTCACTAAACTGATTTTACATTGTGGTTTGCATATGTGCCACCTTTCCTGTCTCCTCGCATGTGCAGCTCTTCATCCAACTTTTACGTGTATTTCTAGTTTGATGCGATCAAAAATTTATGAATAGTTTTTGCTGCTCTGATGAGGATGGCACTATTTGCTCGGATGTTTTCGTTGCTTCCTAAAAGGATACGAAATTTGTGTTTCATGGCCCTGACGAGCGTACAGTAGGGATACTCAAAAAATTAAAAAAAAAATATTCTCAATTACAATAAAGCATTGTGAATTTTTGGCAATATTTAGAATATTACGTTTATAATTTCTCCGTTTTGATTTTTCAAAACGTTTTGATCCATATTCTACTGGCAACAACACTAATCTTAATTCAAAACAGTAGGTCCTGCGTTCCACTAGGTGATGCACCGGAATAAATTATGAGTCTAAAATTCCGAAGCATTTTGGTGGTCATAGTTATTAATTTTGATTGCACCTGAACCGAACACATAACACTTTCGCTCAATAACCAGCACTAGCTTGCTGCGATTTGGTTCACACCACGCGTGTCGGTAGGCCTATAAGTGCAAATGGTGCGAGCAAAGAACATTAATAAATTTTGCTCTGTCAAAGCATGCTGTGAGATAATGGGTCAGATTTGAATTTCAATTTTGCACTGCGATAAAATGTTGATGCATTATTGGAGAGATTACCTGTTCGAGGTGATTAAAATTCTGTTATCAATTGTTGCGATAGTTAGAGCCACGGCTGCGTGCTATGAATTTACTTTGAAAGCAATTTGGAGACTATTTGGTGCAAACTAATGCATCAGCATCTGATCCAGCATGAGGGAGAAATTTGTTTTGTTATTCTTAAATTCCATTAGAACGGTTTTCAGACTATCTAACTGAAGTTTTTAATGCATAAACGTACACAAGAGCATTGACAAGTATTAAGAATGATAAATCGAAAACCCGTTGAAATAAATGCTATTTTATAGGATTGTTGCCGAAATCCGTCCACCTAAGAAACGATACAATAAACCGTACACGTAATAAAAAATGCTATACTTGACATTTTTTGACATAATGTGCCTGATGACAAAGAAGGCTATAATTAACCAACATATGAGAGTTTATTCTTGAATTATTATTCAATGATTGGGGGTGAGTGCCCTCGGTCCAGGGACACGAATGGTACAGCTCTCGCTTAATTATTTGTCAAGATTCATGACATATTGCTACCATCCTGTAGTTTGACCGTAAACAGTAGCAAAGCAAACGCAAATAATCAAAGAGAAAAGTTTTTTCATTAACCTAAGCTCACTGGGGAACTTTTACATGGCGTTTTTCATTAAGAATTCGTGCTGCTAGCTTTGACCTCAGAAGAATACTTGCTCGACTGATGGTTGGTAATGGATTTTTCGCTTCTACTTGGCCTTATTTGGATATAACTTACCACACAAAACCAGGCTTCTCATGGATCTCTATCTCTTTCTACACGAGCTTCCAGCTTCTTTCAACTTAGCGTCGAGAAAATGTCCAATCTGAAAGATTTCCTTGACAGGACCCGGCGACATCCGGAAAGATTTCCTTGACCTCCGGTGATACCATTCCTCAACTTGCACCAGTCATGATTGTTGATTAAATCACTTAGTATGGTAATAAATATTAATAGTCAAGAGCAAAAATGGTTTTGATGACACATGATCTAAATAACATTTGACTAGGGGCTGTTCAGAATCCACGTAGATACCTGAATTTGACGAATGTATACGGTCTATAGAAAATTTAAAAAAAAAAACTGAATGATTGGCTACGTAGAAGAGAGTTAGAGATGAACTAGCCTAAGGCTAAAAATCTCTTTAATAAAGAATTAAAAAAAAAAAAAAACGTAGAAGAGAGAAGAAGGGGTATCAAGCCATTTTTGAAAATGGGATGAGTCTTGTTTTAACTTTTTCAAGATTATCGTCCTCCAGTCAAACATTTTTGATCTCATCGCCGACAGAACTTCAGATAAACTCCCATCTTAACGTTGATGAAGTACACAACGAACATGTTACCAGCTTTTCTTGATATAATCGTGACAACTTCCACATAGGCAAAGCCAAACGAAGACGGCACATTCTCTACAAAGGGTGCTGCTACCATCAGATAACGATATTATCCCTTCTTCAATCCGTTTGGCACCGCTCGCAGAAAATCAAAAGCCGGCAAATTGTGTTTCCTAGCAGGCTGTGGCGTTCTGAAAATTATGACTGACACTTGTGTGGTACCATTGCCGGTCTTTCCTGTTAAAGTGATAACGTTGAGTTGTAGGGTTGTTGAATCTGCAGCTCTGTTGTTCGTTTCCGATTGCAATCGAAAAAAGCGGTTCTGTTTGGGCATTGACAGATAAAGTTTAATGATGATGGATAAATTAATTTCATTGGGACGGAGATCGAAGTGTGCTCTGCTCTGCGAAGCGTACGGATGCGAAAAATTTTCGAGTGTCATACTTTCGATCTTATAATTTTGTTTTAATTGGTTTTTATTGAATTTTAGCGCTAAACAATGTGCCACTCGATAACATAGTTCTAAAAACGAACTTTAGTGTAAAGCAAGTGCAAGTGATCGGGGGAAAGTATTCCAAAGTGTGTTTTTTTTTATCAGCTTCCTTTTCCTCAGAACTGTTATTAGACGATTGGTAGCGAATTGTGCACGAGATTCGTTGAAGATCCGATAGAATGTTGTGAAATGTTGAGCTACAATTAGGAGATGCAACAGTCTTTCATTTATTCATTTGTTTCGGTACCTTCTATCAGTTTGTACAACTTTGTCTTATAGCGAATTCGTTTATTATTCAGTTCCAACCTGGATCGGGTATCAAGATTGGGTCTGCTTGTTTTATGACAAACGTCAGTTTGCTCGTTTGTTTTTAAAACCTAGCTCAGGTTGAGGTTCACACTGACAAAAAGTTCGTTTTCGCACTGGGTTGGAACTGGTGTTAACCGCGATAATAAACGAATTCGTTATTAGACATCACTTCAAAGAGCCGCTTTCGTGCTGTAATATGTTGATAAGCTCCAGCACAGATTAGCCCATTGGTTAATTCGGCAAGATAGTCGTCCTAATGCTATCTGGTTTTACACGTTTGATGTCTTCAGTGATGTTTTTGTACTTGAAGGTTTCTTTTTTTGTGATCATGATGGGTTTGAAAAGTTTTCGGACTTGTTTGGAAAAGTCCGTAAAAGTCTTGGAATAGTATTTGGTTCAACAGTAGTACAGCAGGACAGTAGGAATTTATTATAATGAAATTGGATGATATCTTTCCTTCATTTTCAAATGTAGGTACTTAAATGTACAATGTATTCTCGTTCTATTTATCTCTACAAAAATCTACTTCTCACCTCTTTGTTTTCATCGTTGGAAAATTTCTAAGTCATTTTGAGTTTTCGTGAACTTTTGCTGATTAGAGTCCCGCTTTTTCTCAGTTTTCATACAAAGGAGGATAGAACTAGACTTCTTTCCTTCTTTTCCCTTCTCCTACGTTCTTTTCTTTTATTTATGACTAGATGAGACTCACCCTGGCTACGCGGAACAAAATGAACAGAAACTGTGGGATTTCTATACCGATGGTGAAATGAATTGAAAGCTAAGGTGTTTGTGGGAAAAGTCTAGGAATTTATATTAATATTTTATGGTACGGATTTATTGGGCTATGGGTTCTATGGGTTTTTGCTGCTTTAGTAAGTACCGGTGGTGTTTTCTGGACGATAGTGAGCACTCGTGAATCGTGCTTGTGTTGAGGCCGATGTTGTTTGTCCACGATGTTAGTCCGTGGCTTGATCAGTTCATCGACAATGGCGGATCGTTGGCTTTGACTGGTCTGGAAGATGGTGCCTGGTGACTGGATCTATGGTTACGACAATGGCGGATTGGAGGCTAAGGTTTGCGCGTTGCGATGGCAGTTTGCAATCAGGGATTGTAGCGATTCCTGTGCAGCTACCGAAGAAGCCTTTTCTAGGTCAACGGCGTCTCCTTTCGTTGGCGAATATCGGCTGACCGTAACAAGGCCACCTTGGTCGAGCCGAGAAGGTTCTTCCTCCATATCGATTAGGACTTCCGAGTCCAAGGATGCTCTCCTTTCTGACGATTATCAAGCCTGAGAGTGGAAGGTCCTTGACTTTTAGACCAAGACAGTCGAGCCTGACTTGATCGAAACGTGCCGCGGAACAAAAAAAATGGTTGTTTAAAACCAAGTCAAAATCGAATTTGGTCAAACTCAGTTACCTTAACGAATACCAGGAACAGAAAAAGGTTGTTCACTGCACTTTGAGGCACTTTGTTCGGTTCACGTTACTACTGGATTATTATCCACTCACGTCTTGTAATCACTAACGCCAGTTTACTTCTGCGCAAGGGTTAAGTATCGCAGATATCAAAAGCCCTACTTTTACCAACCTGTTTTCCATCCGTTCCTTTTTTCCTCATCCCACCCATATCATCTCCTTCTCCTATTCACTTTTCCTACTACAGTTGATCACAACACCTTTTCGATCCTGTCTCGCCCAATTATGTTTATAAAAATATGGATTTCACACGAATCCTACTAACACAAATTTATACATTTTCAATTACAACAATTTTACCAACTATCCATCTAATCCTACTAACCCAACACGAAGCTCTCAAAATCCTTTTTTTTTTTAATCAGTAGTTCTAGTTATGATACTATATAAATTAATCGGTAAAGATTAAATTGATGGACCCAGAGGCTCTTAGAGCTTTCAAGGGTGCTCAATATGTGCGTATTATTGATACATTATCACAATTAAATTTTTGAAAATTCTCAAGAAACCTCCTAATGTTTATACAGCATAGTAAAAGAAATTCAAGGCTTTCATGTTCCAAAATTATGCTATTTAATTTTTGCCGCTATGTTGGATTGAATCTAAAAAATACATTTTTCGTGAACAAACCATTCTGATTCTAAAAATAAGCACGACATTAGAAAACTGAGTCTTTTTTATAAGATTTCGATGGAGCAAATGTTTTTTTCGTGCAAATAGAAGAAAATAAAAAAGTAGTATTTATTTAAAACACTGTGTTTTTGAAAAACCTCAAGATAATCCTAATATCTGCAAATCGCTGAAACTGGGGAAAGTTTGGATTTTCATTTGCCATATCCAAAACCTTGAGCAGCCATATTCGATGTGAATGCCATAATGGATTTCTGTAATAAAATGCGATCTTCATAACTGAACATTAATGAGATGAACTAGCCAACTGGCAAAATTCTCAATAATAAAGTTAAAAAATAAGGTAACATCCATAGAAAACATATTTTTTTTAACTAAATTTTAGACCCCGCCTCCCTTCGTAACATATTTCATTACATTTATTATTGGCCAGTCACAACTTCTGCAGCCCCGTTCCTCCTAGAATACTACGGCATCACTAGGGGAATGTCAATAAACTACGTAGATTGATTTTGAGAGGCTTTAGCCTCCCCTCAACCACGTAGACAATCGTCCGTATAATTTTCAGGAAATTTATATGGACCATGTACACTCATCAACACCCCCCTTCCCCCTCACACTAAAGTGTCTACGTGGTCTATGAACATCCCGTTTACAACCTGGTGTCCTTCCCTGCTAATTAGATCTGTACTGAGGTCTTCAAGAACTCACCAAGAACAGTACCAAATTTGGTAGAGATTTTGATTTTCGGGAGAACTTTAAAGTTTTAATGGAACCTAGGTGCAAGACGGCTGTACTCAGAGTTAATATTTTCACAGCGAGTAAATTTGAGTAACTCATATTTACTCACAAGTGATTAAAGCAGTCTCATATTCATCCATAAATTAAAAATTAAATCATTATAAACATACATTATCGGTCAGAGTGTCGGATTGATCCTATCCGTATTTTATTTTCTAGTGTTGCATCAAATCAAGCGTAACTATTCATATCGACACATCTGATTTTGTACACAATCACTTCAATCGACGATTTGTGGTAACTGCTAGCTCACTTACAGAAACTAGAAACACTAGCTAGTAGGGTAAAGAATCCCCTACTTGATGATGGTGTTTGTTTGGGTGGGTGAGTGAGCAGTTAAGACAAATCTCCGATTTCAGTGATTATTTACAAAATCAGATGCGTCGATTTGAAAAGTTACGCTTGAAATACTCATTAATCAGTGTGTATTTCTTTTCAGTGTGAATTTTTACCTTTATATGCGTGGTCTCTACACAGCAAAAAATAAATTTTAATATTACATACAAGAGGATGCACTTCAATCATATCTAAAATCTCATGTAATTTGTGTGGTCACAAAAATAAACAAATGCAGTAAAATCAGCAAATTACACCCTATTTTTAACACGATTGAAGTGCATCCACTTTGATGTGATATCAAAATTAATTTTTTGCTGTGTACTATGGTGGGGCAATAAAGTTGAAAATGTGAAAAAGATATTTTTGATATGATCCCGAGAAATGAACCCGTTATTTAGCGTCATTTATGATGGGTTGCCAAGGATGTATTATTTCAATTGTTAATTTCAGCATCTTCTATAAATAAGTTAAAATGAGTTGCGAATTTTATTTTTAATTGTTCTGATAGAGCCACAGCAAAAAAATAATTTTGATATCACGTCAAAGTGCACTACAATCATGTCGAAAATATGGTGTAATATTACTTGCTAAAAAGGACAAAATTATCATTAATACAATGCATGAACTGACATTACGCTGCTTTTACTGCATTTGTTTATTTATGTGGTCATAAAAATTACATGAAATTTTCGACATGATTGTAGTGCATCCACTTTGATGTGATATCAAAATTGTTTTTTTGCTGTGAGCAGTAAATTTATATTTGTGACTAGACAATGATCTTTCCATCAATCCCGGTTTAAACTTAGTGAAAAGGTTTTAATATTAACAGATACCCTTCATGGAAAACTGCAACCCTTCAAAGAGTATTGCCCTCCACAGTCGCGAGTAAAACGTGATGCGAAGTAAGTCAAAAAGTACACCATCAAAAACTTCTGTTTTCATTCGTGGGCAATACAGTCCTGGAAACACAAAGCCATAGTCTTTGATGCCACGTGAAGTGAAACTTTTATGGGGCACTGAAACATTTTGAATCTTGTTGGTGGGTATGCAATCTGCCAAAATGTTCACAATGGCAAGCCAACCATGTGCATCATCAAGACGGCAAATTATGGTACAACTCCATGTTCACTTGAAAATCCAATAATTATCATCGTCATCCAATAATAAGCATACACAAATTTTGCATGCTGCGACACAGGTTTTGTGGATGGCAGTCCGGTTTATAATGTTGTTGAATGATGGACGTAGATTTTCCTCGTCAAATATTGAGCAGAGTTACTCAAAATTTACTCCAGTATGATTCATTATCAAAAGCTGTCTGACCCCTAGTATGAGACAATGTATGGAAACCATGATAACATTTCCGTTACAAACTTTAAAGCTCTCCCGCAAATCCAGATTGCAACCGAATTCGATCAATTTTTGCTCTATTCTTGGCGATCAACCTCAATACAGACCGAAAATGTAGTGGATAGCAGGGGGTTGTAAAATTGATCAAAAAAAGTCTATGTCATTTATGGATGTTTTCTCAAGAAAATCTTTTATTTTTAAAATCCATGTTGGCGGTCAAATCCAATATGGCTGCTAAGTATTTTGGTTATGCGAAATGAAAGCCCAAGCTTTTCCCTTTTCAAAGATATGCAGATATTAGGATTATCTTATGAGTTTTCAAAAATACAGTGATTTAAGTCCAAAGCTCATTTGCGATCTATCAAATCACATTTGAATTTTCTTCTATTTGCAAGCAAAAATCACATGACTTCATCGTGATTTAAATTGTATATTATAGGCAAATCATCAGCTATCTAACGGTGTGCTTCTTTTCAAAATCTACATGAAAAATGCATTTTAAGATTAAATCCAATATAGCAGCAAAATTCAATATGGCCGGCAACAAAATGAAATACCTAACTTTCGCCTGGGGCCTCCCTTAGCTCAGGTGGTAAAGGCGCAGCTACAAAGCAAGACCATGCTGGAGGTGGCTGAGTTCGATTCCCGGTCCGGTCTAGGAATTTTTCGGGTTGGAAAATTTCTCGACTTCCCTGGGCATAGAAGTATGATTGGACTTGCCACACAATTATACTAATGCAAAAATGGTACAGGCATCGAAAGCTCTCAATTAATAACTGTGGAAGTGCATCTAGAACACTAAGTTGAGAGCACGCAATAAGCTAATATGCGGTATGCAATAAGCTTGAAATGCAAAGAAGAAGAAGAAGAAGAAGAAGAAAAGGAGGAAGAAGAACTTTCGCCTGTACAATGGTGTTCACTGGGTTCAAAAGTCGTCGGATAACGCGCACAGAAAGCATTTAACACGCGAGTACTTTAACGGGGTAAAGTTGGACTGTTTTTCACTTTATTTTCACAATTGTACAAAATTCAACACGCGACGTGTACTTCAACCAAAAACTACTGCTCCTGCGAAAGGTTTATTGCGGACTAAACTATATAAAGTTTTAGGGATCTATCTAAGTGCGTACGATGTTTTTTTTTCATCGGTTTCCTATCTACACTCGGCCCTACCGTTGATCGTGAAGCGATCGATATGGTACGGGATAGATTGATAAGGGCAGAATAGGTCAACTATATCTCGTACTGTTCACCTACTCGGGTCACTCATGATCGAGTGAGTGATCTTGCAGTGGTGTGGTATTTTCTAGGTAGAAACCCGTGAAAGTGGTGACCGGTGCGAAAAAATGGTTTGTAAACATTAGGGGTATTGAGAGTATATTAAGATATAATGATTTGAATCAATCAAAATTACGCAAAAATTGAGCACTTTTGAAAAATGCTTGGGCCCGAGGGTTCCATCAAATCGACCTCAACTGGCCGTTTTTTCTTGTTTCTTAACTAGAACTACTGAACGAGTACAAACAATTGTGTTAGAGAACTTCGTGTGAAAAGTGAACTGGTTTCAGCGTGAATTGCTCCGATGAGGTACTATATTCACTTAAAAATGTTGGTGAAATTGTTAGTGTACGGTCGATTCAGATTTAGTGTATTAGTGTAAGTGTTTTTAAGACTTCCATATTTCAACGAAACGAGATTTACGTGCTTTTTAGGTATGCAAATAAAATCGATATGGGGTGATGGAAGATAAATTTCCCAGTAGCATGCTGCAAATATTAAACAGTAATTTGATTCTTTTACATTAAGTAATTTATGATTATATGTAGATAACTGTGGCTTTTTCGATTTTTATAATTTCAGACGGTGGTATCGGCATTTGGGTCTGCTAACAGTTGTTAATGTTTTTTAAAGAAATAAACCATAACCATATACCTCATAATAATCAAGCAGTCAATAATGTATCTGCCCGATAACAGCATATTATTATTATAGTCACTGTGACACTCTTGGGTTTTTCGTGACTTGTCCGGGGATGACATTTGAACTCGTGACAATGGCGTGCCAAGTATGGATGTTAACCACAACGCCGGAGCCGTTCCTCCAATGTGGATCTGATAGGTCCGAGCTCTCTATATAACTAACGCAAAGAAAAAAAAATCGATTTCAATGTGTATTTTCTCAACTTCTTGCTTGTGTTGGAAATAGATTTTATTGAGATTTTCATTTCAGATTATTTTTTTGTTCACATCTCAAGCGATCAAAAGCAAAGCAACTGTGTTATCCATGTGGAAACGCAAACTAATATGCACTAACTAAAATTTCCTCCTAAAGTAGCAAGCGTTGCCGATGCCAAGGCAAGTGTAGCAGAGCATGCACTGTTATGCTTTTTTTTAATAACGGGGGTCCAACTCACAGTAAGTTTAATTGGATTAAATTTGGAATGTAATTCTACGGTCGAAGTCAAAGCTGGGGGAGAAAACAATAACGTTTTCCATGTAGCCAAGTGAAGATATATTCATTTATTTTTCAAATGCGGGCTGATTTTGTTTAACATGTTCTGAAGCTGTAATGTTGACTGGTAAATAGTGGCAAACCTGTCAAATGATTATAATCTAAAAACAAGATAATCCAATTGAATTTCAAAATGAAACCCGCCTGGATAAATGTAAAACTCGGATGCAAAAAAGACTTTTTGTTTGTGTGTTTTTACATTCTATTATTTCGATAGCTTTCTCGGTGCCAAAGAAAATATCTTGCAAACATTTTCACCATGGCGTATACATAGACGATGAATGGAAATGAAAGATTCGTCGATTGCTAAGATCACGTTCAACTTCGAGCGACACGTAAAGAATGCAAATATTGAGTGCTTGCAGACACTGACGCTGACAAAATATGTTTGAAATAAAATATTTGAGGAAATTCTATGGCAAACGTAGGTGTGTTTGTGGTGATTGAGCATTACGAGAAGTTGCTTTCGACACCTGGAAAAAAATATAATCAATCTACACTGTTCGACTTGTTTGATTTAATTCTCCCTCTAACAATGATCAAATAAAAATGACTCTCCTGTAACATTTGAAAAAGGCCTATCGGGATTGATTATCTTCATCGAGTTTTTGTTCACCAAACGATTTTCTCGCACAGTTTGACAGAAGATAATGTTAGCATGTGCCTGAAACATGGAAAATGCATTTGCAGTCCCGTTATTCACGAAATAGAAAATCGATAAAGATAATCAATCAACAATTATAGGCCCTTTTCTCGTGGTACGCGAGAGCTCTCGATGCATTTTTGATTAAGATCTATTTTACATTTGGTCTCCTGGTGACCCATGGGGAATATGACCCTGAATGGTAAAAGTAAAGCACCCCTGACACGCTTTCACCATAACCAGTAATGAAGCCAAATCTATCACGGTAATCTACTGATGAATGTAATAAAACGTTGGATCGAGTATACATGGTGGTATTCAAAATTCTGCTTTGGTCACTCATTTGAGCTAACAGTCATCGTCAAGGCAAACCATGTCAATTGTCAGTGACAATGCTGTCAGTGACGAACATGTGCAGATTTTTTATTAGCTAAATTTGTATCCAAATTAATTAATATGAGCAAAAAAAATACAAGGAGCCACTAAAGTGAACAAGCATCTACGTCCTGAGCTGCTTGGATAGCAATAATGTGACACAGGATGCACAAAATTAAACATTTTGTTGCCAGGTGAATCTTTGTTATTGACGAAAAAACGAATGAGATTTCGACAAAGTTTTTTTTTTTTTGAGGATCAATTTTATCAGTGACTACGTGGTAAACAATTTTGCCAATATCGCGTGAATGTCTATCAATGACAATGACAAATCTCATCACTGGTTGCAAGTAGCCAGCAAGTGGAGAGTCCGCAGCAGGAAGCCAAATTTCACAAAAAATTTATTTAAATCCATTAATTCATTGAATTTTCCAAATGGTCCCTACATACGTCGAATGTGCATTGGTAAAACATCCATCAGGAATGATGTACTGTTTCATGCCTGCAGAAATATTTTATCAAAGTTGAGTACAACATCACAGTAGACGTGCATTTGTCAACCATCATCCTTCTGGGCCAATGAACACCATGGATACTTTTGTCTTCCATCAACGTTTTTCCATCCATTAACCAACAAACTACACAAGCAAGCCACAAAAAAAAAACACTCAACGTAATGAGTCGAACAGATACCGTTGTTTTCCGGCATGTAGCGGATTCTGCGGTTAATGATTCTGAAACCGAGCTCCAGGCATATTTCAGCTTAAAATTTCATGAAAGTTTTAAGCTTGCGGTATTAAGCATTAAATCAATGAACTGAAAAAAAAATGCTGAAAAATTAATTAACCAATCATGTATGAGTTATACCACGTGATGGTGAAAAACATATGGGAGCAATAACTGTTAGTTTTACTCTCAATTCCGTTATTACGGGAATTTTTTTTTCGCCTCTATTTTTACAATTTCAAATCAAAGAAAAATCAGGTTTAGATTACATTACATTAGAGCCATTTCCCCTATTAAAAATATATCCATCCTGCATGAGGTTAAAGTCTAAAAACAAGAAAATCGCGTGAAAACAGAATCGATTGTGCGGCTGTTCACAATGCTGAGTTTCGAAATTGTTTCAAACTACTTGACAGCTCTAAAATTTGAAACTGTCAAAAATGAAACTGCAACACGATCAGCGCAATGCGCACTTTCAAACGGTGTTTGGTATTCATCCCTACATATGTCTTCTTCTTCTTCCTCGCATCTCAAGCTTATTGCATATGGCATATTAGCTTATTGCGTGCTCTCAACTTAGTGTTCTAGATGCACTTCCACAGTTATTAATTGAGAGTTTTCGATGCCTGTACCATTTTTGCATTGGTATAATTGTGTGGCAAGTCCAATCATACTTCTATGCCCAGGGAAGTCGAGAGATTTTCCAACCCGAAAAATTCCTAGACCGGACCAGGAATCGAACCCAGCCACCACCAGCATGGTCTTGCTTTGGAGCTGTGCCTTTACCGACTAAGGGAGGTCCCTACATGTGTGTACGTGCGAAAAAAATTGTTTGCTACGGTGATTCGTAATTCAGTATCAGGTATCGAGTTCAAACCACGATAAGAGGTATTACTCCATCACTATTGAGAAATGATGAAGTATTATTCGATTTTTTTTACAGTTGCCACTCTTGCATTTATCGCAAGGATCCGACTCTAATTGAAAGGTCCCGCTATTTATACCCTACGGAGTGTTGAAACACCCTCCAAAGACGCGCCCCTTTGTCAGTCAAAATTGTATTCCATAGCAACAAAATTAAGGTATGACACCGATAATGACCATGCATCAGAACCCTAGTCTTAACCACTTCAAACTAGGGAACAACGAATAGAAGATTAGGAATCACATAGATGAAGACAACTAACTCATTTTTTTTCCTTGTTTCAAGATCATCCTCGGTGGACAAATCCAAGTCTTGTCACTATCAACAAGGCATAAAAAGTAACAAAGACTAAGATGTGTTCTTTAGATTACTGAAAAATCCTGTTCCCCTAGTTTGAAGTAGCAAGGACTAGGAATATGTTCGGGTAACGCTGGAGGGTGGCCAATAAGAAATTTAAAACTTTTTTACAAAATGAAGCACCCTACTGTAATCAATGCACATTGTAATCGATATGCGATCGCTTCTTCTTCATGATTCAGAACCTCGGTTCACGTGATGACATCACATTTATCACCCTTCGTCGTTGAAAATCAGAAAATTCTATCGTCATTTTATCTGATATTTTCCATTGAAATAAGTGATTGCTACAACGCAGTCGACTCAGTCATTTATATTCATTTCTACAATCTAATCGATGGTATCCAAACGAAAAAATCGTTTTACTTATAACTTTTGATGCAATGGTACTTTCGAAAAGTGATCAAATTCATGGCCTGCTTTGATTGAATTCATAAAGCGCTGGAAGCTAGCGAGTGATAAAAAGCATTCTTGCATCTATTTTCTTTTATCGCTTCCGGTGTCTAGCAAGAGTGGAAAGCATGCCGGCAAAAACACACTAAATAGATATCGGCGAAGCAGTAGCATTTCCCTCTTTCAGACGTGGCAAATGGATCTATACCTGTAAATCCATGATAAATATATATACGGAATCTCGCTTGCTCATCGTCAATAATTTTTTTTTTCGATATTTGATTGTGCATTTGAAACCGAACAGATCCAGTTTGTCATCGTTGAACTTTGTGACACCAACGAATGAGGGCGAGATTCATGCACTATATTGACGACGGCAGCAAACTCCAAATTGGCAGAAAGAAATGCAGTAAGCAGGAAAATTGGATAATAAATTGAGCGATTCAAATCGAATTTAGATTGAGAGTAAAAATTCAGTCCCACAAGCTGATTCGAACGATGTTGAACATGATTTCATTTAGTTCAGTCCAATGCACACCATAGTAGGCATTTTCGTTTCCAAGGGAATCGATTTGACTTTTTATACATTTTTAAGCTGTGCATTAGAATGATCAAGAGTGTCACCATTACTCATCGAACTTTTCCAGGAGATATTTGTTCTCTTCTGATTGTATGTATGTATATTTGTATATACAATCCAACTTCCACTGTCCGGCAGTGTTTTTATGGAAGCAATATAATCTACTATTATCTTATACTGATCCCATTGCAAACAATTTTAGCCCGGAAGTTGAAAGGTGATAGCTCTTTTGAAATTCAGTAACCCATTTCAAAATGCCTGGTCACTCACGTCCATTCCGAGGTTACTTTCACTTACAAAAACCCCCGCATACACGTAGTACCGATATAAAATGTAAATTGGTACTGCGTGTACACTTCCATCATCAAAGCACTTCCTGCTTTGTAGATGGCACGTATTTAGTAGGATGCATTTCATATTTGTATACCTAGTTGTAATCAGTTAGATCTCACCGCTTATGTATTGTGTACTTGCTGCTGAATCTTTGTCATCTCGATTCTCGTTGATTCCTGTTAAATAATCGGCATCTGCAGTGGAATACTCTTCTCTCTCTCTTTCTCTATCACTTTTCGATGTTTTTCGTATCTCTTGTTGAATATTGTAACCATTTGCCTAGGCACCTCCACTGGATCCTCATCTATCACTGTCTGAATAATCCGTTACATCTCGTTCCACTTCTCGGATGGCGGCCCGCTTGATTCATTCCATCTTGATGACCTTCAGTTTGCCTATCAGCCTCTGTCACTTTTCGTCCTTCAGACACAAATCCGAAATCAGATCTTTTTTTTTTTACACAATCAATTTTAGAGTTTTAATCGTTCAAATTTGATAAAATCCATAAAAACACAGAGACTTTTTTTTGCAAAATCAAAACACGTGATTTCAATCTCGCGGCCTACTTCGAGTTTTTTTTCATTTACTGTTCTTTTCGGATTGTCTGGTTTAAATTAACTGGGAGATCAGAGACGTGCTCCCGAATATACAGCATAAATCTTACACATGATTTCCACCTTCAGCATCACCACTAATGATAACTTTTCTGGTCCATTGGTTCTACTTAAGATCCCCACTTAGTCTCTAATTATTTCCCTCATTTGCATAAGAACGCGGCAACCATAAAATGCTCCAAAATAATCACAATTCTTCACAATATTTATCAATTGAATTGCAAATTATCATGTTTAAATGATGAAGTGATCTGAGACCTTCTCCGATGGTAATTTGAGTTAAAATCCGGTCATTGTGAATCTCACAAAAAACGTATTCAAAAAATTTCATTACTTCCAACCGAAATGATGTGTTGGATTATTTCCTTTAAATTCCGTTATAATTGCTTATCTTTTGACAGATACGCGTATTTCGTCTACTACTTGCAGACTTCATCAGTGCCAAGTACTCAATACCATTTATTAAAAGCGTGATTTTGCTTTGATTCGGCAATTCTAATTCCCACTGGAATTTTCGGTTCAGAGTTGATTTTAACGTTCGTTCGATCGCAGTAAGCCACGCTTGAAATCTGACATGAATTTTTTTTGCATTCAAACTTCATTTGTTTGTGCTGTAATTGAGTTTTAATTGTTCATAAAATTGTGCTATAGTGGATTGCCTCCCGGGAGCCCAGTTCTTCGAGTTCGGATGCCACGCTTTCGGCGTGTAGTTCTATTGAAGGTCTCGTCACCGTGGGCGAGTTTGAACCCGGTTCGGTTGCGAATTATCCCGGGAAAGGGCTGATAATGTGTCCGCCGCGAGTTTTGGTGGTGATTCGGTGGCCGACGTTGCCGTGAATCATCGAGCTTACGGCTTGCAAAAGTGCTCGTCTGCTGGTCTCTCGCCAGTGTCGGAGATTGTGAGATGCCTCGCTGTATACGCCCAAGACTCGACGAGCGGTAGCTGGTGGCCGGGCACGGTTGGGGAAAGCACTAGACGCGGACATCCTCCCAGATGACCATGGCAATGCAAGAAAATTTGTTTTCGTTAATGGAGGTATTGCGATGAAGGTAATTGCTATTATATATTTTTGCAAACAGTGACAGATAGTGGACATGGAGGTGCCGAGAAAAGGTGTTATATCCTAGACAAATGGGTCCACGGAATACCACGTAATGCACAGAAAAAATTATTTGCCCCCCTCGCATAGCTGCTGGATTCCCGGTCTAGTGTTAATTACGTCCAACGTCTAATTGAACGATGCAGTTACATCAAGAAGAAGCGACCTAAGAAGGTCTCCATTTGTGACATTTCATAGCAGTTTTTCAGAGCCCGGGAAAGTTAACCAGTTTTGGTGCGATCATTCCATATTTATCTATAAATTAGATATTTGACTAACATATTGGAGCCGGTTGGTGAGATCTATCCATTACACTATATTATATAAATCATTCATTTCATCACATATTATTGTAACATTTATTCTGACATAACTTGGAGCTTTTAGTACGGTATGTCCACGCATCCTTCCACCCCTGTAGATTCATAAAATGCATCGTTGTGTAAATAGATTTATTTATACTCGCTTAATTTCACAGAATCATCCTTGCAGCAAATGCAACGCAGTAGGCCTGCCCATTTTGGTGTTTGTGTCATATCAAATATATGCTGCATAGAATTTTTGATCTTATTTCCGTCCTACTAAGCACAACCCTCGCGTTACCTCTCTTCTTTGAACGGGTTTGAACAAAAAATAGAATATTTCTGTTGGATTTGATAATGAGTCACACATTGTTGAGATATTGTTTAAAATCTAATACTGCTTCTTGATTCTAAATTTGTCCTACGAGTTTCAATTCCGTCCTAACGCATTGAAACGCCATTAGATTTTCTTCGTCCTACTGATAAACGTAGAAAAGGGGGATTCGCTAGGAGCGCTTCTTTTGTTTTGAGAACAATGAGCGTCAATATTCATAAAATTATATTGTAGCTAATAGAACTTATATTGTAGCTAATGTACTAACGCATCGGAACAAACCTGTTATTGATTTATGCACGGTGAAATCATTGATATTATTTATCTTTTCTGATCGATAGAACGGAAATGAGCGATTACGACGAAGTAGCGCTCTACCCTACATCAATGTTGACAAAACATTATTAGGCGTTATCTAACCTAATCATTTTCTATGATGCTTTCTTATATTTGCTACGTTTGTATTAGATTAGATTGGATTAGAAAAGATTTTAACTTTATTCCTTTCTTCAGCGGTAAACAATTGGTTGAAACGGTAAGGAACTTTCCCCAGATGAATGCTTCTGAGGATTTATTTAATAGCAAATTATATAGAAACGGTATGTTATGACCAACATGCCAGCGGCAACATCAACTACGCAATGTTTTCTTTCGAAATAGTGGTTCACAGTAACACCCTCCCCTTAGCTAGTTTTTAACCTGGACGTTGGTGGGCGGGCCTAATCTTATGCTTCATAGTGGAGTGTTGGAGACGGTTGGTTTAGGTCCGGCATCGTTAGCTCATGCCGTGACAGAATAGCGCCATGAGCATGCGATGAGGACTACTGAGCTTCCCCTCTCTGATGAACCATTGCATGAGAGAACCAAAGTTCTAGCCTGAAGTGATAGTATCACACTTGTTACTCCTTTGCTTGACAGCCACGTTGTAGTACGCTTACGTATAGGCACTGACGTTGACGTTTTTCCGCAAATCAATCTTTTTTTTTTACGCAGATAGATTTATTTGGGCTTGCAAGGGAATTATACTATTGAAATATTTCAGTAAGTGCCCAACAGTGCTCCTTCTATTTGCGTGACAAGCTTTCATTGTTGTTTTCATTGAAGCATTACTCAGGGATCAATGTTAAACATCATTTTTGTACATGGTTTTGTAACTAATCTTATATGTGCTTCATTTTGATTTGGGATAAGTGTTTGAACTATGGCTCGAGATTTCCACTGTGGCGTGCTTCTATTGTGATATATGCATACGTAATTTTGTGGGACGACATAGTGGAAACGTGTGAGCGTTGTTGGAGCATATACCCTATATAATTTAAAAATCAGCTAGGAAACTAATTGCAAAGTGAAGCATTTTAGTCTCTTGAAGGTGTCACCTGGGTCGATCTAAGATATAATAAATTTAGATCAAAGTCAAAATTACTTGAAACACGTTAAATTTTAGATTACATAGCAGTTTAGGTACTTAATAAAGCATGATTTATGATTGATAAGGTAAATTAGAGATTTCAATTATTTATTAAATTAGACTAATGAGATATAATAATCATCAAACGAACTTAAATAAGAAAATTTAGACAGCCTAATAACATTAAGGAGATTAACAAAAGAGTTAGGATGCGGGGGGTCCGCTTAGGGAGGCAACTAGCCTCTAAAGCAACTGGTAACTAGCCTTTTCAGATATTGTCTGTTTAGTTTGATGGTTGCTTTAAAATATCAATTTGGTATATATGTGAAAGGATGAATCAGTGAGAGATGGATTTTCGGTTTCTTTACATTTTGCAACACAAATCTAGTACTATGTGTCATTTCCTCAAAACCCCCCAATAACCGACCTCTTCAATCCCTTCCTTTTCCCATGGCGTTCAAGTGGTCCGCATAGACTTTTGATTCATTACCCTTCCATTATCCTCGGCTTTGGATTGACTTGCGCTCCCATTGCCCCACCAAACGCTGCAAAATGAAAATGAAAATGAAAATGAAATAGTCATTCACAGTAACAAAATTGAGGTTTTTGGAGAATTTTAGGCCTTACTCCCTCACATCTTCGTAGCATATTTTGCTGCATCTAATGACCGGTTCTTCTATAGACCACTTCCTCCTAAAAACCTACGTCATTTATGTATAGTGACTAAGAAAAAATGTCAAGAGGCACAGCCCATCTCGAAGGCCTTTAAGTTGGTTGGTGTCCTTAGCCAAGTATTTTTGGGTTTTGAGAGTAATTAATTTTCCGAAGCAACCAGAGTTTTTTTTAAGGCCTGAAAGATCTTCATGTTTCGAGAGTTCTAAGAGATTCGGATGATTTTGCAACTTCCGCAGAGGTGGTTAATGTCACGAAAATGTTATATGGCAAAATTTCATGACATACAATTTAGTGGTGACATCTCTGAAGTAAAAATGTACATTTACTACCTCTGCTTCCGATACTCTCGGTATTATTGGACCTGCGAGAACATTCAGAACTTCTGAGATATCTCAGAAGACTAATGACTTAAAGATTTCTAGCTGTTGGAATCCCCAAACCTTCCAAAATTGCAACAATGATTAAAGTTTCCGCCACTTTGGAAGCCACCGGAGCAGTGCTGTAAATTTTCATATCATTCGATTGAAGATGAACCAATACAACCGTTCAATCAATTCTATGTAAACGAATTCTCACATGACCATAATTTGAAGAGCCCCTTTCTCATTCGAAGCTCATTGTCACTGTCAATTTAGTCACTCACTATCATTTGATATACGACAGCAAAATAGTCCCGAACAAACAAGTCGACCCTATGTCGGATCAATATAAGGCTAATTTAAGGTCGATGTCAACCCAATGTCGTGTTGTTGTCAGGTCAATTTTGGGTTTATGACAGGTTAATGTCGGGTCAACATCGGGTTGGGGCTTGGTAGAAGTCAGGTTGGTGTCGGGTTGGCTTAGCTTTTTCGCCGGAATGTCGACCAGAGCTCCGTTTATGTGTAGGTTACACTCAATTGAATGATATGTAGCGTTTCTCAAATGAGAATGCTCCATGCCTACGTCAAATTCGGAGGATGTCTCCTTTGACAGCGAATAGCTACTTTTCTCATTTTCATCAAAAATGTTCAAATGATTTTGAGCATTTACAGCACTGCACCGGAGCATCAAGAACTTTGAAAAAGTTTGTGCTTCGGAAGCTTTTAGCCAGAGTATCACATTTACTTCCGGCATGTACACTATTTTATGAGTGATGAGAGACACATGAGACACATTTACACTTCATTAGCCGAGTATTGCGTGAACCTTATCCGTACCCGTAGTATGTATAATTAGTGATAAATTCGGGTACTAAATAGGATTTGTTGGTCCAAATCCTGCCGGTAGACTTAAATTTGTCCGCAATCTTTCTCATATACACGTGTTCATGTGTCTTTGCTTCTCAGTATCTTCGCTCCAATTTATCAACAGTGTGAACGCGGCCTAAACTCAAACTGCTAAACAAGTTTTTAACAACCTGAGCCGAACGGAAAAACTCATAAAAAGCTGGTCTGAAGAAATGTCTTTTTTTCTTTTCCTTTGCGGCATATCGCACAAGGACTACAGCAAAAGTTGATATTCCTGATACGAGGAAACCCATCCAACTCTCATCTCTCATTTTAAACATTGTCTATTTTACTTTTAGTGTCGATGGCCGCCGGAGGGGGAGTAAAAAGTTTAATATTATCCGTGGTGATGTGTTTCAGCCCTAGAGCCGATGTTTTTCCATTTTGCTTTTTAAGCACGAGAATTGTTTTCTTCGAAAAATTGTTGATCATTTTTTGCTTTCCCCAGAAAGTTGGCCAGCTCGCCGTCAGAGCTAAACTTTGGTCAAAACAAGTTTGCAGAACTAGTATTCTCTCTTGAGTGTGAATTATTTTTTTTATTCTCGGACTATCGCCTACTTGGATGAACGGTACTGACAGGCCGGGAGGAGAAAATGGAAATATGAAGTAAAAGTTTAACCCCATCTCGAACTTGCATTGTTTTACCCTCCGGAAAGTGGTACTACTGGTATCAACGGTTGTGTTGTGAATATTTATGGGTTTATGGAAATTTCATTCTACTCGGAAATGACAGAAAACTATCGGTATGATGGATGATTAAGTTGTATGTGTTGGAATTATGAACAGACCGTCCATTATGAATTTAAATTTCAACTGAACACTATGCGGTCCGTAAATGATTATCAAATAAGAATTTGTTGTATTGATAACCATGAACTGATTATTTCTTTAGTCACAGTAGGTTGTGAAGCCTCCAGCCTACTACTTAATTTAAGGATTTAGCCTGTATCCCAATTCATCGATGCATGATTCAATCATATTAACAGTATTTATTACGAAGTACCAACCGTGGGCGATCATGCTTATATACAAACAAAAGTATGGTCTTACAAATTAATAACAATCCACTTGCTCCATTTGAAGAAATAAACATTTAAAAAGACCATTCAATCAAAGTGTTTGCTACTTCATACGTAGCTTTAGCGCGATAAACTATTAGCTAGATAATGTTCTGAAGAGGATAAATGGATAGTTCCGTTAGAGTACGATAGTTATAGCACCGTTAGAACTATTTGTAGCCACAGACAGAACATGAGTAAGCCAAACGCGCACTCTTTAGCCTGTGTCTTTGAGGAAATACCGTTCCCTCACCCATGAAATGAGCCAGGCAAAGCTGTGCGCATTTGTTTAGTATTGTCGCATCAATGGTCCTTTGCTCAATTTCAACTTCTGTTCAATTTCACACTGCCGTAAGAGGCTACTATCAATTTATCATTTTCAGAACTTTCTAAAGCTAATAAATTATCGCACTAAAGCTTCATGCTGATATTAGTACAGGCCGGACTCGATTATCCGGAGGCTCGATTAACCGGAGGCTCGATTATCCGGAGCTCGATTATCCGGAGAAAATGGCTCGATTATCCGGAGTCATATTTTTTTGACCTATCTTGCAAATTATTTTTCATAAACCGCTTGGAAAACCAACTTTCGATCCGGGGACGAGTAACAAACATCGTTCGACTCAGTCTGACAAGATCGGGAAATGACTATATTTAAGTGTTTGTGTGCCTTTGTTACAAAATCCGGCGTTAAGGGGTTTTGGATTACCTTTAACCTGAAAGGAATCAAACATATCATGTGCCACAACAACATACAAAAACTGAATCCCATGATGGTCCGTTCACTAATTACGTCACGTTTAAGGGGGGCGGGGAATGGCAACCGAACAAAATTTTTAAAGATCCGTAAAAAAATGTACCAAAGGGCCTTTAACCCTCCGTTACTCGCGCTGTTGTACTTTGTACAACACACATGAGTTTTCCATTGCCATTTTGTTGCTGAGTTACCAATTGATCTGAAACCAACGAGTATTCCTCAAAAATCTTGTTTTGATCTAAACAAGCTAAACTTTGATTACAGTAAACACCTAAAAAATGCGGATAAAAGGGAAAATGTAAATAAAAACCGCGAAAACTGTGACCATACTACGTGGGATTTGACTTAATTGATTACAATATGGAATATATCAAGATTCTGACAAGACAGAAAGTAAATGTCACTGACAAAGTTGTTCAGGAGATCATAGCCTTGTCGCTGGCGGACAGTATTTCAGAATTTTCTCACTACGTACCGCTAGTATACATGTGAAATTCTCGCATGTGATATATCTTGAGATTCTGACCAGATAAAAAGTTACTGTCTTTAACAAAGTTTTTCAGGAGATCAAAGCCTATTGCTTGGTGCTCACTAGTTCAGAATTTGCTCACTACGCGACGCTAGTATACACGCGAAATTCTCATATAAAATATCTCGAGTTCCCAACCAGTTAGAAAGGTACTGTCTTCGGCATAGTTGTTCAGGATGTCAAGGCTTTTTCGCAGGTGGACAGTAGTTCAGAGTTTTCTCACTTTGCGGCGCTACTATAGATGTGAAACTCTTGCATATTAAATATCTCTAGATCCTGACCAGGTAGAAAGTAAATGTATTCGGCAAAGTTTTTCAGGAAGTCATGATCTTTTTGTTGGGTGACAATAGTTTAGAATTTTCTCACTACGCGGTGCTAGTATATACGTGCCTTTCTCCCATATTCAATAGCTCGAGATCTTGATCAGCTAGAAAGTTGCTGTCTTCGGCAAAGTTGTTTAGGGGTTCAAGACTTTTTGGCTGGTAAACAGTAGTTAATAATTTTCTCACCACGTGGCGTTAGTATACATGTACACTTCTCGCATATGCTAAATCTCGAGATCCTGATCAGATAGAAGGTTGTTCAGGAGGTCAAGCTCTTTTGGCTGGTGGACAGTAGTTCAGAATTTTCTCACTTCAGCTAGTATACATGTGAAATTCTCGCATATAAAATATCTCACGTTCTTGACCAGATAGAAAGTTACTGTCTTGAACAAAGTTGTTCATGAGTTTAAAGCCTAGAGTTTATGAGAAAATTCTAAACTATTGCCAAAAGACTTTGACCTCCTGAATAACTTTGTTGTAGACAGTAACTTTCTATCTGATTAGGATCTCGAAACAAACCACATGCGAGAATTTCACGTGTATTCTAGCGCTACGTAGTGAGAAAATTTTGAACTACTGTCCACCAGAGAAATCTATCTGATCAGAATCTCAAGATATTTTACATGCGAGAATTTTGCATGTATACTAGCGCCTATTGTGCACCAAGCAATAGGCATTGACCTCATGAATAACTTTTTCGAAGACAGTAATTTTCTACCTGTTCAGAATCTTGAGCTTAGCATACGCGAGAATTGTACACGTTTACTAGCACCATGTGGTGAAAAATTTCTAGGCTACTGTCCACCAGCCAAAAATTCTTAACCCCCTGAACAAGTTTGCCGAAAACAGTAACTTTCTATCTACTCAGGATCTCGAGCTATTGTATATGCGAGAATTGCATGTGTATACTAGCACCGAGTAGGGAGAAAATTCTGAACAACTGTCCACCAACGAAAAGATCTTGACTTCCTGAAAAACTTTGCCAAAGACATTTATTCCTGATGAATGTGGGCGTCTTAGTAGAATACCTGTATAATGAGAGAGAGAAGAATTAGTATTTTCCATTTAATTCCACTACTTTATTTGCTTATCCTTGACAGATACGCGTATTTCGTCTACAATGTGCAGACTTCTTCAGTGTCTTGTACTAATACTCGACTACTAGTACAAGACACTGAAGAAGTCTGCACATTGTAGACGAAATACGCGTATCTGTTAAGGATAAGCAAATAAAGTAGTGGAATTAAATGGAAAATACTAATCCTTCTCTCTCTCATTAGACATTTATTCTTTATCTCGTCAGGATCTAGTGATGTATCATATGCGAGAACTTAACATGTATACGAGCACTACCTAGTGAGAAGATTTTGAACTACTGTTAATCAGCAAAAAAAGCTATGATCTCCTGAACAGCTTTGCCCAAGACAGTAACTTTCTATCTGGTCAGAATCTCGAGATATTTTATATGAGAATTTCACGTTTATACTAGCGCCGTGTAGTGAGAAAATTATGAACTACTGTCCACCAGCGAAAACTACTTGACACCCTGAACAAGTTTGCCGAAGACAGTAACTTCTATCTGCTCAGGATCTCGAGCTATTGCAAAAATTGCATGTGTATACTAGCGCCACGTAGTGAGAATTTTCTGAACTACTCCACCAACGAAAAGATCTGGATTTCCTGAAAAACTTTGCCGAAGACAGTAACTTTTTATATGGTAAGGATCTATACTAGTGCCACCAAGTGAGAAAACGCTGAACTACTGTCCACCAACGAAAAGGCCTTGACCTTCTGAACAAGTTTGTCGACGACAGTAATTTTATGATTATGATCTCTAGAACAACTTTGCCGAAGACAGTAATTTTCTATCTGGTCAGGATCTCGAGATTTTCCATGTTGTAACCAATAAAGTTAAATCCCACGTAGTACGGACACCGGTTACGCGTTCCATTCACATTTTCTCTATTATACGCATTTTTGTGGGTTAACTGTGATCAAATTTTAGCTGTTTTAGTTAAAAACAAGTTTTTTAATGAATACCCGTTGGATTCATATCGATTGGTAGCTCGGCTGCAAAATGGCAATAGAAAACTCACACTGTTGTACAAAGTACAATCATCATTTCAGTAAAAACAGTAGTTCATCAGTAAAGTGATTCAGTAAAAACAAAGAGAATTGCAGTCCGCATCGTGCTCTCTTGCCGTGCGGATCTATTTGCTTTTTGCTTAAGGAAGTGTTACTACTACCTAAAGCTACAATAAATTTAAACAGCACTTTTCAGTGCTCAACCTGTAAAAATTTTCTACCTTGTTCAACTCCTCTTATTCCTCTTCGATCCTTGTTTGGACCCTACCCGAGGTAATCCTTCTTGGATATCGATTTGGAAAATTCCTCTTCGATCCTTCAGATTCTTATAGCAATCTGCTTGGAAGTCGATTTGGATGAAAAATTTACTGCCGCCATGGCGCCTAAACGCAAAAGAAAGGGGCAAACTCTTGACCCCCCTTCTGAAGAAATTAATTTGAGTAATCAATTTGATTTGCTCACGGATGATGAGAATGATCCATCATCCAAAAAAAATTCTAGTAAACTTTCCCGGCTTAATGCCAAGAAGGAAAAGATTCCCCCTATTGTGATAACCACTACCGATTTCCATGCTCTTCGCATGGAACTTTTGAATTTCGTGAAAGTTAAGTTTTCACTACAAATTGGACGTCGGGGTGAATGCCGTGTATTGGCTGAAACCTTGGACGGATTTAAATGTCTTCTCAAGTATCTTACTGAGAAGAAGCACAAATTTTTTACCTACGACACCAAAACTGAACGTGTGTTCAAGGTTGTCATGAAAGGACTGCCCAGTGGTGAATCCCTGGATCAGATCAAAGATGAACTGGCAAAATTACTTGGAGTTGTGTCACTCCAAGTAATCAAAATGAAAATGAAATCCCGTCCTGGCGATTCGCGCAACGGGATTTCTAATGATTTTTATTTAGTTCACTTCAAGTCTAGTGAACTAAACAACCTTAAGGCCTTAGAAAAAGCTAGCCTTATGCTCCATGTCCGAGTGAAGTGGGAACACTTCAGGAAGACTGGAGGAAATTTCCAAAACCTCACCCAGTGCCGTAAGTGCCAGGGATGGGGTCACGGAACTAAAAATTGCTACATGCCAGCTAAATGCATGAATTGTGGTGATTCCTCTCACGCAAAGGACGACTGTCCTGTGAAGGAAGATCCTAAGAAATTTAAATGTTCAAATTGTGGTGAAAACCACAAATCCAATTTTTGGGAATGTAAGACTCGCAAAGCGATCCTACAATCTCGTTCTAACCGACAGGTAGGAAACGCTCCACGTTTCCGACCAGGTACAAATTCCTCTGCTGTTAACAACGGTCAGCGAGGAACAAATTCTACATTCGTACCCGTAGGTACAAATATCACCCCTGCTTCAAATGTTTCATCTGTACCTACTCCCCTCGCTGCTAACAATGTTCAGCGAGTTAATGGAGTTACCTATTCTGCTATTGCAGCGGGTAGAAATCAAAATACTAACCAACGTTCTAACGGAAATTTTGACAATTTTGACTTAGGAAGCATTACTGCCCCTAAAATGGAATTTTTACAGAATTCATTAATTGACATGATTTCTGATATGCTTAAATCTAACTCCATGTTTGATGCTATTCAAACTGGAGTAAAATTTGCTAATAATATTGTCATGACTTTAAAATTCAGTAATGGATTTTAAAGCTTTAAATATTTTAAATTGGAATGCTCGATCTCTTAAAGATAATGAAGACGAGCTATTTAATTTTTTGAGAGTTCATAACGTGCATATTGCCGTTATAACTGAAACGTTCCTTAAACCTGACCATAAGGTTAAGAAGGACGCAAATTACTTGATTTATAGAAATGATCGTCTTGATGGACCCTGTGGTGGCGTTGCCATCATTATTCACAGACGAATCAAGCATAAAATTCTTTCTTCATTTGAAACCAAAGTTTTTGAAACTTTGGGAGTTTCTATTGAAACAAAATTTGGACAACTAACGTTTATAGCTGCCTATTTGCCATTCCAATGCGTAGGCCAGAAAAAGAATTTTCTCAAGGGTGACCTCCAGAAACTTACCCGTCATAGGTCTAAATTCTTCATTATTGGTGATTTTAATGCAAAACACCGCTCATGGAATAATGCTCAAAGCAATTCCAATGGTAATATTCTGTTTGATGATTGTTCTGCAGGTTATTACACTATTCAATATCCAAACAGCCCAGCATGCTTTTCTTCTGCAAGAAATCCCTCAACTATTGATTTGGTCTTAACTGATTCATGTCATCTTTGTAGCCAATTGGTTACCCATGCTGACTTCGGTTCTGATCACCTTCCAGTAACTTTTGAAATATCCCAAGAAATAATTTCTAATCCCAACAGCTTTACTTTCAATTACCATAGGGCTGATTGGGAGCAATATCGAACATTTATGGAATATAACTTCGATCCAAACATTCCTTTGCAAACCAAAGATGAAATTAATTATGCTCTTGAATCTCTGACTACTTCTATAGTTGAAGCAAGAGCTGCCTCAGTACCAAAATGCGAGGTTAAATTCGATTCAATTATAATAGACGATGATCTTCAGCTCTTGATCCGTCTTAAAAATGTCCGTAGGAGACAATTTCAAAGAACACGCGATCCTGCCATGAAAGTTATCTGGCGGGATTTGCAAAAACAAATTAAAAAGCGATTCTCTGCCCTGAGGAACAAAACTTTTGAAAATAATGTTTCTAAATTAGACCCGAGTTCCAAACCCTTTTGGAAACTCACAAAAATTTTGAAAAAACCTCAAAAGCCAATTCCAGCGCTTAAAGAAGGTGGTAAAATTTTGATCACAAATTTGGAAAAAGCTCAGAAACTTGCTAAGCAATTCGAGAGTTCCCATAATTTCAGTTTGGGTCTTACTAGTCCTATTGAGAATCAGGTTGCTCGGGATTTTCTGAATATTTTCTCTCGGGAAAATATTTTTGATGATTCCTGGGGGACTGATTTGGACGAAATAAGGTCTATAACTAAAAAATTTCAAAATATGAAAGCTCCAGGTGATGATGGAATTTTCTATATCCTCATCAAAAAACTCCCAGAGAGTACCTTGTCTTTCCTGGTAAAATTATTTAACAGATGTTTCCATTTGGCATACTTTCCTGATAAATGGAAAAATGCAAAAGTTGTTCCAATTTTGAAGCCGGATAAAAATCCAGCTGAAGCTTCTAGCTACCGTCCAATAAGTTTGCTTTCTTCAATAAGTAAACTTTTTGAAAAAATAATTTTGAATAGAATGATGCTTCACATCAATACGAACTCAATTTTTGCAGATGAGCAGTTTGGATTTCGCCATGGGCATTCAACTACTCATCAACTCTTGAGAGTTACCAATTTAATTCGTTCAAACAAATCTGAAGGCCACTCAACTGGAGTTGCTCTTCTAGACATAGAAAAAGCATTCGACAGTGTTTGGCATGAAGGTTTGATTGCTAAATTGAAAAAATTTAATTTTCCACTTTACATTATGAAATTAGTTCAAAATTATTTAACTGACAGAACTCTGCAGGTAAATTATCAAAATTCCAAATCTAATCGACTACCTGTTAGAGCAGGAGTTCCTCAGGGTAGCATTCTTGGGCCTATATTGTATAACATTTTCACTTCGGACCTCCCTGATTTGCCTCAGGGTTGCCACAAATCTTTGTTCGCTGATGACACAGGCATTTCCGCTAAAGGAAGAAGTCTTCGTGTTATTTGCAGCAGACTTCAGAAAAGTTTAGATATTTTCTCTTCTTATTTACAAAAATGGAAGATTTCTCCCAACGCTTCCAAAACTCAACTTATAATATTTCCACATAAGCCCAGGGCTTCCTTTTTGAAACCTAGTAGTAGTCACATAGTCACTATGAACGGAGTTCCAATTTCCTGGTCAAACCAAGTGAAATATCTTGGATTAATACTTGACCATAAATTAACTTTTAAAGATCACATTGAGGGCATTCAAGCCAAATGTAACAAATAGGGCTACGGTATGTAATGTGGGTCTAGTCCTTTCATTCGGCCTATCACGCAAATAAATAATTAATTAAGGAATATTACACAAAAAATAAGGAAAATATTGATCACTGATGGTTGATAAATGTGTACCACACACAAATCAATTTATATCACAACATTTCAATACATTTTCAGCTCTCGTAAGTAATAAAACTGGTTGAGAATATCACAATGTTCGGAGTTTTTAGCCGCCATGACTTATAAGGTTAAGATGGGAAGGTTGACTGACGATCATCAAATGGCCTGATTATGGCATTTATTGATTGGAATTACCTGATAATACACACTAGACGTAAAACTTACAGTTGCTGTTTGAATATTTTATGTTTATTTTAATTGTTTAACAACGTTTTCACAAGTAAAACATGGACCCAACTTTAGGGACACATTTCTTTTCTATGTTCCTAACTATGACCCATGAAATTCATTTGACAGCATATAGCAATAAGAGTAACGTCAACAATGTTGTTTTGCATTTGGATGATAAGGAACGAACAGGAAGGGAGATTTTTTCTGCCAAACCTGTATAATGAACATCACAATGTTCTGATTTAGATATTCTGCGGTCAAAAGACGATAAGCGAAATTTTTAATTTTTAATTTTTAAATTGAGTGATTTAATGTAGTTTTCGTAAAATTTTCTCTAAGAAATGTTTTGAGGAATGAAGAGCATTAAGTTAACAGTGATAGTGATAAAAAAATACATCAGAAAACGTTACCAAGAGCGTTTTTTGAGGATCAAACAAGATAGGACGAAGTTGCATCCATAAATAGACCCAATTTGGGGACAATAGACCCATATTACATACATTTCCCTCGTGAGTTATTGTCTTAAAAAAAGTAAGTTTTTCAACTTTTCGTGGTTTCTGATAGCAAACGACATGATAAGCATATCTAAGCATACCATTTAGCAGTAGAATATCGTTTGCAGGTAAATTCATTGATGAGTTATGATTAAAAACGTAATCGATGGCTGCATATTAGACCGAGGTTAGGGACGTATACCCTATATAAAATGTTTGTATCCTCTTATAAACAGGAAATCCAAACTTTGCCTGACGAATAAACTTCTAATATTTAAACAAGTTTTTAGACCGGCCATGCTTTACGCTGTGCCAATATGGTCTAGTTGTTGCACTACCAGGAAAAAAGCACTTCAAAGGATTCAGAACAAAATTCTGAAGATGATTTTGAAGTTGCCTCCCTGGTACAGTACTACCGAAGTACATAGAATTTCGAATGTTGAGACTTTAGCACAAATGTCCAACAAAATAATTAATAATTTCCGGCAAAAATCGTTACAATCCTCAATTGCAACGATTAATTCCCTTTATACTTAGAT
This sequence comes from Ochlerotatus camptorhynchus, assembly GCF_037179485.1. Lineage (NCBI taxonomy): Eukaryota > Metazoa > Arthropoda > Insecta > Diptera > Culicidae > Ochlerotatus > Ochlerotatus camptorhynchus. Next base: position 279,056 of record NW_027040547.1, on the reverse strand, counting down.
AAGATTTAGTTTTAGTTATTTAGTTTTAAGCTATCAATTGTTATACTGACATGCAGGTTTAAAAAAACCTGTTTAAAATACTGAATTGCCAAGACAGGAACAATGTAAAAACACTTAGATATACATCATAACAATTAAGGCTGGTAAGTTACTGTAGTAACTGGAGCACCTAGGTTAAAAATGAAATGTAATTTATTTTGAATTTGGAACAAATAAAGAGTTAAAAAAAAAAAAAAAAAAAAAAAAAACAAAGAGAATTGCAAATTTGATCACAAATCAATCCTTATTGACTATTTTATCAAGAATATTTCCCCTGATTTCATGAAGTAAAAACTGCCGTTCCAACGGCAATTGGTTTTCCTCAGCCCATGTGATGATAGTGTCAATACTATTCAGCGCTGATTGATCTGGAACAGGTTCGTACTCCTCATCTTGGTTGTCATTTTCTGTAGAAATGTTTGCAGTTTCATCCAGAGTGGTGTTCGTCACGCTTTCTCCTTCATAAAAATGTGAATCATGGTTAAGAACAGCATTGACTATGTCAGCATCAGACATGACATCGAATTCCGCATTCTCGTCTTCATTTTCGCCTGCAGTCACTTTATCAGCAACCATCAGTTGAATTGTTACACTATCATCCCTAGAGCACCGGAACTAATATTTGCAATGTTAACATTTAAAAAAAATATTAATGGAAAATGGTCGAAATTGATCGAGTGCGTCAAGTTAGGAACCGCGTCAAATATGGTGCCTTCACGGTAGCCGTGATTTTTAGCCAAGCTCAACTTTGTCTCTACACACTCGTGAGAGTCGCGAGACTACGATTCGCTTCTCAAGCGGATGGTCCATGGGTTCAATTCCATTGATCTTCTTATCGAATGTGCCTCATGATAGGTTATTATTCAAGTCTGGTTCTGGCCACTTTTCCGGAGGCACTCGGAACTTGCCCGGAAGTGGCCAATATGGTCCAAGGTACTTAATTTTTTCCACCATTGACCATAGCCTCATGGCCCATAAACTTGTTCCGGCGATATCTACAAAACCAGTGGTCCGATTCCATAATCCTTCAATAGCGTTCAATGGGACCACTAAAAACATTAAATGAGACCACATAAGACCAACAAAAAATTTTTTTTTATGACTCGATTATCCGGAGTGAAATTTTTTTCAAGACTCCGGATAATCGAGTCCGCCCTGTATAGCATTTTCACTCAATTTAAAAAGATGGTGATTAGCAATGAAAATAGAATATAGTGCGTTAGCGAGAGATAACAATTAAGTTACTTGAGCAAAATGCCATCAAAAGTTCAAAAGTGCTTACAGCAAATTATTTGTGAGAAAACAATGTGTAGAAAGTTAATTGCAACATTGAGAATAGTGTCTTCCAGGGCTGTAGAGTTGGAGTTGAAGAAGAAGTACCTCTGACTCCGACTGTTATGAACAAATAATTTAAAACTAGAACCTAATTTGGTCCACGAGTCGCTTTTTTTGGGTCATGACAGATTGGATTGGCGCAAAGGCAGTCCTAACCTTCTTGATTCGTCCAATTACTTGGTACCACCGTCTATCGCTATGTGGCTGCCACTTTTTCAATGTGATTTATGTTGCTTTAAACCAGAACGTTTGGATATTCCGTCTTTTGAAAGATTAAAACAACTACAGGAAGGAATCATCGAGATATAGAACATGAACAAGGCTATTAAGGCTAGACCGTTTGAAGGCATCGGGATAACCATCGACATGTATGTATGTATGTAAGATAGCCATCATCCATTCGAAGATCTTGTCTTGTATGCAGCTCCACTTAATTACAAGTTCAATTTGAGCTACCGATCTGAATTCACAATATCACTGTATGAAGGGCCAAAACGGAGGGGTGGACCCGTAAGCAAAGACACTTACGCGAAATCCACGAGAATTTAAGAATCTCCTTCCAACGATACGATCCAACAAATCGAATAACGCAATTCGCATTATTAAGCTTCCTACAGGATGGTTTGTTAAGAAGGTTGCGTCAATCTCGCTAAAACTGTTGGAGTAGATCGGGATAACCATCGACATATAGCAAAATATTAAGCATCGAAATAAAAAGAGTTGACTGTATATGTTTTCTTAACCCAGAACTCTATCAAAATGCGTTTTAAAAACTGGCGGAAGCAATTAGGGCTCAGGAAGAACGTTCATTTCTCCGTGTCCCTTATCTTTCACCAACCATGCCGAATAATCAATCCACTGACATTTTCGTTGCATTAAATTTTCATTAGTCAAATGTTTGTTCGTTACTTCCGAAAACTAAACACATCAAGAACAACATGTGAAAAGGGCATACAAGCTTTTTGTAAACAAACCTTCTTATGCTCTTTTCTCGCCACCTATATGACTCCAACGCAAACCATCAACATTAGCGGGTAGGAGAAGCATTCCCCTTCCCGATGATATTGTTGGTTTGCGTGAGCGACCCTCGGTTGGCGAGAAAAGGGCATAAGAAGGTTTGTTTACAAAAAGCTTGTATGCCCTTTTCACATGTGGCTCTTGACATATTCTATGGAATGCATTAATTTGTCCACCTCCATCATGTCATGTTGACATAGAAATCAGCTGTTCAGCCCACACTCAATCCGTCTCCGAAGAACTCAATTTTTCACGCATGCTACGAACATGAAATTCATTCCAACCTCCAGAAACCCTCCAACTATGGAACGAATGGAAAATGCACTCATGAACCACCAAGAAACGCGATAGCAGGATCCATGGCACACTTTGTCGATGTCGTCCTCCAGTCTCGGTTGGTTGTTCGTTCGGTTCGGATCGGAAGAGGAAAAGTTGGAAAACTCGGTCATGCTTCTCTCTCACACTGAAGTAAAAGTGAGTGCACGTGCAACCGTTTCCCATTAGGGTGGTACTGAATGAGCGTTGTTTTTTCTTCTATTCATTCATGTTTATATTGATTGCAGCGAGGATCAGTGATACTAAAGTTGTATTGAATAGATAAAAAAAAGTATTTTGGATACAGGAAGATAAGTGATGCAACCAAGGATGGAATATATAACGGTTGCGTAGCAGTATCGATAATCGCATTTGTAATCCAATTAAGTGAAATTTTCCGGAGAAATTGATTTCCACTGAAAGAAGCAAAATACGTGTTAATAATATAATACAAAAAGGAAATACAACCACAAGTAACAAAGCGAATCCGTTTTTTTTATCTCCGTGAAACGAAGGCAATAAAGTGTTTTAATGAATAGAGGTCATTAATGTCTTACGGATACAGTGTTGCAACACAGTCAAAAGGATTATCCATGGCCAACTTGAGGATTACCATGACCCGGATGCATTTCGGATTAAATTTCATCATACTGATCATCGGTGAGTGTCCCATCGATGGAATTCGTGCAACACAGACGTGTAGGCACTGACCTGACATCGACGGAAAACATGCCTCCGAACGAAAAGTGCCGTTCTGTTCTAATTGAATTTGTGCAGTGGGAAACAAGGGAAAACAAAATTTAAACCGGTGCCACAATGGAAGAAAAACAAAAACATGTACCGGGGAGTGACGAAAATAAAAACGGTCTGGAAACTCGCAATTCGATATGTCTCAAGGTCATGTTGCAGTGAACAAAATTTGAACTGTGAAATGAGTCAAAGCGGTTGGAATGTGTGAAGTCGTAAATATGAAGTGTGTGTGTGTGACAATCTTTGTGTCTCAGAAGGCGGTGCACGTCCAACAGAACCACAACAGGAAACGATTAGTTGCCTACTGGGATGCACTTGCTGTGTGGCACGCGCCTTTCTACCGGAAAACAACACTCACAATGCAATGGAAAGCAAAAGAGAGGAACAATTAATTACAAATGAAGCTAAGCCGTCGTTTCCTCTTACAGTCTGTACTGAAGGATGATTGATCGTAATTTGATGTGGCTGAAAATCGTCCGGGATTTGGTTGTATTTTTAGCTCAGCTAGTACAATTTTGCAGAAGATAACGATTCCTGATTGATGGAATGGGGAGAAGGATTTTTTGCATCAGAAAGCAAAGCGTAATTTGATTTTCAATTGGATTATCGTTAGAGGTTTTTTTTTCTGATGATTCAAACATAAAATTACCCTATTTTGAGCAGTTCATGATTCATTAAAATATTAATAAATTCTGTGTTTGAAACTCGGGAAACATTTTTCTTTTCAAAGGCTAGTTCAATCCAACCACGGCCGTTAGCTCCTTTTGTTCAAACGCAAAACAATGTGTTCCAGTAAGCTTGAGGCTGCTCAGTATCGGAATACCTCCCGGCATTCAGCACATTCCATACGATACCTACCTTTCTCGGAAAGTTTGCTGCTTCATTCAACTTTTCCATATTCGAAACAACGGCTTTTGTTAACCCATTCGTGTGGGCCCTACGCAAACAGAAATCACAACGACCGCATCGTAGTTGGCTGTACGGCCAAGGAAAAATATCGTTTTAGCTTAGCCTCAGGCATCCGACTAACACCACGGCCGTTGAATTCGACTCAAATTCGCAAAAACGCAAGTCACTCGCAGGTAGACTGACCTTTCTTTTTAAACAATCTGCTCGAATAGGAGAAAAATCGACGACAGTAGACTAAGTAGAGTAAGTAAATTCAGATATTTGAGGAATATTTTCGAACATTTTACTCAGTCTAGTATCGGGACCAGCGTTTTAGCGAATTCGAGTAAAAAGAGCTCAAATTTGAGTCGGTTTCAAAGGCCGTGCAGAGTACCAGTTTAGAGGAATGAAAATGTTTATGATCAGCCTAGCTCGCTTCTAAGGTTAGTGGAAAAGCTCGGAGCAAAACCACAAATGGCTGCAATTTATCCCACCTACCTTTGTGATTTTGCTACGGTGAGGTAACCAAGTTCGAGACGGCGAGAAGTATTATAAATTCACTCCTTTGTGTCGATTCCTTTGGATACTGCAATCTTTCGAGTGAAATATTGGCGGGATAGTGGGGATTATTTTTATTATAAATTTATTCCATCTCCACGAAGGTGCTTCAACGGAAGCTGCCGCCAAATCAAATAGACGAAATAATGTTTTGATAGGATAAATCACACATCTACCGAACGAAAGATAAACTACGCTACCACTATCTGCACAAAGGCTTTATTTGCTTTTCATCTTTCGTCTTCCATCCACTCTGCAGTCACTTCAGAGAGCCTTCTGAACTCGACTACACTCAACCGTGAGATTTTAAGCTAGGTTTATCCACGTACTCAGTCCGTTACCATCACCCCGGAGCCCGAGTGGAGAAGTGCAAGAGTTATTAAAATCGAGCTTATTTTTACCACTCTTTTCGCCAACTATGGCTGCAGCCATACAGAAGGAGGCACGCCATTTTTCACTTTTCCGGTCAGTGCTTTTTAATTGCCAGCGATTCGGGCGAAGCATTTTTCATCTTCTCGTTGGAGATGGTAACGACACGAACGGATTTCCACTACGTTGAGTCGCTAAAATATAGCAGAAGTTGGACATACAGATGAGTGCTAGAGTGTTTTGCGGTTACTACCGAAGCAACGTTACAAGTTAACAAAATATAAAATAAAAATCATTTACGGCATTCTTCATCTACAAGACTTTAAAGAATCAGATTTCTAAGAGGTTTTTGAGTGTGTTGATTTATTTCCTTTTATTTTTTAATTGTTTATCTGTTGACACCTATCATGGCTATAAAAAACTAAACGAAATGAAGTCGTCTGAATGAAGCTTAAAACGTTGATATCTATTTGTCCCAAATTCCAAACAAACATCACTGGCGTGCACAGGGTGGAGAAAGGTGGGGCAATTGCCCCTCCTTTTAAAAATAAGATGTTTATTTCCACATTTCCAAATTATGATATAACATAACTTGATTTCTTGATAACTTGATTTGAAGGTAAATAACTTCATTTCATACTATAAAAGCACTGAAAACCTTTTATTGTGTCAATTCCTTTGAGATGGTGTCTGAAAATTGCACCACAAAGATATATGAATGGACAAACTTCAATGAAATTTTTTGGTCAAAAAATTGCACCACAGTGGTTCATACAAAAAAATTCTGGTGTAATTTGTTTTTTCAAAGTGGTTCATGGAGCGTTACAAGAAGAGGGTAAATTTAAGGTTGAAAAAATTCACCTTCGTGGTGGTAAATTGTAGAAAAAGCTTTTTATTGAATAATTCTGGTGTAAAAATATCATCAATGAATAATTCTGGTGGAAAAATTGAATCACGCAAAAAAATTGGAGGTGTACATTTAACTGAAAATTTCTGGTGGAACGTTCGCAACACTGTGGTGAATGTAGAAGCATTATTCATGTTTCTGGTGCATAATTTGCATCGTTCTGATGAATGCAAGCTTCATTGAAAATTTATGGTGGAAAATTTGCACCATTCTGGTGCATGAAGCGGCAAAGCCTGAAAATTGCTCCACAAAGGTGCATGGTGAAACAAACTTCACTGAAAATTTTTGGTGCACCGTTCTGGTGAATGGAGGAACATGCTTTATTGAAAATTTCTGGTGCAAAATTTGTATCGCTCTGATAAATGAAATGAACAGAAAATTTCTGGTGGAAAACTTGCACTGGTCTGGTAAATGAAGGCACAAGCTTTATTTAAATTAAGCTATATTCAAAACTACTGGAGTAAAATCTGCACCGTTCTGGTGAACGGATGGGCAAGCTTTTCGGAAAATTTTTGGTCTCAAATTTGCATCCTTTTGCTCAATAGAGGAACAAACTTTAATAACAATTTCTGGTGTAAAATTTGCACCTTTCTGATGATTGGAGGGAAGCTGATTTACTGAAAATTTATACTGAAAAATCTGAAAATAGGAGCAAGCTTTATTTGGTGGAAAACCTGCAACATTCTGATGATAGGAGAAGCAAGCTATATTGAAAATGTCTGGTGGAAAATGGAAAAAGGATATCTGCACCAATCAGAAGATTGGAGAACAATTGTTATTGAACATTAACGGTGGAAAATTTGAATTGTTCAGGTCAATTGAAATTTTCTGGTGTAAAATTTTCTGGGGCAAGTTGTATTGAAAATTTCTGGTGCAAGATTTGCAACAATCTGCTGCATGGAGGCGATAGCTGAATTGAAAATTCCTGATGTAAAGATTGCAAAGTTCTGGTGGATGGAGGGGCAAGCTTTTTTGAACATTTCTGGTAGAAAAAAACAACAACGTTTTGGTGAATGGACGGACAACTTAAACTTGACTTCCTAGAAGAACCTCAAGGGTATTGAATTCTGAAGATAAGTTACAAAAGAAATGATTTCTGAGGATGATTCCATGAAAATTCTGCGAATAATTTCTAGTGAATAATGCAGATAGTTCCAAGATACTTTCGAAAAGAATACCGAGAAAATCAAATTTTGAGTGAAATTCCAAAGGGATGTTGGGGAAAATTTCAAGCTCATTTTGGGAAGTATTTCTGGAGAATACAGAAGAAATTCTTCTGAAAATTTAGGGGAATTTCAGTTTCAAGGTGTTCTGAGAAAAAAATAGTTCTAAAATATTCTGAGAAGAACTTCAATGATATTGAATTTCTAGGACAGTTCCAAAATATTTCTGGAGAGAATTCAAAGAAAATTCTGTGGATAATTTCTAGTACATCCTGCAGATAGTTCCAAGATAATTTCGAAAAGAATACCAAGAAAATCAAATTTTTGAGTGAAATTCCAAAGGGATTTTAAGCAAAATTTCAAGCGAATTCCGAGGAAAATTTCTAGCGCAGTCAGTTCCAAGGTGTTCTGAGAAAAAATCATAAAGATTTCTAAATATGATTCCAGTGGACTTCTGAGAAGAATTTCAAAAGAGCTCTTAGGAGAGTTCTAAAAAAATCCGAGAAGATCTTCAAGGATATTGAATTCTGAGGACAGACCCAAAGAATTTCTGGGGAGTATTCCAAGAAAATTCTGCGAATAATTTCTAGTGAATCCTGTTATATTTCCAAGATAATTCCGAAAAGAATACCGAGAAAATTAAATTTTGAGTGAAATTCCAAAGGGATTTTGAGGAACATTTCAAGGGAGTACCGATAATTTCTAGCTTATTCCGGGAATAATTTTCTGGGGAAATTCTTCTGAAACTCTAAGGGAATTTCTGTTTCAAGGTGTTCTGAGTAAAAGTCATAAAGGGATTCCGTTAAGAAGTTCGACGATTTTTTTTTTTTTTTTAATTATAGTTTAACTATAGTCACACCCAAGAGCGTTAGGGTCATTCGAAAAAATTTAAAGATAGAACTACACGTTAGTTTTCATGTTTTTACATTGGCAAAAAGAGACCAAATCAGAAACGATTTAGGAAATTCCTAATTGGGGTGACATTCTGCAAAGCAGATTCAAAACTGAGTCGAATAATTCATCAACATTTTTTTTAACTGAGTCTAATCCTTTCTGATATGTTATTCAATCCATTTTAAAGTGGTCCAAGCTATTCTGAAGTGATCCAACATATCCCGAACCCAAGTTTTAAAAGAATGGTTTCGAATTTTCTGGAGTGAGGGCACATTAGCTGATTTAATCTCTTTCCTAAATGAATCCAAGGTTTCTTGCATTGATTCAACGTGTTCCGAACTGAATCCAAACTTTTCAGTTTCAACACAATTTCACAGAATATTTGTGTAACTAAATATGGATGTCAATGGTAGATACATAATTTCTCTTTGCAACGATTGGCACAACAAAATCCGAGAAAATTTACCCCGCCAAAAGGTTTGGGTAGTGGATTGTTAAATTTTTGAACAAATAGAGATCTCCAGAATAATCAATAATCTACCAGTAGAATTAGCAAATTATCAAAAAAAATTGCAGGTTATTGATCTGCTGAAATTCTTTGGAATATTTCCAAGTGTCATAATTTGATTGATTGATTAACATAATAATTTGATTTATTGGATAGTAAGAGATCTTCATAATAATCACTACTCAACCAGAAGAATTGCAAAAATATGCAGGTTTTTGATCAACTGAAGGACTTTGGAAATTTTTTGATCAACCAAGGCGTGCGAAAATAACTAAAAGTCATGATTTGATTTATTGAAAAAGTACAGGTTTACAGTATAATAAGTAATTAAACAGAAAAATTCCCAAAATATAGAGCGAACATAATCCAGGTCAAATAATATCCATGGAACATTTTGCAAGTATTTGATCAGCTGAAGGTTATTCAACCTGGAAAGAATATTTGGGAAACATGATTTGAATTACTGGACAGATAGAGATCTTTAGAACAATATTCTATCAATCTGAAGCCTTGCCAAATCATCCAGAGAACATTAAGCAGGTTTTTGATCAGCTAAAGGCCTTTGAAATAATTTCTGCGAGAATATCGAAGAGACATGAATTGAATTATTGAACAATTAGAGATCTGCAGAAAAATTACTAACCAGACAAAAGAATTCCAATTGGTCTATGATCTTCTAAAGGTCTTTGGTCTAATTTCTGATCAACCAACGCTTGAGGACAGTGATGGCATAATCATTAGCAATTTGATATTTTTCCACTCTCATACGCACTCAATATCACGCGTGATATTGATATTGATTTTACAACTTACCTTACAAATCAGGCTAAGGCCTTGTTGACCTCTGCTGTCCGAAAAAATCATCTCCACTCTACTCGATCCATGGCCACACTTAGCCAGTCTCGTAGTCTGCGAAGGGTCCGCAGGTCGTCTTCTACTTGGTCGATCCACCTTGCCCGCTGCGCGTTTCTCTTTTTTTTTTTTCCTTTGATTTGTTTTCCGTCGATCTTGTTTTCCGTGCTGAGCACCAATGCTACCGACGTGCCAGGAAGGCAGCTCCCACACCTGGACCCTACCTATCAACCCATCAACTCATGAACCGGGGACCAACGGCTTTACTTCCCTTCCGAAGGAAGGCCTGATCAGAGATGTTATGCCTCAGAACATCCCGGCGGCGCCGACTGGGATTGAACCCAGGCCTGCTGGGGTGAGACATAATCACGCTTACCACTACACCACCGGTGTCCAGCCCACCGTAGTCACTCAATTTTTGCAATGTGGACGATGGATGGGTCTCCCAGCAGCTGGTGCAATTCGTGGTTCATTCGCCTCCTCCATGTTCCGTCATCCATCTGCACTCCACCGTAGATGGTACGCAACACCTTCCGTTCGAAAACACCAAGGGCGCGTTGATCCTCCACGAGCATAGTCCAGGTCTCGTGGTCGTAGAGGACCACCGGTCTAATTAGTATCTTGTAGACAGTCAACTTCGTGCGGCGGCGAATTTTATTCGACCGAAGCGTCCCCCGGAGTCCAAAGTAGGCACGATTCCCTGCCATAATCTTTGAATTTCTCTGCTGGTATCATTTTCGGCGGTCACCATAGCAAGTCCAATCCACCTAGCTTCAGTCTTCAGTCTGATGTACGTTTCCGCCATCGTCTCAAAGTTCCGTGCCATAATTTCAATGTCATCGGCGAAGCCAAGGAGCTGAATGGACTTCCTGAAGATCGTGTGAAAGTCCATAGTCTTGCCGTAACCCCCTTCGAGATTCAAAGGGACTCGACAGTGTCCCCGATACTCGAACAACGCACATCACTCGATCCATCGTCACCTTGACCAATCACGTCAGTTTATCCGGAAATCCGTACTCGTGCATAATCTGCCATAGCTGATCTCAATCGATTGTGTCGTATGCGGATTTGAAATCGATGAACAAATGATGTGGGGGCACGTTGTATTCGCGGCATTTCTGCAGAACCTTCTGAATCGCGAAAATTTGGTCCGTGGTAGCGCGGGCACCCATGAATCCCGCCTGGTATTGCCCCACGAACTCTCTTGCAAATGGTGACAGGCGGTGGCATAGAATTTGGAAGAGTACCTTGTAGGCGGCACTCAGCAGTGTGATCGCGCCGTAGTTGCAGCAATCCAACTTGTCGCCCTTTTTGTAGATTGGGCATATGACACCTTCCATCCACTCCTACGGTAATATCTCCTCCTCCCAAATCTTGGCAATTACCCAGTACAGCGCTCTAGCCAGTGCTTCACCACCGTATTTTAATAGCTCACTTGGTAGTTGATCTACATCAGTTGCTTTGTTGTTCTTCAGCCGACCGATCTCCTCCTCAACTTCTTGAAGATCAGGGGCTGGTAACCATGTTGTATTATGCGCGTGCTACAAGGTATGTTGCCGTGCGACCTTCGTTTTCTGCTACTTCACCGTTGAGGTACTCGTCATAGTACTGCTTCCACCTCTCAATCACCTTACACTCGTTCGTGAGAAGGTTACCGTATAAGTCTTTGCACATATCGACTTGCGGCACGTAGCCTTTCGCGAACTATTGAGCTTCTCATAGAACTTCCGTGTGTCGTTTACGCGGTGTAGATTTTCCATCGCCTCACGATCTCGGTCTTCCTGCTGACGCTTCTTCCTTCGGAAAACCGAGTTTTGTCTGTTCCGCGCTTGTCTGTATCGCTCCACATTCAATCTTGTGCAGTGTTACAGCATTCTCGCCCGTACTGCATTCTTCTCCTCAACTAACAGTTTGCATTCGCCGTCAAACCAGTCATTTCTTCGGTCCGGGATTGCAGTACCTAGTGCCGCTGCAGCAGTACTACCTATGGCGGAACGGATGTCCCTCCAGCCATCTTCAAGAGAAGCTGCACCAAGCTGCTCTTCCGTGGGTAGTGCAACTTCCAGCTGCTGCGCGTAGTCCTGGGCAACTCCGGCGTCCCGTAGTTGCTCAATGTTGGATCGCGGTGTTCGACTTCGACGGGTGTTATGCACCGTCGAGAGTTTTGAGCACATGCATACTGCAACTAGGTAGTGGTCCGAATCTATGTTCGCACTGCGGTACGTGCGGACGTTGATAATGTCGGAGAAGAATATCCCGTCGATTAGAACGTGATCGATTTGGTTTTCTGTGTGTTGGTCAGGTGATCTCCAGGTGGCTTTGTGGATATCCTTGCGGGAGAAAAAGGTACTTCGAACTACCATACCCCAAGAGGCTGCAAAGTTCACGCATCGTTGGCCGTTGTCGTTCGATACGGCTGCAGGCTGTTAGGCACGATTGCCGGTCTATACATTGCCTCCCGTCCTACCTGAGCGTTCATGTCGCCGATGACGATTTTGACGTCCCGTTGCGAACAGCCGTCGTACACCTGCTCCAGCTGCGCATAGAACGCTTCTTTCTCGTCGTCGGGTCTCCCTTCGTGTGGGCAGTGCACGTTGATGATGCTGTAGTTGAAGAAACGGCCCTTAATCCTCAACTTTCACATCCTCGCGTTGATCGGCTGCCAACCACGTGTTGGCGCATCTTACCCAGCACTACAAAGCCGGTTGGTGGTGCCACAGCTCTGGTAGAAAGTAGTGCAATGCTACGACTTCGAAGTTGCGTGGTTGAAGTTCGTCATAGATTAACCTATCGCAACCTGGGAAGCTGAGCGATTTGCAGTTTCATATGCCGAGTTTCCAATCGTAGTCCTTATTTCGTCGCGTAGGTCTGTGCCGATTGATCCGATCCGTGTTTCTTTCTTCAGTATTTGCAACTTTATGTTTCTTTCCAGGGCGGCTTGTTAGGCCTGCCCCAACCCCCTGTCTCGCCGGGGGACCATCGTGCACAGCTCTGTTTAGAGTTCCACGCTGGCACTAGGACGGTGATCAGCCGCTCCTAACATGGAGAACAGACGCCGTTTTGAGCCGCACCTCCATGGTGAACAGACGCTCGGGTTTGGTGAAGCATTTCCTCTATCACCGTACTATGGTTACCGCGCCAGTGTTCGCGTCGCACCTCTTCACTTTGCTATTGCCGGACTGGCAACATTGCCCAGGCTACGCCACCCAGCTGTGTCCATGTTTTAGCTGGTAGTCTTTTATGACTCGGGGAGGCGTGAAGTAGGAACTTGTGAGGACCAGGGCTAGGTATTCCGCTTCTTCCAGGTTGTCAACTCACCAACTCCTTCGATATTGCGAGACTATTCACAACGTGTGAAGTTGAAGCTGAGAGTTGAATCGACGCAAAAAAGATTCCGTTGTATATCGTTTTCTTTGAAAGAGAAGGTATAATAATGCTATCTCCTTTTTTCTTCACCGATGGCAGACACGAAGCGACCGCTGCCAGCCGTTATGGAAGTTTCGGTTGCGTTTGGGTGCAAAGAAAAAATCATGAAACTCAATCTCACCACAGTTTGGTGAGATTTGCAGCTGGTGAGTTTTGTTAGCTTGATATTCCTAGCTGGGATATCACAGCTTGCATAGTCAACCGTGCACAAATCATTGATAGGTTTGTTCCGATGTGCTAGTTCATTAGCTACAGCATAAATCCTATTAGAGCGCATTGTATGAATATTTACGCTCATTGTTCTCAAAACAAAAGAAGCGCTCCTAGCGCATCCCCTTTTTCTACGTTTATCCGTAGGACGAAGAAAATCTAATGGCTTTTTAAATGCGTTTGGACGGAATTGAAACTCGTAGGATGAATTTAGAATCAAGAAGCAGTATGAGATTTTAAACAATATCTCAACAATGTGTGACTCATTATCACATCCAACGGAAGTCATCTTTGACAGAAATATTCCATTTATTTTTCAAAACCCGTTCAAAAAAGAGAGGTCAAAACTAATACTCGACTGAAGAAACCATCGCAACTTACTGAATATATAGTAAACCTAACTACCAAGTGCAAATTTACCTTCACAGGTTTTAATATATATATATAAAGGGTGATACGGTCAAAATTTGGTCAATACGTATTTCTTTCAATTTTGCATTTAAAAAACCTGAACACCCCTCATTTTGAAGGTGTGTGTGTGTAGAATGTTGCTCCTATTTTGATTTTGGAATTCACTCTTCAGTTGTCAAAATGCCGTCCAAGCAAGAAGAGCAGCGTATCAAAATTTTGCTCGCGCATCGCGAAAATCCGAGCTACTCGCACGCAAAGTTGGCAAAATCGCTAAAAGTTGCCAAATCAACCGTTACAAATGTAATTAAAGTGTTTGGGGAACGTTTGTCGACAGCCAGGAAGTCTGGATCGGGGGGAAATCGAAAACCGGAAGCCGCTGAGACGACAAAGAGAGTTGCCGGTAGTTTCAAGCGAAACCCTAACCTCTCTCTCCGAGATGCCGCAAATAAGCTGGGTGTATCGTCTACAACCGTGCATCGAGCCAAAAAACGAGCCGGACTATCGACTTACAAGAAGGTAGTGACTCCAAATCGCGATGATAAACAAAATACGACGGCCAAAGCGCGATCCCGGAGGCTGTACACGACGATGCTGACGAAGTTTGACTGCGTGGTAATGGACGACGAAACCTACGTCAAAGCCGACTACAAGCAGCTTCCGGGACAGGAGTTTTATACGGCAAAAGGAAGGGGAAAGGTAGCAGATGTTTTCAAGCACATGAAACTGTCAAAGTTCGCAAAGAAATATCTGGTTTGGCAAGCCATCTGTACCTGTGGCTTGAAAAGCAGCATTTTCATAGCTTCCGGGACTGTCAACCAAGAAATTTACGTGAAAGAGTGTTTGAATAAACGTCTGCTGCCTTTCCTGAAGAAACACGGTTGTTCCGTACTGTTTTGGCCGGATTTGGCATCTTGCCATTACGGTAAAAAGGCCATGGAGTGGTACGCCGCCAACAACGTGCAGGTGGTTCCCAAGGACAAGAACCCTCCCAACACGCCAGAGCTCCGCCCAATTGAGAAATACTGGGCTATTGTCAAGCGGAACCTAAAGAAGACCAAAAAAACTGCTAAGGGCGAGCAGCAGTTCAAGGCAAACTGGCTTTCTGCGGCGAAGAAGGTGGACAAGGTGGCTGTACAAAATCTGATGGCAGGGGTCAAGCGTAAGGCCCGGCAATTCGGATTTGGAAAAGCGGAAGCCTAACTGAATATTTTTCCTGAATTTTATACTAATTGAACTTGAAAAAGAAATTTAATTTGATTTTTTAAATAAACGATTTCACCGATTTACACGCGTTTTCCCTTGACCAAATTTTGACCGTATCACCCTTTATATAAATAAGTTGCAATAGTTTTGTTCAGTCGAGTACTAAGAAGTCTGCACATAGTCGGCGAAATACGCGGGTCTGTCAAAGGTAAGCAATAAAGGGAGTGTAATCAACTGGAAATTACTAATACTCCTCTCTTTCTCTATGCACACAGCAAAAAAGTGTTGTGAAATTCCATCTTTTTCGTGTAAACTTTTTGCCAATGTAAAAACATGAAAACTAACGTGTATTTCTTCATCATTTAACATGCAAGTTTACATGATACACTTGGTCATCATGTAAGTTAACAAACTTGCATTTAAGCTAACTGTACAAGCTTGTAAATGTACATGTATGATGCAGTTACAGAGCAAAATCTGTAAAATTACATGTCCAATTTCATTACATACTCCATTTGTTATCATTTGTAACTGATTGCGTCGCACGTAATTTTAATTATTTTTTAGTGTGCATGTATTCCACTATAAACGCCCACATGCATCACGATTTATCTAAAGCTTCTCATTGTAAATAAATTAATGTTTGTTTGGAATTTGGGACACATAGATTTCAACGTTTTAAGCTCCATTCAGACGACTACATTTCGTTTAGTTTTTATTCGCAATGATCTTGAATTTTCTACTAAATTTTCAGATTTGAAACAAAATTCAGCATTCTTTGAAGCCATGATTTTCACCCATTTTCACTGAACTACATCCTACAGATAGGCATAGGCAGGATAAGCGGCCGCAGGATGGTACGCCAACGGAGCCTGATAGGTAGCATGGTAGCTGGGCAGCAGAGCCGGGGCCGAATAGAACGTGGTAGCCGCCGGTCTATCAATTCGCTCGCTGTACGAATACGATGCTGGCGCCTCAAACAGGATCGGTTTAGGAGCAGCAAAAGCGGCAGCAATCAAAGCTAGGATAACAATGACCTATTCATGAGGAGAAATGGAAAAGAAAATTTTAATTTTTCGCTGGGGCTACCGTTTTTACGTTGCGTTTGCACAGCACTCACGTATTTGAACATTTTGAAAGAGGTTTTGTTTTTTTTCGTTCTGGCTAGAAGAGATTCACTCGGTGACTGATGCCTATCCTGGCAAGAACGAGTGGCTTTTATACTCTACTCTACTCCGTTGTCATCGTTTCTGAACGAGCCCCATAAGTTTACAGCCTACTGATAAAAAAGGTGCAAAAGGAATCGCTTCGGTCTGCTGACAAGAATCTCACGCAAAAGTAGAACTCGAGGGTAAAACAAAAAAAAATAGTCCGATAGGAGTGGGTGTTCGTCGAGTAGGGACAAGCAGAACAAGTTGTGCAAGGGGTATAACTTGACTTGTTATTTCTACTTCACTGGCGGCGAGATAAGCGCGCTTCTTTCACAAAGTTGAGATGAAACATCCTTTGGAATGCAGTTCCAGTTGTTTCGCTATTTCAAGTTGGGACTTTATGCGTTCGTTACCCTGAATCAGATGTTGTCTTGCATCCGGAGATGCGACCGATTTAATCTGCAGATTAAACGATCTACTGCAAATCAACGTCTACTGGATGATCCAAAACGTTCATTAAATGTGCTTCTTCTACCTAATTTATTAGTTTTGGTCCTCCACCTGCTAGGAACATACCAAAGTTTAGTTGAATCCAGAGTAGTCATCATCTTCAAATATCTAACCTTTTAACTTTGTCAGTTAATTACGATAACTATGATGTATTTCCACTCAATTAGTCAAATGCATTGCTCCAATTCACCTCAGTGAGTAAAAAGTCATTACCATCGCTAGTGGCAAGAGTTCTCTCGATACACTATTTAATCTACTGTAATAACAATTACCATTCCGGTTGACCTAGATCCATACAAACTTCCATCTTCGAAGACAACATGACACACCTATCGATTGGTTCTGTCCAACGAACGCAATGCATTTTGAACTATCACATCACAGTATGCTGTGGATATGGATGAAGCGCTACATTCAATGCAGAAGAGAAAGTTTTTGCAAAGTTTCTGTGGCTACTTTGATTGGTGTGGGCTACATGTAGAAAACCAGGAAGTGAGATAAAATGGTGGGTTTCGCATAAACACCTTCATAAAAGATAGACGGCAGGTCTCGCAAAAGGGAGGATTTGTATGTATTTCAATTTAAAAAAATAGACGGTACTTAAAATTCACTATTAGAAACATCAAAAACTACATAATTATTTAGTTTGGGGAATCAATTTACAATTTAATGTAGGTACCGAAATCGAGGGCAAATTAATTATTATAGGATGCGTTTTCATTTGTCACGTAGACAATTTTCGGTGGTAGATATCAAGAGAAATCTTCACAGCATTTCATCATGAGACTCCTATGATTGCTTTGACGACTCATCAAAGTAAAAAAAAAATTATACTGCATAATTTTCAACTTTATTCAACCAATGTTTTTCGGTATATTCTAATTTAAAAAAAAAATAATTGCATGACTAACAGTCGATCGATCGTAGAAATCCATTCAATATCAGCATTCAAACAAACGGTCATACGGTTGCAACGATTATTGACATTAACTTGAAAGTGGTATTTTTTTTTCATTAAACTAATGGTCAATGAGTTTGAATTATTTAACCGACTTCCAACTTTTAATTTAGTGCTGGCAACGCAATATAATTAAAAAAGGTACCTACCTTCAAACGGCAAAATGATAAATTTATTAAAAAGTTTTACTGTCTCAGTGAGCTTAATGGACTTGCAGACCGCAATAGCCAAAGGCATTTACAACAGTCAAGGGGATCAACGGAGTCCTAATTACACAAGATTAATTTTCCGTCCGCAAAAAAGTTCATCCAAACTGACACGTGTTTTGCATTTCTCCTTCTATACCAACGATTCGCAGTGTCCTCCATCTACGGCAACCACACGCTGGACAGTGGGAAGGCTAACAAAGGCAGCAGTTCCAGTACAGCGTTCAATGCTACGGCGAACCATCCCACGGCCACCCTCTCGCTCATCCCAGATGATGAGATAGCGCACTTTGTGAACCAGTCCCGGATAATGTCCTGCAGTTTCCCCGACCCGGACGTGAAACTTAAATGGCGCAACCCGAAGAACGCCATCGTCAGCGACACCAAAGGTCGGGTTCACATTGAGGACTTCGATGGTTCCCTTTCGCTTGTCTTCGAGTCCATCGTCCGAGCTGACCAGGGCAATTGGACCTGCGAATCGAACAATAGTGGGGTCGTGCAGAAAAAATCCTTCAAAATGATTGTCAATGGTAGGTTATTATTATTATCTCTATTTAGGAGATTTTCAGCCGCAGGCTGGTTCATCTCCGATTCAATGGTAGCACCTACCGCATAGATGAGTTCAGAATTGTGAATACATTTTCTTTTATTCATAAATCGCCAAAGTTTCCAATTCTGTCACTTTTTCCGTTCCGTGTTTCCAACAAAAGTACTCATTACTCATTCATGTCTTGCAGAGCCAATCTCGTTCCGGGACACCAACATTGTCCAATCGGCAGCCGAAGATAAGGATGCCACCATCCGGTGCGAGGTGAGAGGGCATCCAGAGCCATCGGTGTCGTGGTACTTCAACGGGCAGCCATTGTTCGGTGAGTATTATGTTAGAAAGAGGGAGAAATTGGAATGCTTTTCATGCTCTCATTGCTGCTACTGCTGCTGCTATCCAAAATAGGGTCGACCTAAGAGTCCCCAATATTGGACCGATTGATAAATTTCGAAGGAGAACATTTAATGCCAATTTTTGAATTCATCTAAAAATATCCATTTGCATTATTCTAAGAAAAATGGAAGAACAGGAGATTTTTATCGATGGGCCAACAATAATGCTATTTCCCATATATATTTTTTATACTTGATGTTTAGGGGTGCTAGGATCATATTTACGTTGCCACGTCATCCGTTTTCCATCGGCAAGTTTTCACCCTGATGAAAATTTCTAGGGAAATGGATTTGATCCGCTTTGTTCGGGACGTAGGTAGGGGAACGTAAGATAAAATGCATCTCTGGGGCAAAATGACTTTTTTTTTTTGGATTGAAATTAACACTTCCAAAACGTTTTCGTGGAAGTAAAAAACGTATTTTAAATGCCGAAAAGTCTTTTAGCCCCGAGGTGCATCCAACTCCAGAAGCCCTTACCTTTTAATACGTAATTTGTACTAGTTCATGCAAAAGGCGATTATTTTTCTTCAGGCAGGGTTACATATTTCCCAGAAATTTACACGAAATGGAAGTGAAAAGCATTTCTTTTGATTAAATCTAACTTAATAGCAACTTTGATGATAACAAAAAAGAGGTACCGTTGTTTGCGGATGCAGTTTAAGCTGGTATTCGTTTTTTTGGATTCCTTGATACCTGCTTTTTGGTAATAAAGTTACCATTTGCGGTCAGTTTTATTACTACCAAAGATCGGGCAGCTAGGAGTTGTAAAAAGGAAACTCCTTCCGCAGTGTCAGCTTTCTAATGATGAGCTTCTTTTCAAAATCGGAGGGAGTTAAGCTCAGCAATTCCATTTCAAATGACGATTTTATTTTAATTTTTTGATCGACCTTTTATTATTGTGTTGAATCTTTTCCCAGTAAAATTATACACTGTAAAAAATTATTTTAATATTTACAAAAAAAAATCAAAATTATATAAAACATTAATATTACTCAAATTGCATATTTTTATTTTTATTTTTTTATATTCATATTGTAGTTTAGGTAAAGTGCTACTCACTGACAATGTGTTTGCTGGGCAAATTATGAACAAAAATTTTATGAATTATTGAAAAAAGAACTATTTTCCAAAATTCAATTCCAAACTACAATCTTAGATATAGTGTTTATATTAAAACACAATAAATTTACAACAAAAAAAACCCTTAGTACTTAAATTGCCCAAAGTTGTTATTTTCGAGATACTCGTAGGCTAAAATTCACTTATCGCATAATTTGAGTACTTTTAACCTTTTGAGATGTACTTCATTGATACCTAGCCACTTGGTAAGAATATTTATTTCAGTAGCAAAAACTGATATTTAAAGAACTGCACAAGCATATCTTCAATCAGTCACTAACGTAACGTAACGTAACGTAACGTAACGGCTAAATCGTCAAACCTGCATAGATAAGCGCTCTGTTTTCGAATCGGTTTTAATAGTATCGTTTAATACCATTTGGACTGCAACTTCAGTGAATCGGTAAACAATTAGCTCTTGTACCATCCAACATAAAGTACGCATCGAGTTTTGCCCAAATCGAAGTGGTGAGCTGGTTTGAAAATTCACTCCCTGCTTCTATTCTGCCGCCATTGACAGTGATATTTCGTTGCCAGGAGTGTTTGTGTTTTCTTTAGGGAACGATCGGTGGTGTTACTCATTATCTGCTTTGTGCTCATACTGTGTTAGTTGCTCTTTGGGTAGTACTAGAATTTGCTGTTTCTGTTTTTGCTCCAGTTATTCACACGTTCCACTATTTACGATTAGATAGGATAGCGAAGGTGTTTATATACGACAGTCTCAAAAGTCGTGTTGTTCAACCTGAGCCAGTCCTGGTCAGAAGTTAAACAGTGCGTGCGGTGCTGATGCGTGAATAGAGTCGCTGTTGTTGTGTATATCGGCGGTCTCAAAAGTTGGTATACATCAGCTCGGCTAGATTCTGGTTCTGGTCGGATGCTTTGGTGGATTCTGAGCGAGACGGTTATTTCGCATTGTATAGGAAACCTAGCTTGCAATTGTACAGTGCAGTTCTAGTTTCAGGGTAGATTTCTGAGTTCTGCTATTTCCTGTTTCCAACTGAATTTACATACTTCTCGTGGTAGGGACTTCTCTCTGAAAGTGTGCTGCAGAAACGTAGGGTGAATTTGATGATCATGGATCCATGTAGAATTTGTGGCAATCCAACTGAGCCCACGGATAAGACCGTCCTGTGCAGTGGATCATGCGCAAATTTTTTCACCCCTGCTGTGTTGGATTAAACGCGACGAATCACAAAGCCTGGACGGCGAATGTGGGACTACTGTGGTTTTGTGACATCTGCCGAGTAAATTTCAATCCTGTTGTCATGGACCGAGAGACAGTGCTGCTGAAAACTTTAAGGGATCTTCTGGTACGTGTGGATTCCATGGACCTGCGCATCGGACAATATGGAGAAAATTTGAAAGTTCTCAATGCTATGTTATCGGCTGTACCATCTAACAGAAGGGAATCCAGTGCATCCAATCGTCTCCAGTTATTACTTTCCGGCTGTTCTGGTGGCGGTCTTGCGGATTTTCATTCGAGTATTGATCGGATAAACCTGGACAGTTCCTTACAATCGCAGTTGGAGAACTCATCAGCTGGTGAGGATGGTCTGGCAGCTCTATTACCTATCGTGGAAAACAATTCTGTGAACCAACTCACAGCCACCCAAAATACTGCAAGTTCCGTTTCGACTGCATCTACCAATACTATTGCAACTGTTACTGCTACTACCGCTGCTGCTGCTGCTGCTGCTGCTGCTACTGCCACTACTCCTGCTCCAACTACCATTGCCGCCACTACTACTGCTGCCACCTCTGCCACGTCTACTGCTACTGCTACTGCCACTGCTGCTGCCAGTACTCCTGCTGCCACTTCAACTGCTGCTACTGCTTCCACTTCAACTGCTGCTACTGCTTCCACCTCCACCGCTCTCTCTTCCTCATCATCTGCTGCAACGTTCATGTCGTCTGAGAGTTGCAAATGGGAACCAACGTAAACGTGATCAGACTGAAGAAGTGCTGAGGTCTTTCTATGTAACACCATTCGCCATTGATCAAACAGAAGTCGACATCCTGGAATACATCAAAGAGATTTCGAACGCTGAGAATTCTACACTTCGCTGTGCCAAGTTAGTTCCGAGAAACAAAAACATCGATGAGCTAACATTCATCTCCTTCAAGGTGACGGTATCTGATGAGCTGGTTGGTATTGTCAGTGATTCCGCCCGAAGGCGTTCAGGTCCGTGAATTCGAATCAAAAAACGCGAATCGACCAGTGAGCCTTCAGCAGTCCTAACAAATGAGATGATGATCAGTTCCGAGGTAAGGCCCGATGATGTCTATGAATCGGTTAATTCACGTTGCATTTCTGATACGATCATGAAACACTTTATTGAAAAACCCGCTAGGAACTACATTAAAATTGCCTTCCATAATGTTCGCAGCATTGTTAAAAATATTGATTATTACAGAACCTTCTTTCAGAACTCAAAGCTAGCTGTGTTGGGGATTGTTGAGTCTTGGTTGAAGTCTTCAATAACAAACAAATTTGTTGAGTTAGATGGCTACAAAATTGTTCGTTCTGAACGACTTTTAGACAATAAGAAGCGAGGCGGAGGAGTTGCTTTCTATCTAAAAAGGTTCTTGCTAAGTCTGATGCTGGTGATGAAATTGATTACCTTTTTGTTAAATTAGTTCATTCAAAGCTTGTGTGTGGCATTGTCTACAGACCTCCAGATGTAAGGGTTTCTAAACTTAACAGTATTTTCGAACTTGCGCTGGAAATCAGTGCTACTGAATCTCATTTCGTATTGATGGGCGATTTCAATATAAATTTGTGTGACACTTCTTCACCTGTTACAAACAAGTTAATCGATATGGTTAAATCACTTTCTGTTAAAATTTTACCTCTTTCCCCCACTTGTCATAAATCAGGCTGCAGTTCATCTTTTATTGATTATGCACATGGAAATTGTACGTTTAACGTTAGCAACATCTTTCAATCTTCTATAGGAGGTGCTAGCGATCATGATTTGATCTGCTTCGATTACAGAGTTAAGGTACCTCATCAACCTCCAGCTGTGTATTGGACAAGAGAATATCACAAGATAAACACCGATAGTTTAATAGCTGACTTGCAAAGGTACAATCTTGATGCTATTTATTACTGCAACTCAGTTGATGGAAAATTACAAATTTTAAACGATATACTTTGTTCTGTCATTGATGATCATGCCCCGTTGAAAATGAAAACTACTGTTGATCCTAGTGCTCCATGGATTAATCCATACATCAAAAATCTCTTCCAAAAACGATCTGAAGCTTATGATAAATGGAAAACAGATAAACCCAGCGCAGCTAAATGGAATGCTTTTGCAAGGTTGCGAAATAGGACAAACCGTGTAGTGAAACAATCTAAGTACACTTACTTCTCTCGGCTCCTTAACCCTTCTCTTTCTTCCAATAAACTTTGGGAGAATATAAAACGTTTGGGACTTTCAAAAACTCAAAGTAGAGCAGGTGGTGGTGATGTGTGTAACATCACTGCCAAATCATTGAATCAGTTCTTCATGTCAAATCAAGCTTTACTTTTGATGAACAATCTGTGGCTGGTAGGTCCTCGTCATCTTCTTTTTCATTTAGGAATGTAACGAATGAAGAAGTCCTGACCGAATTCAATTCCGCGTCCAGTGATTCTATCGGCTTTGACCAGTTACCACTCAGCGTTTTGAAAAAAACTCTTGTTGTCATTCTTCCTACCATAACGAACTTATACAATCACATTATAACAACTTCAACATTTCCACAGCTTTGGAAGATAGCACGTGTTGTACCTATTGGCAAAATTGATAATCCAATGAACAACAAGGACTACAGACCGATTAGCATCCTACCTGCTATTTCCAAAAATTTTGAAAGTCTTCTGACTAAACAATTAAACGATTATCTGATTCATAATACGTTACTATGTCCTTTACAATCTGGTTATCGTAAACATTGCAGTACTACAACAGCTTTGATTAAAATAGAAAACGATATAAAAACTCCCCCTTATAAACGTAATCTAACAGTTCTAGTTCTTTTGGATTTTAGTAAAGCTTTCGATTCTATCAATCATAAATTGTTATGTCGGAAGCTACGCAGTTTTTTCTATCTCGATACAACTTCTGTAAACTTACTTTCCTCATATCTTACGGGACGAACGCAATATGTTGAATTTAATAATACAAAATCGGAACTTTTGAATGTAACAAGTGGTGTGCCACAAGGATCTGTTCTAGGTCCACTGTTATTTTCCATGTTCATCAATGACCTTCCAAGTATTTTAAATTATTGTGCTTACCATCTCTATGCTGATGATGTTCAGTTATACCTCTCTGGTCAAGTCGAAAATTTACAAAATATCGTACGTTGTGTTAATTCGGATATTTCAAACATTTGTGAATGGAGTGTAACAAACGGCTTACAATTAAATGCAAACAAAACTCAAGCAATTATATTTAAAAATAGATCAATGCTTACTTGCATTATGATAGGTGATACCGCAATAGCATATTCAGATGTTGTTAAGAATTTGGGAATAATAATGGACTCGCATCTGAACTGGACTGCACAAGTAAACAGTTTTTCAAAAAAAAAGTATTTTTTGGTCTGCATTCATTAGTGCTGTTGAGAGACTGTACTCCTTAACATATTCGTTTGAAATTAGCTCAAAGTCTTCTAGTTCCGCTATTTAACTATGCTGATGTTCTATATACATCTACTTCCTCCAATAATACTCGAAAATTACAACTTGCATTTAATGCTGTTACAAGATATGTTTATAAAATTCCTCGCTTTGAACATATTGGCATCAATCACAAGGGGATTTTAGGTTGCACTTATGAAAATTACGTGAAGCTGAGAGTATGTACCCAAACTTACAAAATTCTGAATGAAGGTCCTGTTTATTTGCATAATTTCTTTTCATTTTTGAAGTCATCTCGCTCAAGAAATTTAACACTCGCTAGATGTCGTACAGAGATCTACAGATGCTCTTTTCATCAACGTGCTGCGAAATTATGGAATGAACTGCCTATGAATTGCAAACAAGCTGCCTCATACGTATACTTTAAAAATCAATGTAAACAATTATTTTCGAGACGGAACTGATCATCTCTCAGTGTAGTACGAGCTTTGAGAACACATGTGGTTATTTGTACTATGCTTAATACTTGTATTAAATAAATAAAAAAAATAAAAAAATAACGGTAAGCAGTCTAAGTCGTTATCTGTGAAAAATAGAAATAATTTGAAGGACAGTGATTCATTGGATATTCCGGAGATATAATGAATTCCAATTTACACATCTGCAGATCTTCCGTCGAGAAGTTCAAAGACGGGCTAGAAGTGGTGAAAAGCAAATCATCGCTGAAAACTCGGAAACTGTTGTTGGAAGGGTTTTGCTTGAAGTACCCAGCCTGTCAACGATACCATCAACAAAATCAGTGGCCACAACTGATGATTAATTTTCGCGACCTATCTGATAGTGGTGTTACTTTATTTGTTTATCCTTGACAGATACGCGTATTTCGTCTACAAAGTGCAGACTTGTCAGTGTTGACAGTGTCTTGTACTAATACTCGACTGAAGAAAAACATCGCATTTACAGAATATATATATTAACACAGGACATTTTCACTTAGAAACTAGGTAAGTTTAGTGTTGTAATTGAAGTCGATATCGATACGTATAAATGTTTGTTATGTGCAAAAAAAGTAAATGTAGGGTTTGATCGGTGCTCGATAGTTCCCGCGATAAATGTGTTGAGATGCTTCAAATGTGGAGAATTTGGGCACAAGAGCATGGATTGCAAAAATTGTGATAGATGCTCTAGGTGCAGCCAACAACACAAAACGTCGGAGTGTACGTCAACTGTATTGAAATGTATTAATTGTTTTAAAATGAATAAAGAACGAAAAATGAACTTGGACGTCAACCATGCCGCATTTAGCTCTGAATGTTCGCTCTATAAAAGACTTTTTGATCAGAAGAAAAGCAGCTTGCGTTTCAATAAATAGCAGCCAAGTTCCAGGAATGTGAATCAATTCGATTTTTTATACTTGAATATTGCGGGGTTGTCAACAAACTACGTAACGTCAGATTGTTGAGGAAAAACGTCCTCTTTTAGTTTCTTATCTGAAACTCATATTGTAGAAACTGAAGCTTTTGATCTATATAGAATTCCGGGATATATTGTTGCTTCTTGTTTATCACATTCTAGACACACTGGCGGTGTTGCTATTTATGTCAAAGAATCAGTTCAATTCGACCTTCGTATCAATGAAGTTATCGATGGTAACTGGTTCTTGGCCATTACAGTTGTACGTGGCATGAAGATGGGTAATTATGGTGTTGTATCATTCTCCCAGTTCTCGTGACCAGCGTTTTGTTGAAGTTTAAGAGAACTGGCTCGAGACATTCCTTGATTCTAGTAAATTAAATATATTAGCTGGTGATTTTAATATTAATTGGCGTGACAACCATAATTCGAATCGTTTAGCTGAGTTTTTTAATTTAAAACAAACAGTAAATTAATATACGCGTATTTCCATGCACAGTAGAACTTTAATTGACCACGTTTATTCCAATTTTGATTCCATTTGTTCAGTTACTGATACTGATTTGAAAATAACCGATCATGAGACTTTAGTGATTAATGTCTTAGACCATGTTAACGATAACGATAATTTTGTAAAATTGAAGTCCTGGAGGAAATATTCGAAACAGGCTGTTTCGAATCTTGTTGAGAGGAGTGTGGATTTTCCATTGGCGGCCGGTAACTTAGATCAATCTACAGCTGTTCTTAATAACGCTTTGAAAACGTGTTCCAATCAACTAGTTGAGCAAAAGTTTGTTTCTTTCAAAAACTCGAACAGCTGGTACAATTTGAATCTTTTGCGTCTTAAACGGAAAAGGGACAAATGGTACAAAAAGTTTTGTAGATCAAATAATGACAATCATTGGAATAGGCACACAATCGCGCGTAATAAGTATTCACAATCGATAAAGAAAATTCGTTGTGAATATGTTCAAAGGAAGATTGATCAGCATCAAAACAACAGCAAAGAGTTATGGAAAATTTTGAAATCTTTATTAAAACCTAGTAATTGCAAACCCCGGTCCATAACTTTTAATGGCACATTAGAACAGTCAGAACAAGTAATTGCAGGTAAGTAAGTTGTAGACAGTGTTTCATTGATTAATCAATCAATTGAACTGGTCGATGAACCTGACGAAATAAAACAGCCAGTTAATAGTAGTTGTAGATTTGAAGTTTTTCACCCAATTACATTAGATGAACTTAAAATTATTTGTTTTTCATTAGGACAATCGGCTGGAGTAGATAATGTTAATGCTAGAGTTATTCAAGCTTGCTTTCATGTCATTGGCCACATCTTGCTGGACCTTATTAATGAATCATTGCAAACTGGACATGTGCCACAAATTTGGAAGGAATCCTTAGTGGTCCCTATTCAAAAAGTTGCTGGAACTATTAAAGCCGAAAAGTTTCGTCCCATCAATATGTTGCACACATTAGATAAAATTTTAGAACTTGTTGTTGAAAGCCAGCTGTTTTTTTTTTATACAGGGGGGAATCTGCTCCCAGACACCTGAGAAGATAACTCAGGGTGTGGGGATGAGAGAAGAAGCACTCCCGACCCACTAAACCTTACCATGTGCTCTAGGCCCTTGCCCTCCCCGGAACTGCCCGAAAGCATTACGTCATGGGAGGGGGCCGGTTGCGCTATGGCGCATCACTAGTGTTGTGTCAGACGTGACACTCGCTACTGCACAGTGAGCAGCTGTGCAGGGCCTTCCTCTTGTTGTTCGCTGTTAGTTGTTCGCCTGAGTTCTAGAGCAGACGTGATAGCCAGCCAACTGTCCACGGCCAAACAGGACAGATGTGACCCCTTACCAGCTGCGTGTGCTAAGCACTTTAAGATCCCGGTGTCACTCCTGCCTTTGCACAACAAGGGTTTTTGCAGGGCTTATCAACCTCCTGGGACGAACTGGATGGGGTTCCAGCGTCCTTACTCTGCGGTAGTTCGTTTAGCCGCAATATCTCCCCCTTGGGTTCGATAATTAACGTTTCCAGGGCACACCACGAGGAGGCGAACTACTTCATGCCCCAAAAGCCAGCTGTTGAAGTATTTAAATAGTAATAGTTTGTTGATACCAGAACAATCGGGATATCGGGTAGGTCATTCTTGTGAAACTGCATTGAATTTGGTATTAGCAAAGTGGAAAAATAACTTGGAGTGTAAAGATACGATTGTTGCTGATTTTTAGGATCTTAAACGCGCTTTTGAAACAATTTCTAGGCCCTTATTGTTGCGATCAATCAAGCGCTTTGGAATTACGAGTACTGCATATAAATGGTTTGAAAGCTTTGTCTGACAGAACTCAACGGACTGTTTTTAATGATTCTGTTTCCAGTCCCGTGGGGAATAACCTTGGAGTGCCCCAGGGAAGTGTATCAGGGCCCCTGTTATGTATTATGTATATTAATGACTTGCGACGTATTTTACGATTTTGCGACATTAATCTTTTTGCAGATGATACTGTGTTATTCATTGCAGCTAAGTATTTAGATGATGCCGTTTTACACATGAATAAAGATTTGCGTTCTCTAAGTAGATCTTCTTCTTCTTCTTCTTCTTCGCATTTCAAGCTCATTGCATGTCGCATATTAGCTTATTGCGTGCTCTCAACTTAGTGTTCTAGATGCACTTCCACAGTTATTAATTGAGAGCTTTCGATGCCTGTACCATTTTTGCATTGGTATAACTGTGTGGCAAGTCCAATCATACTTCTATGCCCAGGGAAGTCGAGAAATTTTCCAACCCGAAAAATTCCTAGACCGAACCGGGAATCGAACCCTGCCACCTCCAGCATGGTCTTGCTTTGTAGCTGTGCCTTTACCGACTGAGCTAAGGGAGGCACCGACTCTAAGTAGATGGTTGAAGTATAAGCAGTTGAAATTGAATACAAGTAAAACTAAATTTATGGTAATTTCGTGGAATCGAGTAAGTCTCTGTTGTAATTGATGATGAGACTATATCGCGTTCGGGAGATTAAAAATCTTGGCGTGATTATTGATGACACCCTTAAGTTCAACTCTCACATTGACAATGTCATCAAGAAAATTGCCAAGAAGTATGGAATTCTATGTCGACTGAAAAACGATTTAATATTGCCAGTAAAATACAGCTATACAAATCAATCATCTCTCCTCATCTAGACTTTTGCCCATCCATTTTATTTCTGGCCAATGAAACACAAATATCGAGATTACAGCGCTTGCAGAATAAAATAATGCGTTTGATTTTAAGATGTAATAGATTCACTTCCTCAACTTTGATGCTAGACGCCTTACAATGGTTGTCGATGAAGCAAAGAATTGTATATTTGACTATGGTGTTCATTTTTAAAGTATTTAACGGTTTGCTGCCTCGATATTTTTGTGATCGAATTGAAAGAGGAAGTAATTTTCATAGATATAATACTAGAAACGCGGTTGAAATAAGAACACCACATTTCTTGACCTGTGCTTCACAAAATTAATTATATTATAAAGGAATAAATGTTTTCAATTCGATGCCTAGACATATCAAACGTTCAGCAACACTTACAGAATTTAAAAGACACTGCATTTCACACGTTAAAACTGTCTTTTGAACAGTTATCCAGTGATTTTTTTTATGAATTGACAAGGCGAAGAATGAACCACGAGCTCGCTGCACTCTACGGCGAACCCAGCATCCAGAAGGTGGCCAAAACCGGAAGGATACGGTGGGCAGGGCATGTTGTATGAATGCCGGACAACAACCCTGCAAAGTTGGTGTTCGCTACTGATCCGGTTGGCACAAGAAGGCGTGGAGCGCAGAGAGCACGATGGGCGGACCAGGTAGATCGTGATCTAGCGAACATTGGGCATGACCGACCGCAAACCAAGTATTGTGGCGTACTATTGTTGATTATGTCTTACACAGTTCCAAAAAGTAGTGTAAATTTATATTCAATATGATGCATATAAATGGAGCGTCACATATCATATACGTTTACATTATATATCATGTAAAGTTCTGAAACATTTCATGCAATGTGTAGCAAATATTGTATACAAAAGCCCATCTTTGTAAACAACATTGTTTGCAAGTTGCTCGGTTGCGTGAATGAATGTTTACATCACAATTAAAATTCAGAACTTTTATCTATGTATCTTAAATGTGATGTTGTACAAATAAATGTAACCTCTCGCTGGCAAGCTCAATGTCTCCCATACTACTTGTCGACGTTTAAGAAGGTGAAGGTGGCGAACCGAGATTACAAACAAAACACGTCCGCAAAGCAGCGGTCCCGAAAGTTGTGTACGAATCTGCTCACAAAGTTCGTCTGTGTCGTCATGGACGACGAAACTTATGTGAAGCAGAGCTTCCGGGACAGGATTTTTATACCGCATCAGGATGAAATTTTCAAAAAACCATCTAACTATCGAAGTTCTCGTCTGGCAGGCCATATGCACGTGCGGTCTAAAAAGTGGCATTTTTATTACTACGGGAACCATCAATCAAGAGATCTACGTCCAGGGATGCCTGGAAAAGTGGCAGCTACCATTCCTAAAGCAACATAATAGACCTGTGCTGTTCTGGCCGGACTTGGCAAGCTGCCACTATGGGGAAAATACAATCGAGTGGAACGATGCGAACAACGTGGTTGTGGTTCCCAAAGACCACAACCCTGCCAACAGCCCAGAACTCCACCCTATCGAACGGTATTGGGCTTTGGTCAAACGGAATCTCAAAAAAAAAAAACTAATAAATCCATGAAAAATGAGCAGCCGTTTAAATCTAACTGACGTTCGGCGGCGAAAAAGATCGATGAGACCACTGTGCAAAATTTAATGGAAAGGGTTAAGCGGAAGGCACGGCAGTTTGGATTTGGCAAACCAAAAGAATAAACGAACATTTTTTTCCTTTAAATATATGAATTGAACTAACAAAAGAAAAATAAGAAGATTTTTGTGATATGAATTTTGACTGAAAGAAACGATTTTTTTTGTCGACCAATTTTTGCGCGTTCCAGTCTTTATAAAATTATATAACGTCAGTGAAAAAAAGGTGGATAAACAATAATAATAGCTATAAAAATGGTAGCATAATGTTTGCAAATCTAAATATAGCCCTATGCCTTTTGTAAACGGGAGAAGTTCAGTTATGTTGTAAAGCATATTTTACTATGATACAAATAAATTAACATTCAATTTTGGAATTACAATTACAGCGTTAATTTTTCAATAGATTTTAAATTGAAGACTGATAAAAACAAACTTTCTTTACACCGTTTTTTTTTTTAATTTAGTGAAATGCTTTTTAATAAGGGTAATGCCAAACATTATTCAGCTACCGAAAGTTGATTTACATATTTGAATCCAAATTTTGAATGAATCCTATCCTAGCTGGGTCCGGAATTTTGTATATAGGTCATTCCAGCTCAAGTGGGTACACCACTTGTGGTCGATGTCACCGATTTGAGCCAAACTTGGCCAAAATGCTTATTTTGGAATTCTGAACAAACGCCTTTTTTTTTTTTTTTGCTCTTAAGTGCCTAGATCCATCTGGGCTGCAACCCTGGATTTTGAAGATTTTTAAAAATGTCAGCTTTCAGAAGAGATTACTTCACAACCAAATAAGATATTCATGATCTTAGAACGTCAACTTGAAGGTTTTTTAATGTAAATTTTTATATGTGCATAAACCTTTTGTTTTTGTTATAGCAACTACAGTAAACAGACTGATTACCGGCAGGTATCCAAATTTTCAAGAAATTGGCCAATTTTCAACATGGGTAGGATTTTCTGTTTCTTAATATTTTGGGCTCAAATTTTCACCACACTTTGGAAAACTCTTCTATTTTATGTGTTGGATGAGCCGTGGCCAAAATTTCAGCAATTTCAACTTGAAAACATATCACGATGAGCACTTTCATATATCTGGTACAGTAAAATTTATTATGAAGGCTAGCTTTAGGATACAACCTTTAAAAAGACTGAGTGCTTTCTAATTGAACGGAACCCAATTTAACAAGAAAAACCCCAAAGATGATTGTAATCGTTGTAATCGAATTGATGACGTTTCACGTGTTATCAAGCTAATATGTGTTTCACAACATTAGTTGTAATTTAACAAAGAACTATGCAGCAATTTTTCTTTTCAAAAGATGATTAATTCAATAATCCAGAGTTCTCTGCCGTCTTCCCCTAATGCAAGAAATGAAACCATTATGAATGACAGAGAAACGGCTGCAAAATCATTCCTGTTGAAAATCAAATTACTTTCATGATGTTATTACATTTGATCGACAAAAACCGATGACCGACCATTTTCCTATCTAATTTGCATTTCCTAAACAAGTTGAAATGTTGATAGCTCCCCAAATTTCTAAATAGATTGATATCGATAGCACAGGAGGGATAACATTAATCATCATTGTAACGCCACGCCTGCTTCTCCATTTCCAGTGCCGAGCGGAAAGTACACAATGCTCGCAGATGGATTACTCATCAAAAAGGTATCGAAGAACGACACCGGCGAGTACACGTGCAAAGCGTTTCAGGTTTCATCGTCCGGGAGCAGCTTCAAGGAGAAAACTATCCGGCTCAACATCAAACGTATGTATGCCCTCTGTCTGCCTTAATTGTCATTCAATTAACGTGGAAATTTGACTCTCTCGCTAAACAGACAAGCCCTACTTTCCTAGACATTCGTGGGGAAATGTCACCTATGGCTATGTGGGTGGAGCGGTAAACTTGACCTGCGATGCCGTGGCGGAACCACCAGCCACCTTCACCTGGTCGTCCAATAATAAAAAGTTTTCACACAGAAACCACATCACCTTCAGCGGACAGCATGTTTCCATGCTGCAGGTAAGTGCCTTTGGGTAGCAAGATAGATGTGCTTCTTCTCATGTGCCTTTTTGTGAGAACTATGGGTTCAGTCGGGTAATATTGTTGAAACAATAAGAAAATAATCCAATCGCATTGCTAACTATGATTTTCAATCTCCACAATTGACAAATAGGAAAGCAATCCTATTGTTTCAAAATCGACAGGGCACATTAGAAATAACCGTAAAACACCAGGTGTGAAACTTCCGTTCAAAATCGTACAATATTTGAGTCTCCTTTCATTTAAAACTCCTCCCACAGATTGTAATAAAAAATAGCACCGTTTTCGGCAAGTACAAGTGTGAAGCCAAAAATGAGCTCGGTACAATATCGCGGGAAATTCAACTCAGAGAAGGCACCAAACCAGACCCACCCAGCAGGGTAAGTCACTCTGTCCCTTCCTGGTAATTATAAGTCAGTTCCGTAACAATTTGCGTTTCCCACAGTTCCAACTGCGCGGCGTCAATTCCGACACACTGGACATTGACGTCGGCGCCACGAAGTCACATGACGTCGATCCGGACCACTCGACCATTATTGGCTATCGCTTCGAGCTCATTCCAACTGAAGAGTTTGCCAAGCACCGCAACTGGGAGCGAGCCCATCGACGTGACTTTGACGTCGAGGATGGTGTCACGTACTTGCTGGTGCATCTGACGCCGGATACCCGGTACCTCATCCGGGTGGCAGCACGAAACGCCGCCGGCCTTAGCGATTGGACCGAGGTGAAAGAATTCATCACCCACCCACTGCAGCCCCATGGGATCAATTCCGGTGCTGCCGGACCGGATACTAGCGCTTTCCTCTTCCTTCGACTACTGACTGCCCTGGGCTCCTTACTGCTATCGACGGTGGTGAAATTAAAATTTTAACCATAGAAAGCGGATAGGACTCAGAAGCGGGAGGGAAGCAGCCAATAAAAAATAGAATTTCAATCAAAAGACTACCGGGGAGAAATCGCACGTCGAAAGGAAATTGACGTCACGTACACTCACACATACAGACGCCCACATGCACCACCACATGCTCACAAATCAGACAAGAAGCATTTTGGTTTTACTGTTGCATTGAAATTCATTGCGACGAGAAACGATCAAAGCAGGCGCCCGGTGCGGTGTGCTCAGCAAACGAAGTAGACCACAATTTTGCGCTTTTTATGTTTGTTGTCAAACGGGCAGTCGAAAAAGCAGTTCACTTGGCTTACTGCGACACAGAGGACACAGAAACATTCACAGGAACATACCGGTTAGTCGTTAAGGTGAGGTTAGGTAACACGAATTTTTCTTACCCTACACAGGTACACATAGGTAAAGTTGAATGAAACGGTCAGCAGAAGGTGGAATAGAAAAATATGTTTGAAATACCAGTGAAGAGGAAATCAATGTACGAAAATAGATTTAATCCGGGAAATGAGTTTGTTTTTAAGGTTGCAATCGATTTGTGCGAATGAAGCGTGGCTACTTTTGTTCTCTCTCTCTCTCTCTTCCTAGGATATGTGTTTTCGGTCGAAATGTGCTTTGAAGGAGAAGTTTTGATAAATGTAAGCGCTTGTTCGTGTAGGTAAAGATTGTTGCAGTGAATCTTTGACGAATCTATTTGTGTTAAAGCATGTGCATGATTAGGTTTTGAGGGTGCAGTTGTGGTTCAGTGTTCAAATGTAAGCCCCATGAGGGAAGATTTGCGACATAAATAGCAAGAGATTGCTTTGTATTGAAGCTCTAATTATAAAATATTTTGAGCAACAATTTGAAAAGTCATAGCAGTTTTTTTTTTAAGTTAAAATGAGAAATTGAAGATTTAATGGAATCGCATATCAGTTCCATATGCAGTGTTCGGACAAACTTAAAAACTTAAATCTCAACTCAACTGCGCAAAAATCACTGTTAAGCTTTCAGCTTCATAAATGCATTGCTCTATATTTTGACGTAATTCATTGTTATTACTGTTATTTTTTTCATTAGTGACTGGACAACTAATACATGCATAAGCATGCTATCAATTGACGTTTGAGTGGTTTTGATGAGTTTTAAGCTGGAATGAGTTGTTGGCGTTGTCAGTAAAAGCGCGTGAAAAGCATGAGAATCTCATTCACACGCGAGTTTATTCTCTTAGAGAGACTCTATTAATGATTTTTCGAACAGGGGGTGACCCTGGCGTGATTAACATTCATACCTCTCAGGCCAAAGTCACGAGTTCAAATCTCACCCCCAGACAAGTCACGAATGACCCAAAATCGTTAAAGTTACTGTAATAAAAAATACGAACACTGTTTGTATGGATTTTTGCCAATTTTTACATAACAATCAATTGGCATCTACTTTTATATTATGTGATAAAACTACGGACTTTGATCGTAAAAAAATGTGAAAACAACATCAAGTCAGTTTATCCCATCAAACAAAGTAATCGTATCGCCCAGAAGTCGTGTCACAGTTCTGTTTTTTGAATTACCATATGTTTCGGTAAGCTTAATTGCAACTGATTACAACTCAAAAAAGATATCAATAAATTTGTTAGGATTTATTCAAACAGTTACATGGAAATTACAATTCGTTACTTCGACTGCCATTTTCTTAATGCCTACTTTTTTCCATATGACATTGATATACGATTCGAGGCAGTACAGGTATTCCTCGATACAACGAGCATGACACTTTATTCTTTCATCCTCAATTTCTCGCAAATAACAACTTATTGCTGAAAGATGTACAGGACAGGATAATTGAATGACCAAAAAAGTTTCAATTAAATGTATCATCAACTACAGCGTTCATGGTTTTGGGTCATATAATTAAATTACAATCCATTTTCCACTTTGCAAACACTTCGAGTCGCGTTAGCTGTCAAATTAAGTTGTCCAAAGAACAAAAAATCAATATGTACAAACAGTAAACATTTAGCACGAACCGAACGGCTTACTGGGATGCGTTCTCTTAGTGACATCAAGCAAAACAAAAATTGTGGACCCCACATAAACAATGGCCTCCTGCGCTTTACTACCATTTTTGTCAATGCAAGTGTAATAAAGCTGCTGGTGCTATTAATAAAAACGAACCAAATGTATAAATCATCCTTCGAAAGCGCAAAAACCGGCGATGGAATAAACGGAACAGGATTTCTGGATCATGTTCCTCTCGTTATACTCGCGCTTTGGTACATATTCGATAGAATTATTGCATCATTTTAAGGACCAAAAAAATGCATCGGAATAATATAAATAATAAACAAACGAATACAATATCTCGGGGCACCAAACAGAATGAAATGCGCTTTTTCCTTTTATCGAGCGTCCCTTTTGCTGCAGCCCTACGCTACCTCTACATACTGTTTCAAACACTCCAACTTTTTTTTTTATTGGCCTGCTGAGATCCTCTCATTGCGCGTTATCGTTAGCTGGCTGTTGGCAGTGGTAGAATATATTGAGGAAAAAAAGCTCAGTTTTTCACCATTCCTCACCCAACACTGCAACCGGTTTTCCCATCTTTCCAATTATGTATGCCAGTGTGTGTTGGTGCAAAATGTGAAACTGGAAAGTGAAAAACTAGCACGCAGAGACTGCGGGTGCTGGTGGAACCGTACATACGTACATCATCATCCAATTTAATTTATATTCCAATGCATCACACGCTTCTGCAGCGCCGCACTGCACTGTTGTAGTCGGTCGCTATATGCACGCGTCATTGCTGAACGAAAAATGCAATTTATCATCGTTGCGGATGCACACAGAATCTCGCATGCACCCCAAACGGGTGATGGTGCGGTTTGATGGGAGCGATCCTGAAAGTTTCACAATTTCCCTCCACCACCATCAGTCGCGCTAGTTCTACTTTAGTGTACGTCTTCCTCGCAGGCAGTAGGCACTGATTTCGCGCAATTAGCTCACAGCCTAAGCAATCACAGCAACCATGCAATAAAAAAATAAAAACAAAATTGCATCAATATTGTGAATAGTGGTTTTCAAATTGCGAAGGACGAATGCATACTGCGATTCGGGACCAGTGCACTGCGACGTCATTCGTGTTTTAGATTTTTTTTTGTGTGTATCCTTTATGGCAGCTGTCATCGTCCGTTCGCGTGACGATGACAAAAAATGCCCTCTTTCATGCTTCTCTTTGCTTAATATCAAACCGTAAAAGGATCGGTTCACTTGATGAGCAAAGCTAAATATTTGATGAGAACAGTAGAAGGCAGCAAAGTGCCTCAAACCTGATTTTTATTTCGCGATTCCAATTTCAAACGAGGATAAAGCTAATTCAATTTGTTTCAGGATTGTGATCGGATTTCTGTACTGGTTCATCAACATTTTCATATGAAGTATATTCTGTTTGTTTGATGATCATCTGAGTATCTTCCTCATCTTCATCTATGCTTTTTACGAGCTTCTTTTTCGAGTGTTTTGCAGGCTCTCAACTTAGTGTTCTAAATGCACTTTCACAGTCATTAATTGAGAACTTTTTAGACCAACCAATGCATGCCTACGGAGAAGGAAGTCGAGAAAATTTCCATCCCGAAAGGTTTCCACGACCGAACCGGAAATCAAAACCTGCACCTCTGGCTACTGACTAGGTTATCTGAGGCCCTGAAGTACTCCTACACCGTTCTTTGAGTTAACACTGCTCACTTAAAAATTCAGACACCGTTCCTGGATGCAAAGCAAAATATACACCGGAGATTTCAAGCTGAAACAATGGCAACCTTCATTTTTAATTGTAAATGGATTGTCCGTGATCCAATTAACTGGGTATAAATGACATGAGTCTGAACACCGAACCACAAACACTCGATCGAAAACCCTTCAGCCAGGTGGAAATTAATGTGCCATTTATTACTACGAGGTGCTAAACCAGAGCCAATGTTCAACAAGTGTTGGAAGCTACCAATACTTACATAATTTTTCAACAAAACAGTGGCAAAAAAAAACAACATCACACAATTCAGAGCAAAACCATAAAAATCGTTATTATTTCATAGGCTTTATGTAAAATCGAGCAGCCACTAGTCGGAGCATGCCTGCGTGCATAAATTTATACATCCATCACCCACCTATACTCGAAAAGTTAAATATTCTTCATGTTTATCGGCTCTCACATCGTTAACAGGTAGGTAAATATAGGTTATTAAAATACCACCCTCTATTAAACACCGCAGACTTTTGGGCCATCATAATGACCAATTACTGCTGGTGACTTCCAGAGGTCATTATTAAAAATCAGTTAATTACCATCAGCAAACAAACACCCCACGTATGCCAAGCCAAATCGGGCCTGCCACATAATGGTGGATGTGTAACATCGTAGGCGTGTTAACAATGATTCCAGATTGGTCGTAAATCAATAACAATAAATCGAATTTATACACTACGTTAAGCTGCAACGTTTATTATGTGACTGATTATTTTTAAACAGGGAGGCGGTGAATCAACCATTTTAACTTGATTAGTAGGCTTGGATTTCCGTAGGGTGATGGAAAACTGTCAGAACACATTAAATCAAACTTATACAATTCAACTAATCAACTGTGTCAAACTGTCAGCAGTGGAAGAGGAGGTTTTTTATTGTATTCAATTTAAGAACATTAATTTAGAGAACAGGATGTATAGGGGGAACTTTACGAAGAAAAAAAATGCAAATCGATGATAATCTATTGAACTTTAGAGCAACAAAGCTAGTTAAATGACTGTGTATAAAATTTATATCGTACTGTACTAGATTTTAAATAATTTAACGATAAAACATTGTGAAATAAATGAGTAAAATTCAATCCGAAGCAGAACAGTAAAAGCCACAATTTCACGACAACTAACACAACCACATTCTCTACACACATAGACAAAACTCGAAAATAAAGAACCTACATTATCCGTAACAAAAAAAATCAGTTTCTTTGTTTGGCATCCCCGTCTGCTGGACATATCGGTTCGTTTCTAATTGCGCTGACCTTCTACCAGCCGGTTCTGCATCTTATTTCACGCATCACCAATCCTGTCGGGCTCCGCAGTGCACTGCCTAACCAGTTCCTGCAGGATGACAAGCAGAGGAGAGATAAGAAACCTCCCAACAACAAAAAAGAACCACCCGTTCGTTCGTCGTCTGTCAGTAGATCTCGGCTTCCGACCACATTTTCAATTAGAGTCGAGTCAATTCCAACGTCGCCGCACGACTTGTGTTTGCAATTCACCGAACGTACGTGCAAAAATCACTTATCGCAGCAGCTCAATCCTTTTGCTCCATTTCACGGCGTTCGCTCACTCCACTCCGCTCCAGCGGATCTTTCTATGCACATACATATTCAACACCCAGAGCACGCGTGCTTCACCCACTGCTGCGTTCGTCGCTTGCTTCGATTTTCGCTCGAAGAAAACCGAAAAAAGCATAAGTTGAGCAGATCGTTTACTAAGTCCACGATCGCAGCAAGCGCGCGAACGGGGGAAGACAAAAATGACCTTGCACTTGAAACTTTTGAGGCTTGCTTGCTTGGATTAAGAGAAGCACTACTCGTTCACTATTTTGATTGCAAACTTGTTCCCGGCACCTACACTGTTTATTGTTGATAAATAGGTTCGTTCACCCATTCTGCCATATATTTTATAGATCTGGTTTTCATGGCGCATGAATGCAACATTCTGACCATGCTCTACTCATAATATAGCGGTACCTATAGCAAAGCGGTACACTTATAGCGAATTCGTTTTTTATCGTGTGAAACGGAACTTTTCTTCAGAGGTAGATTTTAAAAACAAACGATCAAATAGACGAAAACAAGCAACCCAAATTTTTATCCAGGTTGGAACTGGAAAATTAACGAATTCGCTATTAGACCGCATTTAAATCGCTGGGCTAAACTTAACAGCAGATAGCTTATTAAATTAGCTTGATGATCGAAAGTGTTTATATTTGACAAAGATAGCTAGTTCCAATTTCACAACTGTCATTGAGCTTCATTCAAACATCGGATGATCGAGAACAAAAAAATTATCGTTCATGAAAAATAACTTTCATCCTTCGAGCTGCCATGGCTCTAGTGCAGCGATTCTCAATGTTTATGGGATGTCTTAAAAAACTTATTTGGCCTAAACTAACGATTTATCTTAACATCTAGACTAGATAGAAGGTGTCCGTCTTCGGCAAAGTTATTCAGATGGTCAAGACCTATCCTACGGTAAATAGTTTAGTTCAGAATTTACACAACAACAAGCGCCTTAACTTAACATCTTAACATATGACTTCCCGGCTTGGGCATAGTTGCTCAGATGAATAAGACCTATTTTATGGTAAATTATTTAGTTCAGAGTTCAGTACAGTTCAGTACATTTGAAAATTTTATCGGTTCCTACTACAAATCAAAACAAACTTAACTGTAGCGTGTCAAAAATGTCAGGACAATTATAAACTGTTTTCTTTTCGACTACGATTTTCACACATAATAGATAACAAGACACAGCTACGTGGGCGACACAGTTTTGTATCGTTTGGAATTTTGCTGTTTCCTGGCTAATTACCGCATATATTTGGTATGTTTATAGTATGGAGTCAATAAAAGCAAAAAAGTAGTAGATTCTGTGCCTAGGGGCCCGAATGGAAGCTTGATGTTAGTGGACTTAACAAATATGTTGAGCCTTTAGTTCTTTTAATTCATCGATAATCTAT
This sequence comes from Ochlerotatus camptorhynchus, assembly GCF_037179485.1. Lineage (NCBI taxonomy): Eukaryota > Metazoa > Arthropoda > Insecta > Diptera > Culicidae > Ochlerotatus > Ochlerotatus camptorhynchus. Next base: position 238,752 of record NW_027040547.1, on the reverse strand, counting down.
TAACTTCACTCTCTCCGTTTATGAAATGGTGGCCCTGAAAAGGGCCATTTGTTTTTCAAAAGGTATGTATGTATGAATGTTTGTAAGTAGCCACCATCCTAGCTTGGGTCTTGCCCTGCATGCGGCTCCACTCAACAGCAAGATCAAATTCCGTCATCATTCTGAATTCAACATACTGCTGTATGAAGGGCCAAAAAGGGTTGGACGGGCCCGTAAGCAGAGGCACTTACGCGAAACCCGCGGGAATAAGAGAATCTCCTTCCAACAATGTGATCCAACAAAATGAATAATGAAATTCGCAATACATGTTAAGCTTTCCACGGGATGGTTTGTTAAAGAAGAGCGCGTCAAATTCATTGCAACTGTTGGAGTGAAATGTAACTATCTAAAATGACAGTACACATTCCTTCCTAGACTCCGGTTGGCACTCCACTCCATTATCCAGTTACAACTTCAATTATGCCCTGATGCTCCCTCCCCTCCCAGTATTTATTGTAATTTACATTATTATGAATTTATATATAATCATGTAATATATAATGTATATAAAATATGTAGTAGAATGAAAAATATAATAAAAAATAAAGATGTTTTACAAAATACAAATAACCTAGATTATTGGGTCCTATACACAGACTTTTTTGTTTTATGTGCCATGAAATGACATAATGCATAATTGTATGTTTTGAAAATATAATACTGAAGTATTGAATCAATAGACCGAAAATCGAGGTTATTTGGACATGAGACATTATATTTAAAGGATACTACCAAACCGACCATCAAACGCACTGCCCACAAAAGCAGACACGTCCCCTCAAAAATGCAATCGAGAAAAGTACAAGAACAATCCTCAACTGGAACGTACTCACCAAATCAATATATCCGGGAGCGCATTCCCGATGTCGTCGAACGGCAAAAAAAAGGGAACTCGGTGAGAAAATTTGTGATACGGAATTTTCACTGAAAACAACCGCGAATTTCACCATCCAACTGCGAAACACGTTCAGAAGCACTTTTGGTACACTTTCGAATCAATTTCTTTCGAAAAAACTTAATTATTTTTTTATTTTTTGCAAAAATAGTTGCAAGTGAACCAACATCAACACCGATAGTGCCAAGCTCTTTCACGCACCTTGAAACATTATCACTCGCGATGCCACAAATATCTGGTCCGAGAAAAAAAAAATCAAACAACGCAGAAAGCGCCAAATTTTCTGATGCTTGAGGGCCTTTTGTTTTTCAAAAGGTGACCCTGAAAAGAACCGTTTGTTGTTTTTTTCTGGTGTCCATCCAAAGGGTTGTTGAAGTTATTGCTATTATATTTGCTTCAGTGGACGCAAAATGCATAAACGTGCTACCAATTGAGTTCTGCGGGATGGTTTAGAGCTGGATGATTTACGCAATTTTATTCTCTCACGGAGACTCAATGACCCAAAGCTGACAGTGATTTTTCGAACACTGCTATTGGCACTGATTGATGATTCTATGCTGTTATTTCTCTCCATGGTTCAACATTATTTCAATTTTGTGAACCTGTTTTACCCACCATCTAGAGATCTTAAAAACAAATTCTCTAGCGTAGAAATATAGTGGCATTTTGTTTATTTTGCTAAACTACGGTTAAGTAAAAACTCGAGAAGATGCTATTCAATCAAATTGTTTTGGGTACATTTTTTCTGTGACCATTATTATTATTATTATTAAATCTTTATTTTAGTTTTCTGTGACCAGTGTTATATGACATTAAGGTTTACTATTATTTTAAAGGTTAAACAATGACGATTGGGGGAGCCTTAAAAGCTTACTAATTTGAACTAGCAACGATCGTTTGTTTATGCTTTATGTAATGAAATCACATAGCGTCCGGATCACTTAAATTTAAGCATCTCAAACTTATATTAGGTATATGTAGGAATTTCCATCTCTTTGTTGGAAATAAAACACAAATTGTTACTTGGGAGGGCTGGCTAAATTCGCAGGACAAGAGAATTTTAAAACCTCCAGAGAGTTTGAGAAGTTTGAGCAAGTCTGCATTCAGCTGCTGAAGTGCTAATTCTTGACAATATAGCTAAATCACCAAGGCAAGGGTCTTCCCTATAGAGCATGTACAAATATGACGATAAATAAATAAATAATTCATCATTCAAGATTCCATAAGATTTAATTAGTTGAAAAACTTCTTGAACAACCTACAGTCTTGAAAGAATACTTGAATTTTTAAACAGTTAGAGATCCTCAGAACTTGATCATCCTGGAGTCTTGGAAAAATATCTTGAGAACGTTACTAATATTGTCGTCTATATGGAGATCTTATGAATATTTCCTACTGTCTAGGAAGGGTGTATGTCTCAAAGAATATCCTGTAACTTATGAAAAGTTTCCTGAATATCTAAAAAAACTCCGTTAAATTTTACAAAATTTCCTCAACTTCTACGAAGTTCCCTGAATTGATTCCAAATTCCATAATTTTCCATCTTTCGTAATTCTACGAAGATCTCTGAACTTCTTTGCACTAAGACCCTAGATACCTAAAACATGTACAAATATTCATGAACATCTAGAAAGTTCCTTAAAATTTAACGAAGTTTCCAAAATCTCCAAGAAGTTCATGGAGCTTTTTTGAAGTAAGATCTCTGAAAAACGGTAATGAAGATCCCTAAGCTGAAGCGAGGTTCGCTGAAATTCTTAGAAGTTTATTGAACTATTTTTAATAATAATTAATTAATAATCTTCTACAAAATTACCTAAACTTTTTCATAAGTCCTTACACTTAGATGAACTTTTGCGAAGCTCTTCAAAATGCTACGAAATTCACAAAACTTCTACAAAGTTTGCTGTACTTCTACGTTTCTCGTTGATTTTCCACGAAGTCCCACGAACGAAATTTCTTGAATTTGTACGTAATGAGGCTTCAAAAAAGTGCCCAGAAATTATTTAGAGCTTACCGATCAATAATAAGCTTCCCTAAAATAAAATAATGTTCCCTTAACGAAGCTCCTCAAATATAAATCAATGTTCTATTTATACGCAGTTTTCAGAACTTTTCCAAGTTCCTTGTTGCTACGATTTTTTTCTGAAGGTCTATGAAGTTCCCAGAATCCAAGTTTCCTCAATTTCTATTGTGTTCCCTAAACTTCTTAGAAGTCTTTAAAATTTTACAAAGTTTCCAGAGGTTAATGAAAAATCCCTGGGCTCATGGTCAATTTGTAGAGCCTGAAGACGTCTTTTTATGCCATGAATTAATAATCGATATGATATAATTTCTCAAAAAAAAAATCTTCTAGTCACAAACATAATAAAAGTAGTCAACATATAGGACTTTAATAAAATATTCGTTTGTGGTGGAATTTTATTAATCACTGTTAAATAGTAACACTGAACTTGACAAGCTTGACAAAATACCGGTGAATAAAAAAAAACACCAAGAATTCTGGGGGGGGGGGCTAAATAATTCTGGAGGGGGCCTGGCTCCCTTGGCACCAATGCCAACACCATGTATTTTCATATTGTTAGTGATTTATATTTAAATCGTAATTGTCAATAGCGTCTGCAATTAGGAACGTTGAATCTTTCTTTACACCATTGCCAGTGAATTTTAAAAGATTAACATGCAATAAAAATTAACAATCAAGTGATGCAATCAGCAGCTAATTTACTGCTTGCTTATGGCCCAACCTACTGATCAACGGAGCTGGAACTGAACCCCTCCTTCCAGTTTATCCTCTTACTGCTCAGAGAAATTCAACTGGACACGCTTGAATCAACAACAACAAACTAACCAAACACGCTTTGGTTAATGTAATCCCACACACACGAGAGGAGTGATATTTGCCTTGATCCAGGGTGGATGTTCATTGTCCTGTGACAATTTGCGAAAGGAATATAAAAGCGGGTCTGGAGTGAACCATCAGCATCAGTAAACCGACGCAATTCAACTCAGAAGCAGCTTCGTCCAAGCCAACAAACCTCAACCAAAATGTTCAAATACGTAAGTCTTGCATAACTTTTCCCTTTTCCCGCCCAAATAATCTAACAACATTCAAACGCATCAACACCACAAAGGTCATCGTTGTTCTGGCCCTGATTGCCGCTGCCCTTGCTGGGCCAAGACCACAGTTCTTCTACCCATCCACTGCATACGCCGCATACGGTAGCAACTACGTTCAGCCTGCTGCGACCGTGTACTCGACCGGATACGTTCCCACCGCCTACTCGTCGCAATCGTCGTACATCGCTCCTGCCACGTACAACGCTGCCGCTGCCTACCCTTATGCCTATCTGTGAGAAAGTTAACCACCCGAACTTTCTTGGATTTGAATGGATCACGCTGAATTTGACTCTGTTGTATTTTGATTTGGGATGACTTTTAAAGATCTTTTGTCAATTATAACTAATAAACGCTGAAAAAAACCAATACATCATCAATAATTACTAGTTAATACTGGATGACATCCTAATCGATATCCTGATTGATTTCCTTGCGGACTGACATCACATACAGTCAGGAATCCTTATTGCCGGATTCCTTATTGCCGGTATCCCTTATTGCCGGATCCTTATTGCCGGGCTATCCGCGAATAAGGATACACACAGCTTATGGAATTTTCACTAATAGGGGCTGTGGTGGATTATCTTATTTGTTACAATATATAGAGCTATACTGTCTTCGACAAAGTTGTTGTAATGAGATAGACCAACAAGCCTGTGTCATTGGATTCAGGTTTAATTGGGAACTACGCCGCTAGAGGCGCTTCACTTTTATGTTACTTATGACGGGCGTTATAATATATGGAACGTTGGACCCAAGTTAGAATATTTCGTGATCCTGGCCATATAGAAAGTTACTGTCTTGAGCAAAATTGTTCAAAGAACCAAGTCCTTTCGGATGGTTGCCATATTAGTTCAGAACTATCTCACTACGCAGCGCTAGTGTGCACATGAGTTTCCTATATAAGCTGTATCTCAAAATCCTGGCCATATAGAAGGTTACTGTCTTCAGCAAAGTTGTTCAGGCGACCAAGTGCTTTCGGATGGTTGCCATATTAGTTCAGAACTCTCTCACTACGCAGCACTAGTGTGCATGTGAACTTCCTATATAAACTGTATCTCGAGAACCTGGCCATATAGAACGTTGCTGTCTTGAGCAAAGTTGTTCAGGTGACCAAGTCCTTTCGGATGAAGGTCATATTATTTAAGAAATCTCTCACTACACGGCGCTAGTGTGCACATGAACTTCCTTAATATGTTATTAAGTAAATCGATTTCGGACGCCATTTTAAAATCCAAGATGGCGGTCATCGATTCAAGAAAAACGCTACAATATGGGTATATCCGGGAAGGGTACGACGTGTAGAGTCCGGAAATCGATGCCAGACGTCAGCGGCTAAAGAAAAACTTTCAAATATCCTATAATATGGATATTTCCGGAAAGGGGACGACGTGTAAAGGCTGAAAATCGATGCCAGACGTCATGTTAAAATCCAAGATGGCGGGTATTTTCGGTAAGGGGCTGAGAGTCGATGCAAGACGAAATTTTGGAATCCAAGATGGTGGCCATCGGTTCAAGAAAAACTGTCAAATTCCACAAAATAGGTATTTTTGGATAGGGAACGACGTATAGAGATCAGATATCGATGCTACTCGCCATTTTGAAATTGAAGATGGCGGCTTTTGCTTTAACGTAAACTATTAATGAGGATGACGTGTATAGGCCCAAAATCGATGTCTGTCACCATTTTAGGATCCAAAATAATGGCAATTGGCTTTCAAAGGGACAATTAGTGGCTATGGACAGCCTCGTATCAGTTCAGCACAGTTAACGTGGACCGTTTACTGGTTAGGTTTGGCGACAATCCATTAAGAAGATGAATTTAAACTAATTAATGTTTAAGGGTATTTTGGAGCTCAACATCTTGCATTATTTTTTTCTGAATAATGCTTACCAAGCATTTTGTGTATAATTTGTAAAATGTGTATAACGTATCATTGAGCAAGACGGCAAAGTTTCGACATTTTTGCACTCTGTTCGACATTACTGTCCAATCTGCAGAAGCTTTCGAACTCGGAGAGTTGATTATTTTGAACTCGATTTCTGCCGTGGTGTGATGAAAATATAATCCATATTCATTGTAGATGGGTCCAGTTCGCTAACAATTTCATCTGCTGTAGCCGGTGCATCTCTTATGATATCGTTGATTTCACCGTGTTTCTTATCTCCGGCGCACCAAAGTTTTCGTGAATTTGTTAAATTTCGGACATGATCTGCAAATCCTCGTTGTTGTCTTCATTGCATTGTGAATCTGCGAAATACGACGGAAGAATTTTCTTCAAGCAATGTACCAACGTGCTTTGTTTTATGTCCTTTAGAACCAAATCCAAGCAGTCGCAACAATTCTTGACGCTGAACTTCTTTCGTGTATCCGCTAGTGAAAGGCCATCATTTTCGGCTGTTTCCAGAATAAAACTGTAGCTTCTCTTGACATACTTCAGCTTGAAATTTTTGATGATGCCTTGATCAAGGGGTTTTTTTTAAAGCTTTATTAAAGAGGTTTTTAGCCTTAGGCTAGTTCATCTCTAGTTGATCAAGGGGTTGAATCAAAAAAGTGATCGTTGGTGGCATGTATAGAAGCATTATGGTGGGATTGCTTATGGTGGGCGGATGCAACGGAGCGTTATCAAGGAGTAGCAAAGCCTTGAAGCTAATGTTCTTGGCTGCGCAAAACTCCTACGTCATCCCCTACACGTCATTCCCTTTCCGAAAGTACTCATATCTAAGAGTATGTGACAGTTTTTCTCGAACCGATTGTTGCCATCTTGGATTACAAAATGGTATCTGGCATTGATTTCTGGTCTCTACACGTCATCCCCTTTCCGAAAATACCCATATTGTAGGGTATTTGACAGTTTTTCTTGAACTGATGGCCGCCATCGTGGATTCCAAAATGACATCTAGCAACGATTTCCAGCCTCTACACCTCATCCCTTTTCCGAAAATTCACATATTGTAGGGTATTTGACAGTTTTCCTTGAATCGATGCCCGCCATCTTGGATTTTAAAATGGCGCCGGAAATCGATTTACAGCCTCTCTACACGTCATCCCTATTCCGTTTCGTGTCCTCGCATTGCACAGCAACATCTTATATGGACAAGCTTTCCAGAAATAAAATATCAAAGAAGTTCATGTGCACACTAGCACCACGTAGTGAGAGAGTTCTTAAATAATATGACCACCATCCGAAAGCACTTGGTTGCCTGAACAACTTTGCTCAAAACAGTAACCTTCTATATGGCCAGGATTTTGAGATACAGCTTACATAGGAAACTCATGTGCACACTAGCGCTGCGTAGTGAGATAGTTCTGAACTAATATGGCAACCATACGAAAGAACTTGGTCAATTGAACAACTTTGCTGAAGACAGTAACTTTCTATATGGCCAGGATCACGAAATATTCTATGTTGGACCTAAGATCCATATATTATAGCACCCGTGATAAGTAACATAAAAGTGAAGCGTCCCTAGCGGTGTAGTTCCCAATTAAACCTGAATCCAATGACACAGGCTTGTTGGTCTATCTCATTAGAACAATTTTGTCGAAGACAGTAGCTCTATATATTGTAACAAATTAGATAATCCACCACAGCCCCAATTAGTGAAAATCCCATATGCTGTGGGTATCCTTTTTCACGGTTCCTTATTCACGCCCCCGTTACCCCGGCAATAAGGATTCCTGACTGTACACTTATGAGAGACGTCAACTTCCTAGATGTTTAGGATCTTTAAATGATCTTTATTTTTTTCTTTCTTGTAATTGTTTGGTTTACATGAATGAATTATCAAGTGACACATATGCGTCTTTTCAACTTTACTACATTTGAAATTTTAACTATTATTTACAGTTCCTAGCCCTATCAGGCCTGTTTAGAGTATGACCACTTTGGTGGGATACTTATGACTACTTTTTACAACTACAATCAACCTATAACTACTACATACACCTAGCCTACTATATACAAATTGCATATCAAAGCATGTTCACACTCCTAGTCTTAATGTCAACAATTTTGAAATCTAATTTTGGAACGTTCGCCTTTGGAGATCTGAAATTCTTGTGTCAAAGGGACGATCAAGGATCATCCTAAGCACTCTATTCTGAGCGACCTGGATTTTGTTCCTGTGAGTATGTGCACATGATTCCCACACCAGGTGCTATGATTTGTTTCTAGACAGCCAGTTTGTTCCCCTTGAGAGGCGGGATCTGCGGCAAATCAGCGGATACATACACCTAACCAAGGCGGAACACTTGATTACGGTTTTCTCCACATGCGAGTGGAATAGGAGCTTTTCGTCAAACAACATCCCGAGATAGGTTACTTCGGCGGACCACTCAACCCTTGAGCCATCCACGATCACAGTACAAGAGGGAGCCGGTTTTAGTTTGGGTGATTGCCGATGGAGAAACATGTTTGTTTGTGTTTTGGAGTTTGTGGTGGCATAATCAGCAAAGGTGTCAAGGCATCGTTGAAGCTTGTTTGTTATTTCGTGAGGCATCCTACCCTTGACGGTTATTGCGGTATCATCCGTTTCCGAGGGGCGGAACGTCAGAAGTGTAGATGCTGTAAAGCGAAGGTTCAAAACGAGACTTCCTTGCGGAACACCTCCTGGGATGGAGAACTTGAATCCTGATGAATGTGGGCGTCTTAGTGGAATACTTGTATAAAGAGAGAGAGAAGGATTTGTAATTTCCATTTAATTCCACTACCTTATTTGCTTATCCTTGACAGATACGCGTATTTCGTCTACAATGTGCAGACTTTTTCAGTGTCTTGTACTAATACTCGACTAGACACTGAAGAATTCTGCACATTGTAGACGAAATACGCGTATCTGTCAAGGATAAGCAAATAAGGTAGTGGAATTAAATGGAAATTACTAATCCTTCTCTCTCTCTCTCTCTCTCTCTCTCTCTCTCTCTCTCTCTCTCTCTCTCTCTCTCTCTCTCTCTCTCTCTCTCTCTTTATTTATGGAGAACGTGTTTGAAAGGCAGCCATTCAATGATACCCTGATCGACCTTTGCTGATGGTAGTTACGGGTGATTTTAACAATATGCAAAGAAAAAATTAAGTTACAAAGCTTGTATACAAGTGACAGACATTGTCAAACGCTTTCTCAACGTCAATGCCATGGCTGTGGACTTGTTACTTCGGATGTTTTATTTCACCCGTACTAGCTGATGATTTGTGTAGTGACCCTTCCTGAACCCGAACTGTTCCGGTAGGAGAATGACAAACTTCAACAAACGATTTAGAATAAGTTTCTCGAACAAAAGGAGGCCGATCGGTCTGTAGCTTGAAGCTAGCGTTGGGTCTTTCCCGGGTTTACGGATAGGTATGATTTTCGTTGTCTTCCAGATACTTGGAACGCAATGCAATTCCAAGCATATGTTGAAGGCAGCAGCCAGCAGAGAGTGAACCTTCATGCTGAGATTTTTCAACACTAGGTTGAACATTCCGTCGAACCCGGGGGCCTTCATGTTTTTGGTGCATTTCAGTGCTGAGCAAATTTGTTCCACTGTGATTCTATCCTCTAAAGTATGCATTGTTCAACCTGAACTTCTAGAGGACTTTGGATGTTGAAGCCAAGCAATTGCGATTTGGCAATATTCTCACCAATTGCATTTGCTTTCTCCTGAGGGGTGATTATGAGCCGGTCGTCATCGTATTCATCTTTGAGTGGTGGAGTAGGTTTCGGGTGCGTCTTTAGGACCTTGGAAACTTTCCAGAACAGTCTGGAACGGTCGTCCAGATTCTGAACGAGTCGCCCGAAACTGTTCTTTCCGGAGTGAGACCATTCTGCAAGCAATCTCCTTGTTCAGATCGGTCATTGCACGTTTCCTTGCTAGATCTCCGGTTCTTTGGAACTGGCATCTACGAACATTTCTCATGCAATCAAGAGTTCAAGGGTATGAGAATCAATGGCAATAAACTTATGTGACAGGTTCTATCATTCCAATGGAGAAGGACTTTCTTTCTTAGTAGTATCCAAACTATGGTGAGCTGAAAAGCTATCACCAGTAAGGACTACAGTCAAGAGTCTTCAAGTGATTGGTTATGAATCTTTATTTTTGGGTTTCGGTTTTGTTTATATAGGGTTTACAATTCTTTACAGTTCTTGGCTTAACGTAATTAACCTATTAGTCAGAGTGAGACAACTGGAGTAGCGTGCCTGGAAAATGCATCTTCGCTAGGTCGGCAATTTCGGTGCCCGGTGGTCCTACCCAGTTGTGCAATATGACGCCTATCGGTATCGAGACTGCATTGGCATGGGTCGAACGGTCGAACACGAGAAGAGAGAGAGAGTGTAAATAATTGTGTTCTAACGCCGTGACGCAACCGGCACATTTGGTCGCGTTTGGCTATGCGTAATATGACCTGTGAGTTTTGGTTCAAGTGGAATGACTTGCTGTGCTTACATGGAGGTTTTTGACTTGTACTTATTTATGGGTTGAAGATGTAGGGATGCACATCACACCTTCCCCCTTTGAGAAAAATGGTGTTATGTAATGAAATGGAATGAGACCATTTTTTTTTTTTTTTAACTTGATGTATGAGTTGAGTTTTGGTTTCGTATTTTTTTTTTTTTTTTTTTTTTTTTTTAGATACATATATATATATATATATATTTTTGTGTTGTTTAGTACCAAATTTCTTACGTCTTTACTTTGAATATTTTTTCTTGCATGTATTCTAGGTTTTAATGAGTCTATTTTTGTGTACTGTTTGCTGTTCTTTTGAAATTAAATGTTCGATTGTTACATTTGGTTGTTCTATGTGTATGATTTTATATGGTCCTGAATATACGGGATCAAGTTTCCTTCTGTTTTCAATTTTTAACCAAACTGTGTCTCCTATTTTTGTTTTTAATGGGTTTGATGTTTGTGACTGATTTTCTGCTCTCTTTACTTTTGATTTGTCTAATAATTTTTTAGCTTTTGCACATGCTGTTTGAATTTTGTATTTCATCTCTGTTACATATGAATCTGTATTGTACACGGGCTCGATTTTCTCTGTAAGATTATTTGGAAATTGAAATTGTCTTCCGTAAACCAATTCGAATGGTGAATATTTATGCTCAGAATGTGGGGTTGTGTTATAGTAAAATGAGTAATAAGACAACCATGAATCCCAATCATCATGTTGCTAATTTATAAAATGTCTCAAGTATTCGTTTAGACATCGGTGATTTCGTTCTAAGCTACCTATCGTTTCAGGATGGTATGCTGTAGAAAAGTTTTGTTTTATTTGAAGTATATTGCACATATGCTGAAATATTTCATTTCTATATTCGGTTCCCATATCCGTTTTAATTATGGAAGGTGAACCATATTTTAAAATTACATTTTCGACGAATGCTTTAGCAAGAGTATTCGCCTGCTTATCAACTATTGGAGCTACTATAACATATTTAGATAATTCGCATTGGACCGTCAATGCATATCGATTACCTTTTAAGGATTTAGTAAATGGACCAATTGTATCCATTGAAATTGTTTGAAATGTTCTTTCTGGTGTATATGTATGGGTAAATTGTTCTTTTGTCTTGATCGTATGTTTATTCTGTTTACAGAATACACATGATTTTATGAATTTGGAAATTATGGACTTCATGTTTGTCCAGTAAAAGTTTCTTCTCAGTCTTTGGATTAATTTATTGATACCGACATGTCCTCCTAAGGGTGTCACGTGGTTTTCTTCAATAATTCTTAAAATTTCATTCTCGTTTTTAATTATTTGTGCTGGCTGGTAGAATATAAATTGAACGTTCGTTAGCACTTCGTTACATATCTTCTTAAAGTGTTGCGCATTGGTTAGCGAGAATATAATATCCGTTTTTGCAATTGCTATTTGCTTGATTCGTGATTCATTGGCCACATCGTTTATGATATGAAGGTACCTTTCGATATTCGGTTCTTTCAATGCATAAGGAAATTGTGCTTGAACAATTACCTTTTTCACATTTTTTGTATAAATTGTCGCATGTAGGTCGTTTCATTGGGTTGAAAAAATGAGTTTTGGCAAATTAAACGCGTCGATGTTGTTTATAGAATCGTATGCCATGAGGTGATCAATCTCATCAGCATTTTGAGTTCTACTTGCCATTTGTTGAGGTGTTTTAGTCATAGATCTGGTTTGTACTGACAATACATGCAGATTTTTGAGTTCTTCGGAGTCCGTAGTGATACGTGATAAAGCGTCAGGCCCGACATTTTCTTTACCTTTCACGTATTCAACCTCGAACGTGAATTCCTCTAAATCTACTCTCATTCGAGTCAGTTTAGAAGATGGATTAGTCATTGAAAATAAATAAACTAGTGGGCGGTGGTCTGTTCTGACCACGAATTTTCTACCATATAAGTATGGTCTAAAATACATGATAGCCCAATGAATAGCTGTTAGTTCCTGTTCAATAGTCGATTTATTACTTTCTCCTTTTGTAAATGATCGACTAGCATATGCGACTGGTAAGTCTATGTCGCCATACCTTTGTGACAATACAGCACCGCATGCAATTTTAGATGCGTCTGTGCTGAGAATAAATGTTTTACTGAAATCTGGGAATTTCAGAATCTGAGGAGATAAAAGCTTATCTTTGAGTATCTTGAAAGCTTGTTTACAATTTTCGCACCAAACGAATTTTGTGTTTTTCCTCAACAATGTATTTAGTGGAGCTGCAATATCGGCGAAATAAGGGATGAATCGTCTATAATAATTACAGAACGCGACGAATCTTCTTACTTCGTCTGCTGATTTTGGCTCGCGATAATTCAATATAGTAGAATATTTGCTTTTATCGGGTTGAATACCCTGTTCGGAAATATGATGTCCTAAATAGGTTACATCTGCACGGAAAAAAATACATTTTGCGGGGTTCAACTTCAAATTGAATTTCCGCAATTTTTCAAAAACTTTTTCAAGGTTTGACAAATGATGATTGATTGAGCATCCAACTACAATTATATCATCTATGTAAAGAAATGCGCTCTCTGGAGGCAATCCGCTCAGAGCAATGGTCATCATTCTCTGAAAACTGTTTGGCGATATGTTCAGACCAAACGGTAATCTGTTAAATTCATAATGACCTGTTGGTGTGGAGAAAGCAGTGTATTGTTTAGAATTTTTATCAAGTTCGACTTGATGGAAACCGGACATCAAATCCAGTGTCGAAAAGTATTTTGCTCTACCTAGTTGATCGAGGATGTCATCTATCCTAGGTAGAGGGAATTTGTCAGCAACTATTTTTTTATTCAGTTGCCTGAAATCAACGACTAGACGCCATTTTTTAGAGTCTGTCGTAGACTTCTTTGGAACCAATAGTATTGGAGCATTATAAGGTGATACAGAGGGCTGTATGATTTTCTCGTCAAGTAATTTTTCAACTTGCTTATTAATTTCTTGTCGATGAACTTCTGGTGAACGATAGTTTTTTTATATAGACTGGTGTGTTGTCAGATAAATTTATATTTTGCTTGTAAAAATTGTTGCTTGATAATTTGTCTCCTTCTAACGCAAAAATATCGTTAAATTTTGAACATAAACTCAAGAGTTTTTGTTTATGTGTTTCAGGAGTATTGTCTAATTTTAACTCATTGAAAAGTTTCTCATTTCGGTTATGGTTGTTAGTTTTATTGAATTTGAAAATATCGTAATTTTGAAGAGAGATGTATCTTCTTTCGAAGTCTTTGTTTATACGTACGGGTTCATTGTTTGTATTGATTAACTTTATTACGTGATGTTTAGAGTTAATCAGTGTATTGGAGCAAAATACTCCTGGTTTGATTTCTTGTGACAATAAAACGTAATCATTATTGATTGAGTCTGTAAAAATTTGTTTAAAAACTTCACATCTTGGTGGTAGAATAAATTCACCATTAAGATTGTCTTCGATAGGTAATTCAGATATTTCACCATTGTTAACTACTGTTAAAACCCATGTATCGTAACTAATGGAGCAATTAAATTTTGTTAGGAAATCTCTCCCGAGAATTCCATCAGTAGGTATTTGAAAATTTGTATCAACGAGATGGAACTTGTGTTCGATAGATGTTCCATTTGGAAGCGTGATTTTTGTTGATGATGTTCCAATGGTTTCAATGTGTAAGTCATTTATACCTGTTATTCGACATTTTTCTGCTATATTTATTTCTTGTGTAGGTTTGATTATGTTTATTTTAAAAATTGAAATTTCAGCACCGGAGTCGACTAACAAAGTAGACTGAGGTGATGAGAATTCTAAGTTTAAGTAAATAAAATTACTGCAAGATGGATTAACTTGCATACAGCGTTCAGTTACTGATGCCTTTGTACATAGTGCATCGCCTGTCCTCGCACTTGCTGTTGAGGTCTGTTCGGTTGTTCCTGATTTTGTTCTTGATCTGGGCTTTGTCTTTGACCCCCAACTATTATTTGTTGGGGGGCTGGCAGGTTTCCCGAGTGTGCCACGTAGACACGGGAACCTGAGCCCCTTTGTTCGTTTCTATGATAACGATTAGAATTATTTGAATGATTTCTTCTATAATTTGAATTTGAATTTTGATACTGTCTCTGGTATCTTTCGTTTCGTCCATGATTATTTTGGCGGTTTCCGTTTCCTCGGTTCCTGGGATTATTATTCGCGTACCGGGTGTAGTTGTAATTATAATTTCTGGGATTTTGTGAACGGTAGTGAAATACACTATTTGAACCATTATTCGCTGGTTCGTTTTCCGTCAATTTTTCTACCGCTAATGAAACAGTAGAAAATTGTCCGGCCTTGAGTAAGAGTTTGGATTCGTTATTTTTTACGCCGTTGGCAAGAGCTTTTACTCCGGCTTTTACAGCCATTCTTGATGCTGTCTCTAATGGAACGTTTTCGCTAATGTAAGCACGTTCGAGTTCTAGCGTAAGTTTTTCTATTTGTTCGGTGAATTTGCCAATTTCACCATTTTGTTTGGTTGCATTTAGCTTAGCGACCACTGTTTCTGGTGCAATTTTAACTCTGCACTTATTATTCAAATTTTGGATAACCTCATCTATGGTTAGAGGGTTATCACCCACTGCTGATCTTGCCTTGCCGTCCAGGCGAGAAAGAATAACTTGGATAGCTACTGCGCGGTTGGCGTCAGTTATTAGTATCTTGCACGCATTAAGCGCCGCAATGATGCTGTTTAACTTTTCTCCCTCGCCGCTGAATTGCGGTACCAGCAAAGGGATTGTTTTTATGATTTCGATATGCGAAGTCATCTTGTGTTTTTTATACAGTTTTACTAAATTTAATATAATCAATGAAATGGTTTTTAATGAAATTAGTTTAGGGAAGTTCAATTTGTAATCTAAGAGAGTTTTTATCTCCCCAAAAGTGTCCTTAGTTGCTTTAAATAAAAATATTTTCTCCTTGTTATCAATTATTTCAATATTTTTGATTATTTCGTTATAAATTGCTTTAGAGTCGTGCAACTTTTTATTTAATGTAGCAAGTTTATACTTTGTATTAGGGTTCTTTTTTAAATTATCTAGTATACTATTGAGCTTGTGGATTAAGATGCCACATTCCTCCATTTACCTTGATTCATTTGGCTAACCTGCTGGGCTTCCCTCGGTGCGAGATATCATTCGGTAGGTGTTGATATCTTCGATTCTTCTTCGGCTGGGCGTCCCACGGTGTGAGAGTCTTTTCGTTTATGGTAGCCTCTTCATTTCTTCATATCAACGTATCGTCGCATCATCGGCGATGATTTTTCACTTCCACATCAACCGCATCACTCTTAGTTTATTATTCCTAGGATAATTCCTCCTAGTTGTTTTTCCAGTGCCTGTTTATTAGTCATTATCCCTTTTGATGTAGAGATTATTAAATATCCTTTGTCCGTTTGCACCATTTCGTTTGTGGTTTTGTTAATTTTCACTTTTTTCACACTTTCACATTTTGGTAGCGCTTCTAGGGATGTAATGTCTTTTGCTACTTTTACTAAATATGATGCTTCATATTTTTTTTCTGTAATCACCGTTTTTTCCTTGGCGAGCAATTTAATTAAGTCTTCTACACTTTTTTGGTTGTAATTGACAATTATTGGCACATTAATTTTTAAACTCACTGCAGCTTCGGCCACTCTTTCGGACTGACTCCGATGGTGGTTATTAAAGATTTTTATGAGGCCGTAGCCCAAAAACACAACGGCCAAAACCATCAATGCTACTGTTTGAAGCGCTTCGTTAGTATTACTTTCCACAATAATTTCATCTGAACTGAACCACCCCATGATGTTTCTTCTTCTTTTTACACTGGTTTACTGGGGGATTTTCGCGAAACAATTTCTGACGGCGATTTCACTAATCGGCTTTAACGATTTATCGCGGATTTTATAAGTTTTACTTTGAACTATGTACTGTTCACTTTAGCTGTCACGGTCAGCCATGTGACAGGTTCTATCATTCAATGGAGAAGGACTTTCTTTCTTAGTAGTATCCAAACTATGGTGAGCTGAAAAGCTATCACCAGTAAGGACTACAGTCAAGAGTCTTCAAGTGATTGGTTATGAATCTTTATTTTTGGGTTTCGGTTTTGTTTATATAGGGTTTACAATTCTTTACAGTTCTTGGCTTAACGTAATTAACCTATTAGTCAGAGTGAGACAACTGGAGTAGCGTGCCTGGAAAATGCATCTTCGCTAGGTCGGCAATTTCGGTGCCCGGTGGTCCTACCCAGTTGTGCAATATGACGCCTATCGGTATCGAGACTGCATTGGCATGGGTCGAACGGTCGAACACGAGAAGAGAGAGAGAGTGTAAATAATTGTGTTCTAACGCCGTGACGCAACCGGCACATTTGGTCGCGTTTGGCTATGCGTAATATGACCTGTGAGTTTTGGTTCAAGTGGAATGACTTGCTGTACTTACATGGAGGTTTTTGACTTGTACTTATTTATGGGTTGAAGATGTAGGGATGCACATCACACTTACCCCTCACAGGAACTCGTCGGACGCACGCCTCGTCAGCCACGGTTATGGCTAGGTGGAGTCCAACGCTTGGTCGATGTCCTCCACGGTGCAGGGTCCACGTTGTAGCCCAGTTCAGCCAGCACCGGTTGCTGGTCGCAGCTGAGTTTGAGGCTACCGGCATGGACAAGCCGGTATTTGTCAGGAACTCTAGCGTCGATGGGTTGCCCGCCGGTGAGATAAATATTGGCTCATCCGAAAACCAAACGGAGTACAGCCCATGCTGCGAGTGGTCGAACAGCAGAAGACTGTTCTGGTTCTGCTGGTAATTCCGTCAGGCCTCATGGCTAGCTTTTAGATCTCCTCTAACTACGAAGCGGGAACCGGTACGGGTGATGGTGGACAGGTCCTTCTTGAAATTAGTCGCTAGTCCACTGCTGGAGCCACACTGTCGAGGGCAGTAGACGGCGATGTACTGGACGTATCCAGTCGACGACTCCACCTCCACACCAAGGGCCTCGATGATAGAGGTGTGGATATGGGATAGAGTGTGGTATTTTATTCCTTTCTTGGTGACGACCGCAACACTACCGCCCCCCCCTGGAGCTGGTTCGATCAAGCCGAATAATGTTGTGGTCAGGCAACCAGAAGCTGTCGCCGGACTTTAGATGGGTCTCGATTAGAAGGCCCACATCGATGCTGTGCTTGCGGAGGAACTCGGCAAGCTCAATCTGTTTAGAGCAAGCATTCCAGGTGATGATAGTTAGCGGTTTAGACGCCATACTGGATGATGAACATACCGAGGACTTGGATCTGCTCGGGCTTATTACGAAGAGCACCGGTCATGTTGACGAAGATTTCCATCAGTTCATCTGCTGAGAACAGATCGGGGTTGTTGTTTAGCGCTGGTGGTTGTCTCCAGAATCCAGGGGGTGGAGATCTTTGTCCAGCAGAATCACCGGAAAATCAGGCGGGAAATCATCCGTGCTGAATGCAGGGGTTTTGTCCTTCTTGCGTCCTGGTTGATTGTTGCTTGCCGCCTGCTTTCGGATGCGTTTGAAGACCTCGCGTTTGGAGCACTGTCTGTCGGAACCTTGACGTGCACCACCACAGTTGGCGCATTTTAACGCCACGGCATCCATAGGGCAGTCACGTCAGAAGTGGCGAGTTCGTGAGCGCAGTTCCTGCAGTGTGGCTTAATGTTGCAGTTGCGGGTACCGTGTCCACAATTGAGGCACCGCTGGCACTGCGTTACGTCACGATGGCCGCCACGGTATGGCTCCCACCGTACGATGATGGAGTAGATCGAGTGGATGGCTTGCAGCGCTTCGAGCGTCACTGTCCCTTTCTGGAAGTACACCAGGAAAAGACAATCCGGGTACGTCTCACGTTTTCGTCTCTCCTTGTCATCTGGAAGAGAGCCTATACCGGTCCTTGATTTTGGCTTCGACCATCTTGGGGTCAAAGTTTGGTAGCAAACCCGAACTGTACTGCTTGACGTTCAAACAGAGCCCTATATGTTCAGGATTTTGCAGGATAGCATTTATAGGACGTTCAAATGCTTACTAGCGCCGCAAGACAAGAGGCTAGATTCGGCCAAAAAAATGTAGGAACGTTGTTTGATTTGAACAATGGAAGCAGTCTTTTCTTCAGACTTCAGGTTTGGCCATTTGCGGTTGTAGTTGTTACGAAAGACATTTCCAAACTTCGACACCTACTGTTTCCTGAGGGCAGGGTAGTTTCCACTCACTTGCTATAAATTTTATAAATTGTTTTTCAGGATTATGGAATGATAAGGTTTTATAATGATAATTAGTACTTGTAAGTTACAATAAGAGGTTGTAAAGCATGTGTTTGACATATTAAACCTGTCAATATAGCTTTGAGTGCGTCACAATCAGCGATTGTACGACTTGTGAGCGCTCACTCTGAGTGAACGCTCACGAATCATAAAAATGTTTATTTTAATGCTCTGAAAGCGAATAATTTTCAGGTTTTATGAGTCAACACATACTTTACAACTTCTTCTTGTAACTTAAAAGTACAAAATATAATTATAAAATTTAATGATTTTGTAATTCCGAAAAGCATTTTTTTTAAAGCAAGTGAGTGGAAGCAACCCTGCGCTGAGAGACTCTGAAACGTCGAACTTGTCTTTCGCAGTCACATACTGGTTTCCAGGAATTTGTTTGAAGTCCGCTTTTACGTATGTTTCATCGTCCATGATACAGCAGTGTAGTTTTGTCATCATTTGGGTGTACAGATTACGTTCATTGCGGTTTGGTGCTTTTTGAACCTTGAATTAACGTAGTCCTGCTCGTTTCTTGGTGCTGGTTCTTCGCGACATCCCAAACGGAATAGTTTGTTTTGCGTTTGAAGGCAGCAACCACTCGCTTGTGATCTTCAACGCAGTACGGAACACTTTTTCTTGCTTTCACTTGCTTCCGATCGACAGTTAAACGTTCTCCGAAACGTTTTATGACACAAGAAACAGTAGATTGTTGGATTCCCAACATCTTTCCGATGGCTCGGTGCGAAAGATGTGGGTTGTTGAGGTGAGTGTGCAAAATTTCCTCTCGACTCTATTTTCAAAACTACTAGAAATTTAACAATGAAACTCACGCAGTGTAAACAATATACACAGAGGCCAACTCACCCAAAATTCCATTGAAACTAACCCAAAGGGCAAAATGTTACAGCTTTTTTAAAGGGATGCAATTTCTCTGGACACCCTTTATGTCAGGCCTGCCCAACCTTTCTAAACTTGAGTTTTGAAATGGCTGTATCTTTGATCGATTTTTTTTTTATCTTTATTTAAGAGATTTTTAGCCATAGGCTAGTTTAACTCTACTTTGATTGATAACATGTTTCAAAATGCATTTTGTTTATTACTCATTCATTATGAACTAAAATTCATAATGATGAATGAAATTGGGCTAGAATGATATCAAATATATTATATTAACTCTATGATATACTCTTTCGCTTGGCTGGCGAACCGAATTTTTAGCGATGAAAGCGCCTGTTTGGCCAAAAAGGCTACCAATTTATTTGTTTATCTTCACGAGGGGTAAACCAAATGAAAATCATAACATATTATTTTATTGTTGACAACAGACAAATTTTCATGAACTATACAAAATGTACTTAGGGAAAATAGCTTGACATTTATTTTTGTAATAAGTGCTATATTCGCATCCCTCGATTGTAATAAGATGACTGTTGCTGACCTTCAACGCTAGATGGTGTGTGTAGCAATATTTTTCGGGTCGCCATTACAATGTATAGAAAAGGTATGAATGGATCATATTGTTAATAAAATATATTTGATGATATCGTTGCTGAGATCCAGAGAGAGGGCAGCGCTGCTTTAGGTCATACTACAAGATCAGTGTTTTCATGAAAGCTGTCGTTTAATCATATCAGAAAGTTGTGACCTTCAGAATCCATCAATAACTTAATTTCTAGACTTTAAATCAAAAATATTATTCACCAAAGTTGTTGCGCAGAAAATTTCCTATGGCAAACTTACCCGTAAATCAATATGGCGAAACGCTAGGCTGTGATGAACAAAAAGTTCACTTTTCCCATAGTAATTCCCATATAATCTTCAAAAGGCTAACTGAGGATGAGTTCGCATCCTAATAAGCTCAAATTGTGAGAGAGTTTTCAAGAACCTGATTTGGAATCGATTAAGCTTGGTGGAACCACCCCAATCAATATATCTCGATAATTGTTTCAAAGGGACGTATCAGCTTTTGTAAACAATGCATTTGATCGTCGATTTTACGTAACTGGTAGCTCGCCCACGCATGCTAACACTACCATCAGATAGGGGACATTTTTCCCTACCTGCTAGTGGTGTTAGTAAGCGTGTGGGAGCTACCAGTTACGCCAAATCGACGATCAAAGACATTGTTTACAAAAGCTGATACGTCCCTTTGAAAAAGTAATCGAGAAATCAATTTTAAAGGTTCTTCTCCCATGCTCCAATTTAATCCGGAAGCAACAAACCTCACCGATCATCATCTCCCATGATAACACACGCCTACACCTTAAGTCTGTGGTAGATTGAGCTGATTTTTCACGAGAATCTTCTACCTGCGTCTTTTTATATCGCACTCGTACTCGTGTATCCAGAGGCACATGCTTTGAATCCCTAACCAACCGCAATTCTTTGGTATAAATTGCTCCACTTGAGCACACATTCTATCAGTTATCAGATAATCTCCTGTATCGACGTCCGATCAACCGCACCAAAAACAAAGCAACCAAACCAAAAATGAATAAAACGGTAAGTAATCACCCCTTTGTGTCAAGGCATGCTTAGATACATTCAGATGTGTTTTGTTTTGTTCACATCCTTGTCACGCAGTTCTTCATCGTCTTGACGACGCTGATTGCGGCTTGCTGCGCCGCTCCCGTCCCAGAGCCGCAATATTTCTACGGGCTACCGCAAACTTATGGTGTAGGCGGAGGTGGCTATCCGTATGCCGGTGCATATAGTGCATATCCCACGACCTACGGCGGTGCAGGTGGTTATGGAGCGTCAGATTTCTACTCGGGTGGATACGGCTCTCCGGCGGATGCCTACGGTGGTGGATTTCCGTTAACTTTCTTGTGATCAGGGGCTTGGGATAGTTGTTTTTGGATGGGAAATGAAAGGGATTTGTAGAGTTACCAACAGTGCACTGCGGTTTGGAGTTGTAGAATAAATAAGAACTTGAAGTAAAAACCATGTGTTTCCATTTGTGTTCAATTTTCCTCGCTGAGATATATAGCATTCAAAAATTATTCAAGTGATCCTACCATTAGCTTTTCGGACATAGAACATAGATTTAAATACCTGTATTCCGCGAAAAGTGTATATTTTCATGAAGTAAGCTCATGGGTAAGTAGAAATCAAATTTCATTCAGTCGTAAGCCGGTAGACGACGAGATCCAGTGTGGTGGCATGATTACAAATAGGCATACGCTGGGTACGCGGCAGCACTGTATGTAGCTGGAGCAACGAATGACGACGAGTAGGCGGTGGGAACGTATCCAGCTGAGTAGACGGTTGCAGCAGGCCGGACAGCGTACTGATTGCTGTAGGAGTACGACGATGATGGGTAAAAGTACTGTGCCTTGGGTTGTGGGCTGGCAAAAGTGGCGGCAATCAGGGCCAGAACAACAATAACCTGTAATTTGGCAATTGTAATTATGTGGTATTTGAAAAACAATGTTTTTTCCTTACGTATTTGAACATTTCCAAAGTTTCGCTCTTAGCGTTGGAACAGCTTGAAGTTGTTTGAGTTGTTTCAACTGACTGATACTGCAACTAGATGTGTATTCGCTTTTATATTAGAACGAATACAGGATCATAATTTGCCGTTCCCTTTTCAATCTTATTCCTGTAACCGGCAAACGATCCCATAATATTCCAGTTAATGAACCCTAGCTCCTATCTGGATATCATTCAATTGAACTTGAAAAGCGTCAAAACTAGTTTGCAGAACCGACGACTAGTGGTTCCGTTCACTGCTCGTATTAACAGCTGATCAGAAAGATATCAAATTACGACAAGTTGAATTTATCACAGTTTGCAATTAGCAACATCTGTAATGTTGTTTCACTTAGGGTGGGTGAGCCAGTAGGCGAGGAATTAAAAAATAAAAAATAATAAAATGATCAGAATAAAGTATTTTACGTCAACCTCTATTTTTGTAGAAAAATATTACATTGTGATTAAGTTTTATACATTTTTTGAAAACTCGTCCTCCATTAAAAAGCACACTGTTAGTTGCTAACTTTGGATCTTATAATAGTGGAACGCATTGGTTTCTAATGTATTCCACTAGTAAAGCAACTCTAGCGCAGCTATAGATTAAAAAAAATCAAAATCTAATGGAAAATAAATTACTTTCCGTCACTTTCGGGCTAATTTAAAGTTAGGTGAGTTACGGATGAAAAATAATGTATTTGGTTTTCCACTATAACCTCGATACCACAGCTAAAGGTGCACCACATTGGAACACGTACCCTACTGTTATGTCTTTTCATGCTTGGATGTACCTTCAAGTGAAGGGATGCTCTGTGTGAGAGCTAGCACCTGGTAATATTTGCCAGTGGAGTGGCGGGTTATTCTACAGTGTATATGACAAATTAGAAACCACAGCCTGTTGCGTGTAACGGAGCTAATTGAAGTCGTCTCGGGTGGCTTGCTGTGTCATGTAATACCGCGAATGCTCATCGATTTATCTGGGAGCTTAAGGCAAGTATTGTTCTACATGGATTAACTTACTACATTAAAGCGGCTTTCATTACCATAAGATCGATTGAATCGAAGAATCGGTTTCGGATTAGCACCTTTTAAAGTCAGACAGGAATATGTTTTGCTGATTGACTGTGATTTGTTGCATTTGTGGTTTTGTCTTCAAATTAGATTATAATAGATTGACTGCACGGTTGATTGCCACAACAGATGTCGCTAGTGAAAAAAAAAGACTTACGGTGATTTATTTTGTTTGCTGTAATTGGAAAAATAATCATTTTTAAGAAATTAGAACCATTTTTTAAAAAAATATTATATTGGTAGCATTTATTTTAACCGAACTAGCCCACCAAAAATATTTTTCTGTTTTCGCTTCTAAAATCGGTTTTTTTTAAGAATTAAAAATCAGATCTTCATATATATTTTTTCCATAAATTGATTCCCATTGCATTCAAGCAGTAACAATATCACCTAATCCCAATCAATCATCAAAACAAGTTTATAAGCCATCATAATGCCATTTGATTTTTATTTTGTTAGATACCACTGCATCCAGTGCATCCTATTGAGTTTCATTTAATTCCCAGTTTAACGGCATCAGCTGCAAACCCTGTATAAATACAGCCCCACTGATTAGCAAGTCCATCAGTCAAATCTCAACCAGCTCGAAGCAAAACTCAATTGTTCCCCCGTGAAAGCTCAAGCAACCCTTAAAAATGTTCAAATTCGTAAGTATTTCTACACGGAACGAAAAAAATCCTAATATTGAGTTCCATTCACCCAGGTGGAAGGTTGCGTGCAGTAAGTTGATTTTGAGCTAAAAGGCTTGATGTAGTTGTCATTGTAAAAAAAAGTTGTAAACAATCTACTTACTACTAAGATGTTTTCGATCGTTAACTTTAAACTACTCAATATTAAGTTGTGCAACAAATACTTAACGTTAACTTCCCGCACTTGAAGATCCCTGTTGGGTGGTTTTGCTCTTCCGTCTTTGACAAATAAAAAACGTGAGAGCGAATGACAGTTTAAAGAACTCAACCTTTGGGTAGTTTTGCTTTTCCGTGTACACGTCATCGTCACTGCCAACTGTGATCCAATTCCCGATTTTGCTTGACAGGTGATCGGTGTTCTGGCTCTGATTGCCGCTGTCATGGCATCTGCTTCTAAGGCTTCCGTGGTCTACAGTGTCCCATCTGCTTACTCCTACATCAATAAAGCGGCGTACGTTAAGCCAGTAGCTGCCGTCTACTCGAGCCGAGCCTACGTCCCAACTGGCTACTCCTCGGCGTACGTTGCTCCAGTCGCCGCATACAGCGCATATCCCTATAGGTACTAATGAGGTAACCTGGTGGAATCTAGTAAACTGTTGGCAAGGACGATTCAGCGCACCTGTTAGGATTTGAACTGGAAAAAAATCTATCGAATATTGTCGAAAAACGTGACAGAGAAAATTAAAAACAAAATTCTTGTCAAATAATTTTAGAAATAAACTGTTTGTAAGAGAAATGTTGTAACATTGCTTTCATTGGGAGTTAATCAGAGTATAGCAATCAAACGAAAAGAATTCCATGATGGTCCACAAAAGTAATAAGGGGTTTATACCCCGTTCACATTACAGCGTATATCACGTGATGTCTTGCAATGAGCACCCATACATCTAGTTTTCACTGGAAATCCTATGTATGAGAGCTCATTGCAAGACAGCCTATATTACGTGATATAGGCTGTAATGTGAACGGGGTATATTGATACAACCAGGCCATCTTTGCCGTATCCTAACTTTATTTTGATTTGAAAAATTGAGCTGATATTTTGGAAACTGGCTGGAGCGGGAATCGAACCCTCACTTCGTGGCACTCGACAGACATTTTCGCACAAAGAAGCAGACAAGGCCAGCGGCGCGCGTGAAAAATGTAAATGTATGTCATGTAAAATGTTGCTGATTTCTGGCTAATAACTGCATTTATTTGATGTTTATTGCATGCAATCTAAAGATAAGAATAATTAAAAACTACTCATAACTGTTTGAAAAGGACTGGGCTGCGACATTTTCCCTATTTTCTATCCCCGCCGTTCCGTTGAAATGTAAATAAACACGAACGCCTGTGTGCTGTCTGTTTTGTTTCGCTCTGGACGATGATTTTGGAAAAAAAAATGTACATTAGCCACCAATGCTCACAATACGCCTGAACGACGCTAACCGCCACTACTATTTGAAGCATCTACTATTAATATAATTATGGATATACCAACCGGTGGAAACTAACGATTTTAAATTGGCTCACTACTTGACTAGCCTATTGGTCCCAAGTACATCGATAAGCGTACCCCATTCTAGTCAAAATTCTAGTACTACACTACGTTTGTTTTGATTCGCTATGAAAGTTTGACAGATAAAATGAGGGGTTCGTGGATTTTCCTATGTTTCGAGGGGTGCATCGCTTAGCTTGGGACCGAAGAGAGTACCAGAGCTGAGTCTTTGTGTCCTTGCTCATGGTATGACCCGATCGGATGAGTAGATGTCGGTACCCAACAAACAATTGAGAGCTCTTATAAAACACCTGAGTTGATCAAACGTTGAATAATAGCTTCCAGAGTTGAACAAAAATGTAGTTGTATTGCCATTTGATTAAAAGTTTTAAAAGCTGTTGGAGCACTCTTAAATGATTGTTTACGTTCGGTTTAACTATATGCTTTATAAGACCTACGATAACTTTTATAGCACCTTAGTTAAACTGATTCACAAGAGCTATATAGAACGTGAAATAAACGCATCAAAACAAACCATTGGGAGCTCTTATACAACACCTGAGTTGATCAAACGTTGAATAATAGCTTCCAGAGTTGTACAAGAACGTAGTTGTATTGCCATTTGGTTAAAAGCTTCAAAAACTGCTTGGAGCACTCTTAAATGATTGTTTACGTTCGGTAAACTGTTTGACAGGAGCCATATAGGATGTGGAATAAACGCATCAAAACAAACCATTGGGAGCTCTTATACAACACCTGAGTTGATCAAACGTTGAATAATAGCTTCCAGAGTTGAACAAGAATGTAGTTGTATTGCAATTTGGTTAAAAGCTTCAAAAACTGCTTGGAGCACTCTTAAATGATTGTTTACGTTCGGTTAAACTGTTTGACAGGAGCCATATAGGATGTGGAATAAACGCATCAAAACAAACCATTGGGAGCTCTTATACAACACCTGAGTTGATCAAACGTTGAATAATAGCTTCCAGAGTTGTACAAGAATGTAGTTGTATTGCCATTTGGTTAAAAGCTTCAAAAACTGCTTGGAGCACTCTTAAATGATTGTTTACGTTCGGTTAAACTGTTTGACAGGAGCCATATAGGATGTGGAATAAACGCATCAAAACAAACCATTGGGAGCTCTTATACAACACCTGAGTTGATCAAACGTTGAATAATAGCTTCCAGAGTTGAACAAGAATGTAGTTGTATTGCAATTTGGTTAAAAGCTTCAAAAACTGCTTGGAGCACTCTTAAATGATTGTTTACGTTCGGTAAACTGTTTGACAGGAGCCATATAGGATGTGGAATAAACGCATCAAAACAAACCATTGGGAGCTCTTATACAACACCTGAGTTGATCAAACGTTGAATAATAGCTTCCAGAGTTGTACAAGAATGTAGTTGTATTGCCATTTGGTTAAAAGCTTCAAAAACTGCTTGGAGCACTCTTAAATGATTGTTTACGTTCGGTTAAACTGTTTGACAGGAGCCATATAGGATGTGGAATAAACGCATCAAAACAAACCATTGGGAGCTCTTATACAACACCTGAGTTGATCAAACGTTGAATAATAGCTTCCAGAGTTGAACAAGAATGTAGTTGTATTGCCGTTTTTGGTTAGAAGCTTCAAAAGCTGCTTGGAGCACTCTTAAATGATTGTTTACGTTCGGTTAAACTGTTTGACAGGAGCCATATAGGATGTGGAATAAACGCATCAAAACAAACCATTGGGAGCTCTTATACAACACCTGAGTTGATCAAACGTTGAATAATAGCTTCCAGAGTTGTACAAGAATGTAGTTGTATTGCCATTTTGTTAAAAGCTTCAAAAACTGCTTGGAGCACTCTTAAATGATTGTTTACGTTCGGTTAAACTGTTTGACAGGAGCCATATAGGATGTGGAATAAACGCATCAAAACAAACCATTGGGAGCTCTTATACAACACCTGAGTTGATCAAACGTTGAATAATAGCTTCCAGAGTTGAACAAGAATGTAGTTGTATTGCAATTTGGTTAAAAGCTTCAAAAACTGCTTGGAGCACTCTTAAATGATTGTTTACGTTCGGTTAAACTGTTTGACAGGAGCCATATAGGATGTGGAATAAACGCATCAAAACAAACCATTGGGAGCTCTTATACAACACCTGAGTTGGTCAAACGTTGAATAATAGCTTCCAGAGTTGTACAAGAATGTAGTTGTATTGCCATTTGGTTAAAAGCTTCAAAAACTGCTTGGAGCACTCTTAAATGATTGTTTACGTTCGGTTAAACTGTTTGACAGGAGCCATATAGGATGTGGAATAAACGCATCAAAACAAACCATTGGGAGCTCTTATACAACACCTGAGTTGATCAAACGTTGAATAATAGCTTCCAGAGTTGAACAAGAATGTAGTTGTATTGCCGTTTTTGGTTAGAAGCTTCAAAAGCTGCTTGGAGCACTCTTAAATGATTGTTTACGTTCGACCAACCACAATTTTGTTGCTAAAAATAGCACAAGTGATAGGCATGTTTATATAACCATAAGGCAATGATTATTCGACTGCAAGAGAAGTCACTCAAGATGAGCTTGATATACTTCTCTCATATGATCAAAATATGTATTCAAGAATAGAGCAGATGGAAACAGAAGCGGCTGGCAATCCGGGATCATGAGTTCGAATCTTGCATCGAGAAACCCTCGGTGGAGTAGAGGTAAATTATATATAGGTGTTATTAATAAATGCAAACATTAATTTAAGACATATATCATATAATCAACGATAACATTTCTAGATAAATTCTCTCAATTAATGATTAGAGAGATTAATTGAAAGAATATCAATCAAAGATTAAACAGATGCTTGTTACTACTTCCTCCATGAACACAGAATGTGACTTATGGCATAATTACATATTTTTTCAATGTGCACAAATAAATTAAATTAATAAAAACTGTACAAGCAATTATTTTGGCGTAAACTAATTTTAATCTGTGAATATTGTGAGTACTTACACAACGGTTATTAAGGAGTCATTGAAAAGTGCTATAAATGCTTTTCAACGCTTGCTGTACAATGATTATTAAGGAGTCATAAAAGAGTGCAACAAACGCCTCTCAGGTTCAATCTCTAAAACATTTCGAAGCAGCTGTCAAGAAGTGTCTACAAACGTTGTATACGAGCTTTCACCAAAACAATAAAGCTTGAGTTTAAATATGTATCTATAAACGTTGTATAAAAGTTGCTTCTATCCGGTTGTTAAGGAGTCATTGAAAAGTGCTATAAACGCTTTTCACCGCTAGCTGTACAATGATTATTTAGGAGTCATAAAAGAGTGCAACAAACGCCTCTCAGGTTTACTCTCTACTAAATTTCAATGCAGCTGTCAAGAAGTGTCTACAAACGTTGTATACGAGCTTTCATCAAAATAATAAAGCTTGAGTTTAAATATGTATCTATAAACGTTGTATAAAAGTTGCTTCTATCCGGTTGTTAATGAGTCATTGAAAAGTGCTATAAACGCTTTTCACCGCTTGCTGTACAATGATTATTTAGGAGTCATAAAAGAGTGCAACAAACGCCTCTCAGGCTTACTATCTACTAAATTTCAAAGCAGCTGGCAAGAAGTGTCTACAAACGTTGTATAAGAGCTTTCACCAAAATAATAAAGCTTGAGTTTAAATATGTATCTATAAACGTTGTATAAACGTTGCTTCTACTCCTATACCGCGTATACATATAATGCTGTAGTTGAACAGGTTCTCCAAACCAGTGTAAACAAGAGTTTTACAGAAGTTGTAATAAACAAATTGTACAGTTATTATTCAGCATGCAGTTGAATAAAATCACAATGGAAGCGTTTCTTCAACAAGAAATTGATTTTGGATAAACGTTTTACTGAATACGTTAGACAACACCTTTGTGTTGCAGTTGTATAGGTTCTCCAAACTAGTGTAAACAAGGGTTTTATAAAAGTTGTAGTGAACACATTGTGCAATTATTATTCAACATGCAGCTGAACAAAATCAAAACGAAAGCGTTTCTTCAACTGGAAATTGTTACTTGGGTAGTGTTTAACGTATTTTAAATATGGTGTCTTGGGCATGAATTTGAAAGTAGCTTGTATGAGCTGTCACGTCGGTTCGTCGGTGGATATACCTCTGTCCTGTCATTTGCATCGAACACAAACCAAAACGGTCAGGTCTACTGTGCGGCATTTAAGGGGCAAGATGATTCAGAAAACATCGGACCTGTTTGAACCGAAGATGTAAACATGATGCTTCAGAATCCAATAAATTGATGAAACGTGACAATCTCGTACCATACGTAACTATACTATACTATATGATTATATATGGTATATATGGCGAGGCGGAGATACTTTTCGATGAAGTCGTCGTAGGCTTTCTTCAAGGTTGGATTTCTGTCAAAGCGGCGCTTGCTGCCGTTTTGGTTAGGTTAGGTTTTATTTATTAAGGAGGTTTTCAGCCTTGGGCTGGTTCGCCTCCGTCTACCGTTTTGGTTCCTGTACGTAATTGATTCACTTCGAGCGAGAAAAATCAAGAGATAGCGAGAGCGGGGAATAGGGTATATGTGTACTCATTGTGAATTCAATCAGTATGTCAGTTTCTTGTATGCAGTATTGTCTTATCTTTGAATGTAAATATAGGTAAATATGTAAGTCAAATGAAAAACCACTCTCAAACCAACGCCAGCCCCAGTGCAACAACCGTCGTTCCACACGGTGATAACCGTCGAGCACCGGCATCCATTGTGAACAGTCCGTTCAGTCACCGCCACACACACACACACACGCTCTCTCTCACACACACACACACACACACACACACACACACACACACACACACACACACACACACACACACACACACACACACACACACACACACACACACACACACACACACACACACACACACACACAGACACACACACTCACACACACACACACACACACACCCACACGCACGCACACACATACACACACACACGCACACACACACACACACACACACACACACACACACACACACACACACACACACACACACACACACACACACACACACCACACACACACACACACTCCGAGAGTGATTTGCAGACACTGATGCAAAATATCATGACACTCGCTCGATACTCGTCACTACATCAACCGACTATCGCTGAAAGAACGTTTTGTGACGCAGTGAGAGGTATAGTCATGGCAAACAACAATCACCAGTAATGGTCGCTGCTCACAGGCAAAAAGTAATACCCCCTTCACATTACAGCCTATATCACGTAATATAGGCTGCCTTGCAATGAGCAATCATACATAGGATTTCCAGTGAAAACTAGATGTATGAGTGCTCATTGCAAGACAGCGTATATCACGTGATTTTGATATGTTCCACGCAGCTGTGTTGATAGCGGTGGTAGGAAGATTGGCTGTGACGGATTCTCCTAGTCCGGATACAGTAATACGCTGAATGGAAAGAGCGTTTGCTAACCGCTTGGTGTTGAAATCGGACATCGATGAAGAATCCAGGAGAGCCCTGACAGTGAACTCCTCGATGATGATTAGAACAACCGTTTTCAATAGGACCGTGCTGTGGTTCGATTTGATAGACATGTTAACTTTGTTACCGTTTGGGTAGTTTATCCTAAATCACCAGCATTGAGCGATGAGTGTGAGTGTAGGTATCGGCAATTCATACTGTTGTTCATTATTAATGAGCAAGGCTGACTGTGGCTATCAATATGCTATTGAAATTTTTCTATTTATTTAACTGATGTACAGAAAGTTATTGTTTATTTATCTATGTTCTAAAATTATGATTATAAAACCTAACTTAGTAAAAACAGATTAAAATATGTAAAAGGTTGTCAGAATAAAATACCACTCCAATGAAATGGCCAAATTAAAATTATAAGAACACAATTTGTTAAACAGAAGGTACACGTCCCATACAGACACCACAAACAGGATCGGATCATAGAAGAGGGAAATAAATGGAAAGTATGACGGGTGAAAACTGAGAGTATGGTCAAATAGGAGAAAATCGAGGTTAAGAGTCAAAGTGTAAAGATAAGTGACTATCCAGTTGAACTATTTACTTAGGACCCATTGACCTAAGTTTAAGTCTCCGCTGTTCAGCGTCGAGCCACCGAACGCTTTCTAGATCATCGGAGCGATCAAACCCACCTCCCCCCTCACTATCCTGAGCGACAAAACCAGCAGCAGATCATCCGTCGGGTTATCCGCCCAGCAATCCACGATCCAGTACGCCGGTCGGTCCGTTACACACCCACACACGCACACACTTCCTAATTCGTAAGTAACCTAAAAACCTAAATAAAAAGTACTTAAAAAAGATCAAGTAGAGAGTTATTTGCGCCCTGATCAGCCTCACCATTCCACCCTTTGTCAAAATTCAACCTGGGGAAGAGTCGTGAGCTAAACCAACAAAAGAGGCTGGTGGAAAGCCCACCCCGTTAGTCCCCGCCCAAGTAACATTGCGAGCTTTATAGCGGTTTTATAGCATTCTACAAGCCTAAATCATGGTCTCCAGAATCCTCATAAAACCAAAATTGTTACTTGGGCGTGGCTCTAGACCAGGGACCTGGGGCATTGCAGTAATAGAGAGCTCTGCTCCCACAGAAATAACAACTTCCGGTGGATGCGCTGATCCAGAGGTCCCCGTGTTCGCTGACGTGGATGAAGTTGGTTGTTGCATAGAAGCATTCGACGGTACTACAGAATTTGTTTTCTTCTGAGCTGCTGGATCGTGCAGCATGGTGTGATGTCTGGCTTGGCTGGTCCTGCAATTGCATTTTGACTTATAGACTTGGTTACTAACTCTCTTCGTTGGGATACGGACAGCTTGTTGAGTGTTGGACACTGGTTTCACCGATGCTTCTCGGAACATGCAGGGTAATGTGGAGAGTTCGATTTAACTTCGCTTGTAGCAGCGTTGACAACGGACTTGAATGTCGGGCGTTTCTTCGGAATTGGACCGGCCACCGTCTTGCCAGCCACTTGAGAACGATGCTGCAGATCACTTGAAATCGATTTCAGCATTCGAACTTGCTGGATGAGACTCACGACTTACTTTATTGACCATATAATTAAATTTGCATAGATATGTGTATCTGCTTACTGCTCTGTAAGATGTGTAAATTAAAATCTGCTCAGCCTTGTAAAATCAGCCAGGATAGCGGCCATTTGTGTATTCTATCAATTTTGCCTTTATACTCGTGCCTTGCTTAAAAAATGATGCTCCTTAATAGATTTCCCTGGTCTTGGCACCAAAAGTATCATGAGCATCATTATTTTCAATTTTATAATGAACGTCATTTTATGATCTAGGAGTCTGCATTAGAGTTGGCTTAATTTTACCGCCTCCTTGACTTCGAAACCAACTACGCAGCCCTGTTTACAACCTTTCCTTGTTTCATACAAATTAAAGATCAGGTTAATGTTCCTACTTCGGCGTAAGTGTCCCGAATATTGAGCCCATACATAAATTGCGATTTTCACATTTTCACTAGCAGTCAAAAGTATCCATTTGTATTGTCCAGATGACGCCTTGAAACTTGAAGAACAGGAGATTTTTTTTATCTATTGACTCAATCTTTAGATCCATAGGCCAACATTAGATCCATTGCATGTATGTATTACCTCTATCAATCGGATATTAGTATTACACACACAAACTTCCAGTTTCAAAATGTTCTTTTGAATCCTGGGTCATATTTAGTTTATTTTTTATTTTATTTATTTATTTTTTTTTTATAGTAAACAGTATTTGGACAGGTCTCACCATGTTAATGCGATCCTCCAATCCATGGGTTCCACAGTTTTGTTTTTCTCTATGCTGTGCATCTCATTTCGTGATTCACCGTGTAACCAACGGGTTACAACTCGTTCTTGGATAGTCCGAAGTTAAATGATTTGTTTGTATTCAAAACTTTCAATCAACATTCCATCTTTACCTAAATGAGTCCCATGGTTGTTCATCCATTGCGCGTAATGGCGCTGTCAGGCGTTAGGGCGCGTTTCCAATCGCTAGAAACGTAGCTTTGTTAGAAATGGATGAGAAGCTATGGAAGGGGAGTGATCTCACTAGGAAATAGGTGCAGTAAAAATAATATATAAATAAAACCAGGGCACAACCTATCTATGATAAACATTGTTTTTCCTCAAATGACATTGAACTCATTGAAATGGTATTAAAACCCAACAGAAATTAAATGAATTGATAAATAAAAGATAGCGGTGTATGCTACAACTAAACGTCCTTTAATTTCTGTTAATAGCTAGGATACTAATCGAAGGCGCGACTAGATTACTCCCAAACAAGAATTATAAAAAAAAAAACTTAGATAGGGAAATCTAGTTTTAAGCAACCGTCAACACAAATCCTGCTAAATCTCGGGAGCACGAATGGCGTTATCATCTGCACGAAACATGGCGTCTACAACTCAGGCATCAACAGGAAGTGGGCGATTACCGAGAGAGAGAGAGAGAGCGGGGATCAGTGACAGGAGAGCCGAGGGTATATAAGGCATTCCACCCAGTGAGAGGGTCTCTTTTGATTCTTGGAAAAATCACCAGTAACTTCGACTACGCGGTTTTTTACTCGAGTGCTATTGATTGGAGAATCATCTCCGAAAAAGTTACATCGGGCAGTTTAAGTGCGGCAAAAACTTTAGGTGGTGAGACTGTCACTTATCACTGACACATTTACTAGGAGGTGAAAGAGGTAGAGTGGTGTCCTTTGGACCTTTTGTGTGGTGGTTTTGATCGGATTGCCTGGGGACGTTAATGATCGAACCATTCGACACGTGCCCGATTTAGTTAGTTCCTTTCCCTACCTATAAAATTCCACTCTAGTGCGCACAGAAGAAAATCTGGTGATCTCGAGTGAAAGTAGACCGTCCGTCAACATACGGTCCCGTGTAGTCGGTGAATGCCATCCTGCGCGGATGAGAATACTTGTGAACGAACCCTCGTTCGATATCCAGGCGCGGCCTTGCTAGTGAGCAGCCGCAAATCATCAGTCCGAACGCGATCGGCTAATTGCCGTCAACATAACGTTCATCCGTTAACACGCGACCCGACCCCAGTTGGTAGTTCGCAACCCATACCACTACAAACACCCTGCGAAGCGATCGGCGTATCGCACGATAAGGTACGTGAGTAACCACTATCAGTCTCTCCCTCGTGATTTGCCCACTATTGTGGTCGATCTGCTGATCGCCAGTCCGGCTGGATCCTCCGACCTCGACGGCGCCCATCCGACCATCGGCCGCAACGCAGCATGCTAGCCACCGAGCGTTTCAATTAAATTTTATACACGCAAACCAAAAATCTATTACAATGAATGTTAGTTCCGTTTCCTATCATCCTCTGTTCATGAACATCGCAACGAATGTTAGAAATTGACCATGCAGGCGATGTAATGGTTTTTTGTCTTTTTTTATTTCGTGTTCAATCTACGCTTTCGACTATACCAGTAAGCTTGTAGAACGACGTACATTGTAGAACATTGTAGAACGACGCACACACTTGTCTCGAATCTCTCCAGCAGAAAAAGCATACGAAGTCGAGCATTTTTATTTCGGGTTCAATCTACGCTTTCGACGATACCAGTAAGCTTGTAGAACGACGCACATTGTAGAACATTGTAGAACGACGCACACACTTGTCTCGAATCTCTCCAGCAGAAAAGCATACGAAGTCGAGCATTTTTATTTCGTGTTGCATCTACGCTTTCGACTATAGATACCAGTAAGCTTGTAGAACGACGCACATTCTAGAACATTGTAGAACGACGCACACACTTAACTCGAATATCTCCAGCAGAAAAAGCATACGAAGTCGAGCATGCGAGAAAATGAGCGCTTGATGTTTGCTTTTAGGCTGCCCATTATTCAGAAGTATGGGGAGAGCAGTGGAGAAAGCACAGGTCTGATAGTCGCAACGTCCGTGGTTCGAGTCCAGTCGCCTACCTTTTTTCTATTTTTTTCGACATAATTAATTTCACTCACTAATACAACTCCACATTTTTCGGTCTCCAATTTTCTTACATCGGACCGCAGCTAGGTATATCGCATCCTCGGTTCATGCGGTCTCCACTTACATCCTCTGATGATGAATCCCACATAATTGTAAGCGAATCTTACATCCACCGGTTGGGTGTAGATAGTGGTTGATTTTCGATTTGGCTGTCACGTGTTTGCTTCGGTTAGAGTTTTCCCTTAGGGTTGTTGAATTTAATGTCGTTTTCGTTTTTACTACACTACACCGGTGTAGTGTAAGCAGCAATAAGCACGAGCCATTGACAGCTCATCATCATTTGTTTGTAAACAAAGGTTCAACCGATAGCTACACCCTGAAATTTTTCGGTGTTCGGCGGTGTAGCACCGGTGTAGCTACACCGCAAAAACGAAAACGACATAAGTAAAAGTTTCCAATAACGTCGCGTGCTACCACCATATCCTGTGGTCGATAGTTGGTAAAGTCCTATACGCGAAAGTGTTTTTAAATAACCGGAAGAGGAGGATCCTTTGTGTGCTGAGGAGCAATCAAATCAGGCTTGTTACAGATCATTCCGGTTGAAACACTGTGTTTTTTAGTACTCAGGGCAAACCAAGGGAAGAACAGACGAATTGACACTTACCCGATCGTAGATAGCCTCACAAAGGTAGCTTTCTTCTTTGACATATCCAAATTCAATTTAACCAAAAGTATTTGAAGTGCACATATTTATTAATAAAAAAACTAATTTGGAATAGGTTTGAAAAGTTCTTATTTAAAGCAATTCACTCTACACCCAACCGGTGGATGTAAGATTCGCTTACAATTATGTGGGATTCATCATCAGAGGATGTAAGTGGAGACCGCATGAACCGAGGATGCGATATACCTAGCTGCGGTCCGATGTAAGAAAATTGGAGACCGAAAAATGTAGAGTGTATTAGTGAGTGAAATTAATTATGTCGAAAAAAATAGAAAAAATTTTGCCGACTGGACTCGAACCTCGGACGTTGAGACTATCGGACCTGTGCTTTCTCCACTGCTCTTTTCATGCTCTTGAATGTGGATAGCCTAAAAGCAAACATGAAGCGCTCATTTTCTCGCATGCTCGACTTCGTATGCTTTTTCTGCTGGAGAGATTCGAGATAAGTGTGTGCGTCGTTCTACAATGTTCTACAACGTGCGTCGTTCTACAATCTTACTGGTATAGTCGAAATATCCACGCTAACACGAAATAAAAAAAGACAAAAAACCATTACATCGCTTGCATGGTCAATTCCTAACATTCGTTGCGATGTTCATGAACAGAGGATGATAGGAAACGGAACTAACATTTATTGTAATAGATTTTTGGTTTGCGTGTATATGTCACTCTCAGAGCATCAAAATTTACATTATTTTTTTCTAAGTGTGTACGTTATTACTTTACATGGTGCTTAAGCGAAATTTACGATTTAAATATTATTTTATGATATTCCTATACAGTTTGTAATAAAAGTAGATACGCCTACAAATTTTCAATCGATTAATTATTTTGATTATTATTTAAAATGGCAAGTTTAAAATGATTTAATTCGGATTTCGAAAATTTAATGGAATAAAATTTGATAGTTAACTAGGAGTGCATATACTTTTTTACATACTGAAATTTCAAACATGTTTTCAAGCTTTTTCATTTACGGAGCCTTTAAACGGAAACCTTATTATAAAACAAATCAGTATAGTTGAAACACCCAGCTTAGGCTCACCTCTTTCATATGAGGCTAGTATCGAAATGTTCTTTAGGTGGTCTAAAATAATATTAATCTTTTTCTTTTGTTTTTTAGAGTAAAACACGTGTAAAAAATTAACTCTCTCGACCATTGGCGTCTTGCAGTGAAACTTTTCCAAGCTTTCGCCACCTACATTTTGAAGTGAGAACTACTAGAAGGAGGATAGTTTCCAAATTTTCCAAGTAAAACAGACGCTTTTTGGGGCTAAACTAATAATTTCCCGTGGAAAATTTTGCTTAAATCGTGTAAGAAAACGTGTTTGCAAACTAACTGTTATTATTTCGACATGGATCGGAGATGTTTTCATGGAAAATTATGCATAACAAGTTTGCACCAACAGGGAGAGGTTACCTCCTGCGCAGCTGCATTTTTCAGAAAATGGTAAATATGTGCGATTTGCACTAAGATGAAAGTGGAAATTAAGTGAATTTACTTAGGAATTAGTTGTATACGACGCCAATATTCAATAAATGTTCATTTTGGCCTTTTTTAAGCAAACATATTGATACTCACAATTTTCGACGGAAAACGCACCGGAACTTGATTTACTCAACACGCACCATACTATAAAATGGTGCTAGATGGTCTTCAAAGTGATAACAAGATGGCAAATCATCTTTATTTTGAGTAATTGAGCAATTTACTTCTGTTTACCATCATATTCACGATGCAGCATTGATGGAGCCGTGAAATGAAATGAATATATCTTATAAAAGTTTACCTGGAAAAGTCAAAGATGCACATCAGTCTGATCGTAAAAACGTTTTCTTCTTCAATTCGAATGTTATATTGGAAGGATTTCACGCAGGCTTGATTCTTTTTTATTCTTTCCTTTATTTAACGTCGGTCTCTGTTCCGCAATCTAGTGCCAATCACCGACGGACATCGATTGCCATCCATTGACGGCAATCGAATGTGCAGGAAGGCAGCTTTCCACACCTACGTAGGATATCGCACCCATTCAACACACATGGGCCGGGACCAACGGCTTTACTTCCTTTCCGAAGGAAGACGTGACCAGAGATTTTTATGCCTCAGAAAAATCCCGACCTCACCGACCTCGGCTGGGATTGAACCCAGACCCATCGGGGTGTTAGAAAGCAGTCACGCTTACCTCTACACCACCGGCACCGGCTCGCAGGCTTGATGAAAATTATGATTTAATGCTAATTTTCAAGAATTTTATATGCAGTCTGTCAACACTATCTTTTTTTTTTTTTTTTTTGTCTTTATTTTAGAGATTTTTAGCCTGAGGCTAGTTCATCTCTTAGTCAACACTATCATCATCATGCAGTGGCGACATCTGCGTTGAGCTTTTGCGGCAATCTTCCAATAGAAGCCCAAAAAAGGTTTGGAAAAATGACCCCCGATAGAACATTGTTAAACTAGCCTCCAAGAGTGGCAAGTAAGATTTCGTTCGGTAGGTGTTTCAGCGATACTGAATATTTTCTATTAATGTTGTTCTGCCACATGTTGAAATGATTACCAACCCAGCTTCTCCATAAAGCGCACGGTAGTGCAAACATCTGAGAAAAAGATGGCGTCCTAGTTATCCGCATCAAAAGCTCGACAAAAGCTACAAAAATACTCATGGTGGTATGAAATTATTTCACCACCCACCCACTCTCACTGGCAACTGGCACTCACATTTTCCTCTCGCAAAACGCTCTCTTCTCCCAACAATCACACAGCTGACTGCTAGTCAGCGTCTCGGTGTGTTCTATTCTCTTCACAACACGTGCTTCTATCAGTCGCTCGTTCTCTTTCTCTCACTCACTCGATAGTATCCTTCTACATCCCTACCGACTCTCGCTCGCACACAGATGCGTTTATGTTTTCGTTTCCATCCAGTGGGTGAGCTCCCTCGCACAGACTATGCCGTTCACGATTGTATGACACCATATTTACACCCCCTATCATCATCATCATCATCGTCATCGCTCAAGCCATGCTGCTAGAATAACTAGTTGGCCATACAAGAGTCGACATCGTTTTACGAAAGAGGTGCGAGCGAGCTACGGCAGAAGACACGGCAAAGTGAGACCAAAATGGCAAACCATCAGGATTTTTTGCAAATCGCGTCTTGAAGTGTTGTTGCGAAAGTGTGCTGTGCTCAGGATAGTGCAATGATTGTCCGATGTGTCAAGATTCTACTGGCCGTATTGCTGAGTTTGACTTTCACTATTTCCCTGGCCAAGCTGGTCCTGTGCGTGTGGAGTGAGTGGTTCATCGAAAATTCGACCGATTACGAGATCCTGTACGGGTATCAGCCGCTCCACCGCACCAGCTCCGGCAGCCTCGT
The DNA here is from genome assembly GCF_037179485.1 of Ochlerotatus camptorhynchus. NCBI lineage: Eukaryota > Metazoa > Arthropoda > Insecta > Diptera > Culicidae > Ochlerotatus > Ochlerotatus camptorhynchus. Next base: position 199,169 of record NW_027040547.1, on the reverse strand, counting down.
CGACGAATGGCTCGAGCAGAACCAATTAGGCAAATACAGACAGCTCTTCCGTGACAGAGGTGAGTTTCCGTGTCCTTGCACCATTTGTTAACTGCCTTAGGTTCACCATTCATCCCAGCGGGGATGCAGGGAGCAGCGATTTAGCTGAAACTAGTTGAAATACTCGCCTCTTGCTTCAATTTCAACAGCTTGTGTGGCAAAAATTGTGGCCGGAATAATTCAATTAAAAGGGAAGCATCTTTTGGCAGGAATCGCTTGCTGTGGAAGCGTTCGATTGACTTGCTCATGGTGGAGAATTATGTTCCCAAAATAAATAGTTTAATCCTTGTGAACAATGTTTTAATGTGCTTTCATTGTCTCGTATTATTCGGTAAAAGACATCAGTGAAATTTTGCCTTCTACAAACAGGTTATCACACTTGTAGGACTTTATGTATTCATGCTATTAGCTTAAAAGTGGTAATTTTAAACGAGCAATTAAAATATAAACAGATCTGTTACAATTCACATCTTGAACATAAATTGAAAAAATCCCAATAAGCCTGCATGATCAAAAGCAACCAACGAAAATTTCACAAGTATTAAGTTATTTGTTTTGTCTGGATCATATCGGTTTGAATTATCCTGTAATTAAACCTTGGCATAAAAATATCTATTGAAGCTTGTCGAAACAAGCATTCGAATAAAGATTGCCAAATCAGGGTTATTCCTCGTGGAAAATAGAAGAACTATGAAAGTGATGATAATTTCTAAATTTTTCACGGTGAGATATACAACTACAGTTTTAAACTGTATTAATTTTGCGTTCAAATTATTTTAATAAAATCTGGTAACTGCTACGTTAGTAGAAAATTCAAGGGCTAATCAATAGTATATGTCTATACAGCTATTGGACCCTGTTTGCTATTAGTTTTGTTCCTTATTGCAAATATTAGGCCCGTCATGGTCACCTTTCCATGTTAAAGTAGTCCAAAAAATCTATTTCTTCCAATTTTTTTTAACTCGTAACTTTTAAACCACTGGATTTAAAAAATCTAAATATCAAATGAAAGGTAGTTGAAAATACTTTTTAGGAAAAATATAATGAATAAATATATATATTTTGTATTGAATATAATTGATAGTATTTTTTTCATGGTGTGCAATATGTTGATATATTTTTCATAGAAAATTTAGGCATATTAAAAAATCAGTTATTTGTTTTTTTTTTCGTTATTGAGTTAGGGGAAATGGATCTAATGTTGGCCTATGGATCTAAGATTGGGCCCATCGCTAAAAATGGGCTTAAAATACTAATGGATATTTTTGGTCGCTATTGAAAATTTAGACGATTGCTGAATTTATGTATGGGCCCAAATTAGGGGCATTTAGTTCTACATTACATCCATTTCTCCTGTATATATTTTGAAGTCACCAAGTTTTAGGTTTTCGCTCAATACTCCTATGCGACTAGACTACCATGCGTCTCCATTGATTTATAGCGTCAAGGTCACATTATCTATACTTATTTCAATTTCTGACCATAGATTACACGAAACAAAAATCAATTATTTTATTCATGTGTTTCACTTACAGATTTTTGCCAAAACATCAACCTTAAACATTCCATAAGACAGACCGCATAGGTCCTATAAGAATGCATAAAATGTGTGTGTGACCACATATACATTTCATTTGACACATGATCTTCATTAACTTTTGCAAGGCGTCTGCTAATTAGTTGACTTATACATTTTATAAATAATCAGCAATAGAAATTTGCCAAAAGGTACAATGAGATTTCTATCCGTGAACCATAACATTCATAATCAATTATTTGGACCCTAACATGGAAATGGTCACCCTAATGCCAATATAAAAAAGGGTCTAATATTTTGCGATAAGGAACAAAACTAATTTTTTTACCAAATTCTGAGAACCACTATATTCTTTTGCTATGGAATGACTGTATAGGCATATACTATTGAGTAACCCTTGAATTTTCTACTAACATAGCAGATTTCATCTTTTCTACCTCAGTAACCAGATTTTTTTTAAAATGCTTCATTTGCAATAAAAGCATTTTTAGATTGCACTCTTATATCTTCCCGTGGAAAAAATTTAAATTATTATCACTTTCATAGTTCTCCTGTTCTCCACAGGATATAAAGTTGATTCGTCAATTATCACTGGTTGTATTTGTGCACTGCATGGGACCATAGGTAGACCATAGGACCGTAGTTATAAAAGACAGGGTGGGCACTAACTCAATAACAATTTTTGACGTAGGATTACGTCTTTCTGCAACATATTGGGGGTGCAATTTCAAAAAACCAAATTCGACCGCGTTACGAAAAGTGGTCAGGTTTTAACCACTGATAACTTTGTCAATAGCAGATGGATTTCAATTCTAAACAAACCAATCGATTGGAAATTTTTCTACGAATCTGCTAAAATGAGCATTTTATCAATTTTCAATAGGTTACTATTGAAAAGTACATAAACGTCCAACTGTTGCAATGGTGATCAAAATTATCACCGATTGCCTGCAAAAAGCGCTTTCCCTAACACAGCTTTCAAAATCAAACTAACACGGAAACAAATCGGATTCCATTTTCATGAATAAAAAATCATGATATGAAAAAACTTGCCATCCCATGAAATCGTAACAATGATTCATGATTTCGGAATGGAAATTCATGGTTTCATAATGCAGTCGAATCAAGACCTCTACAAGCGTTGCACCTACTTGGCAAACCGTGTTCATAAACCGCACTACATAGGTATCTGTTATACGCCTTTTGTCTTCCATCTTATACAATTACTGATAGACTAGTGGTCGTAGAATGGGTTTAATGATCTCAAGGTTCTAGGTTCGAATCCAGTCTGAAGCTTTATTTTATTCTTTTTGCATTTTTTGGTTAAAAGTTAAACCCATAAATTTAGATTTCAACTCGGATGATTCATGATTTTGGGAATGTTTACTGCGTTACGCAAAAGTTGCTCATGATATCATGAATATTATTCATGGTGTATTTTCATAACATGAAAATACGCTTTGTTCATGAAATCATGAGTCATTTGTCTCATTTTGGAAATCGGATTTTGGAAATCGGATTCGGAGCTAGCTATCAAGGCTGCCCTCAAAAGCCCTCGATTCACCAAAGAAGGAAGATGAAACCACACCGCTACTGATCGGATTCAGTTGCTCGTCGTAAGCCGCTGAGGGCCATCTATGCCAAGCACGTCACCCTCGTTCCAAACAACATACAGCTCGCCAGCCTCATCCGTGTTGAACAAATGCGTACCAGTATTGAAGTGGTACATACAAATTCTCGCCCTGACCGAATACCACATGACCTTGTCAAATAATCAGAAACACTAGAAATAAAAACTCTTGAGATCGACAGATTATTAATCAGATAATTTATTCCGCTGTTTGCTCTGATCTGATTAATTTACTTATTAAAAGCTATATAAACGTTGACTGTTCTCCTGATTCAACACCAGAAGTTTGATCTTATAACAAACTGAATGAGTGTAATTTACACAAACATTGACGCTTTAATTCAACTGTTTTCAATTGATTTAATAACATGCTTTATTAGACATCTAATAATTGTTTTCTAGCTCCATAATTAGATTCCATTGCATTGCTTTACAATATATGTGAATAGAGTCAGCATAATAGCTCTTATACCACTATGCGTCCATGTTCTAATTGCATGCTTTGTAAATGCTCTACAAAAGGCGTATTCATTCATTATTCCACAACACTATTTTAGGCTAACAACAAGACGAAATTGGTAGCATAGTGGTTACCGTTTCCGCTTTCCAAGTAGAAAGTCGCGAGTTCAATTCCAGATTTTTCTCTTAACTTCAAATGGATGACGAGAGTGGAAATTCCAACACCATGTATTTAACATTTCGTGAATAGAAGGCGGGCTCTTCTCCCCACTCATTGGGACATCCGTCTGTTGTAAGCCCTGTTTTTTGACCGGTTGTATGATATTGTTGTTCGAAGGAGATTTTCATGTATTCTGTGGATGTACGTGGGCGATGTTGCCCACGGATTCACAAAACCGTTTTTGGCCATTCATACAATGGTTGGTTGAGTACAATTAGAGGTTATTAAACATGATCAAGTTGAACAGCAAGGGTAGTCCACAGTGTACTGACAGTTGCTTCGCTACAGTGAATGGTAGTTTCATATCATCATCATCATCATCATATCATCAAGTTGGAGACTGAACACTTCTCCGGGGGTACTTTAGCATGTCCAGCTGTTGCAAATGTGGATCTGGATACACAATGAGGCAATGATCTTGATCCTGATATCCAATATTAACGCTAATAGGACGCTATAAAAAAAAAACAAAAAAAACACCCGAATTTATATGATTGATCGCGAATATCTCTCGATTAAAAAAATTTAGCTAGAAATTCCTCCAATCAGTTATCGATATTTATTATCTATTAAAAAACCAAAAATTCCGTGCGTTTTGTGCACAAAAATGCGTAATTTTGTCATCAGAAAATGAGGCGTTTCCGTGATGGGAAAAGTGGTTTCCCTAACACAGTCGCCGACTATTGATACCACGTAATCCTACATCAAATCTACGGTCGTGTCTTGGATACAACCTCTTACGTTTTGATCGTTTGAACAACTAGAACCAATGTTAGAGCGAAGTAAGTGAAATTCAAAATGCTTTCATATTAATTATCATACAAATTTAAAACCATTTGCGTGACCTCTAAACTTTCATCAATTTTAACCATTTTAAGCACAGACTCATGCTATGAATCAAGTCGGAAGAATTAAGTAATTCATCATTTATTTACTGGCAACAGCGGATAATTACAGCGAAAATCATGGTATATATAATAACTGTTTTGTAAACATGTGACAAGTTTCTAATACCATGTTCAGACTATGTAATTTTATCACGAAAACAACATACAACACGTTTCAACTCCCTAGTCTAAAATAGAAATTCACGATTTTACGATCATTCTTTTTCTGGAGAAAGAACTGCTTTACCATCAATATGTTGATGTATGAAGAACTAACTACAAGAACGAATTAGTTCCAAATTCAAATGTCCTCAATATATTAACATATTGCATTCAGTTCAATATTTTTAAGAACAATTACATCAAATTCAACCATCGATAACGATACTCCCCCATCACCAGCGTTTCCACGCTATGCGCAAGTCCCAACACAAGCGAATCGTTTCCCGGATCGTTGTTGGTATATTTGTTTACATACCGTCCGCTAGCTACCCTACTGTCAATATTTCACCGAATGTTCTGTGTTTCAAACCTACCGTCAACGATGGCGGGCTAGACAGTTCGACATGGCAAGGTTCCTACTTCAAACCCCATCTTCAACGGTGGGATATAAAAGAATAACTCCTCAATTTATGACTTTCCGAGGTTCTCGTTAAAAGAAAGCAACCTTCGGTAGACGAGCGCAAGAAAACATACGATGACATATTCATACCGGTATCGACAGAAGCGATAAAACAACTGATTATGATGACACTCAAAGCCCGTGTGGAGGCGGCTCAAATAGAAATATGCCATAGATAGGGATCGATTTCGCGTGACTTTTCCCGTCAGAGCACACTTTGATCCACCAAGTTTTACCTACCAAAAGCAGCAGTTTCGGATTTTGCACATCAAAGCAGGCAATGGTTAGAGAAAAAGAAAACTGCAGTCACGAAAGGTTGCTCAGTTTACAGTTTTGCTTCATCCTTCCCTCGGAAAACAACTACGGCGACGATGGTCTGGTGACGATGGATCTAAACGATAGTGACTGTGGTTGAGAGGTGGAAAAGCTCGCGAGAAACTAGCAATAATAAACAAATTTGTTGAAATTTTCGAACTAGATCGAGGTAGCGAATTTCAACAAGTTTGTGTGAAAACACGCACACCTAGTTTGAATGGGGCGGGAAAACCGGGCAAGGCGGGACTCGGAGGAGGAGGTGTGTGAATCAGCAGCTTTGCCTCGGTGAATCGTTTGTTTTTCTTTCCAAATGCAAAACAGGTGGCCATGGTTGGTGAAGAATGTTCGATTCGTGAACGTGTAAAAGTAAACAAACGCGGGGACGCGTGGTACCACCGATTAGGCCTTTTAGTTCGATTTATATATTGTAATGCGACTTTGGGCATTGCCATTATCCATTGCAATCCTAGCAAATAAAAGATTATTTGCATGATATTGTTAGTCTGTTAATCTAATAATTTTAAATAGAATCTGCTTTTTAAAAGAGTCGAGGTTGGTTCAGATGGCGATTTTTTAATTGTTGAAAGGATTTGATTTAATTTACTTTAATAGTTTCAGAGTACCAAAATTCATTAAAAAAAATTGATAAATTTCGCTCCCACTTTCTATATACTACTTCTTCTTCTTCGCATTTCAAGTCTGTTGCTTACCGCAATTGCGTTATTGCGTCCTCTCAACTTAGTGTTCAAGATGCACTTCCACAGTTGTTAATTGAAAGCTTACGATGCCTTTACTATTTTTGCATTGGTATAATTGTGTGGCAAGTACAATCATACTCTATGCCCAGGGAAGTCCGACCCGAAAAATTATTAGACCGGGCCAAGAATCGAACCCAGCAACCTCCAGTATGGTCTTGCTTTGTAGCTCCGCCTTTACCGACTGAGCTAAGGGAGGCCCCATTTCCTATATAGGGTACATATAAATAAAGTTTATTTTCGCACACAGTGCGTGACAAATCGGCTACCTATCGACCAAACAAACAGGGACACGATAATTCTCATGGTTTCTTATGGTGGTGCGTTAGTTTAACGGTCATAACTCAAAAATGGTATGAGATACCACTCTAAGATTTTCACCATAAGATTAGAAATTTTCAAATCAGTATATATTTTTTAAATAAATTTTGGGGGCGACCCCGGCGTAGTGGTAAACATCCATACCTCTCACGCCAAAGTCACGAGTTCAAATCTCACCCCGGACAAGTCACGAATGACCCAAGAGTGTTAAAGTGACTATAATAAAAAAAAATTCATCACAGGGATTTCAAATAAATTTCATCAAAGAAATTTCCTGTAATTTCCTTGAATCGTGAAAATTTTCGTGGAAATCATTTTGTAAATTCAATTGCATTGCTGAGATAAACTATTGTTTTTATGATTCTTTGTTCTCGAATTACGGATTTTTGATGAATGAGATGTTTCAAAACTTAAAATTACCGGGAAAATTTACCACACTAATTATTTTTATTTTATTATATTCTGCATGCACCCAAAATTCTACAGAATAACGAGAACCATCAGCCTACTTTACCCGATCGTAAAAAAAAATCCCAAATGGCACAACTTCTTGAGAGGCTCATTCCACCGAAACTCAATGAAAACCTCAAAAGTAACTCTCGGTTGGAATTAATGACAGGAAAGTGCTTTCTAATTAGAAGAGACGGGCTCAGAATTTCTTCTTGGTTGACGAACATACATTTTTGCGCCCATATTTTGTAATGAGAGGGGTTGTTGCTTAAAATAAATTTTATCCAATGTTCACTCCGCACAGTGTACCTAAAACAGATTTGGGCACACCTGGGCACATTCATTGGCACTGTTTGGCACTCATGCTTACATTTTCTATGATTTTGAAGCAACTGGCAACACTGCACTATATTTCCGTCTGGATTTGTTTCAAAATTTGGTTGTTGTTGACACAATCCAACTTTTGGAAACCGTAATCATTAATTTTCGCATAGTCCGTCCATGCATTCCCCAAAAACCGAGTTAGATTTCCAGAAACACAGTTATGCTGTCTAAGGCAAGTCAAAAGATCAACTAAGTTGAATTCAATTGGATTGAAAAGTTGAACCTTGTTTCACCTTTTTTCAATTCAAGTGAGTTGATCAAGTCAGTTGAATGGCATGGTTTACACGTTCAATTCGCGTTCAAGTCAGTTGAATTCAACTGACTTGATCAATTGACTTGTCCTGTCTAAACCCAGCTTTCGCGTTCATCATAATGCCTGTCTGAAGCAGAACAGTATACCACACTAGGCACATTCTGGCCACCGGGGGAATCGCCTGCACTGAAAATCATCATCATCGCATGCATAACAACACTAAACTTACAACCTAACTTTCCAAACAGGACAATTTTTGATACGTAAAAATTGCTCCTCCAAGAAAGTTAAATGCTCTAATCATGGGCAAATATTTCCCCGGAGGCAGTAACCCAGATCTAATAACTCATCCACAGTTCCTCTCGCCTGTCCTATGTCCGTTGTTTCCCTGTAGAGTAGTCCGTAATCAATAATGTAAAGTACCTACCGAAATAACGATCCATCCACAGCTTCTTGTCGTGATACTTGGCTGTTATTTTTCGCTCCACGGCACCTCCACAGCATACAAAAATTATTCCATTTCCGTATCTCGATCCCGACCGGTGTATTTCCGATATTATCCTCTCGCTCTCAGATGGCAACAAGCAAAAAAAAACATTTGAGCTGTCAAAATACTGGATTGCCAAACATGCCAAACAAAGTCACCGCGCTCATGGCATTGCCGGCACACTTCAGGCACACTGAGACTACCCCTTGGTTTTGTCATATTTTAACGTAGGACTACGCCTGTGATTTCTAAATGGGAGTACACTTAGTGAAAAGCGAAAATGGAACGTGTAACGAAATTATGAAAGATTTTGAACGTTGATAACTCAGCTGTCCCTGAACCAATTTCAATAATTTTATCACCAATCGATCAGAAATATTTCTACGCATCAATAACAATTGATTTTCAACAAGAAACTATTCAAAACGTGTTTAATTTCACGCATTGTCCAAAAGCTTCGAAATAACTAACAAATTCACCAATTACGTACATGCATATGCTGCTTCCCCAACACAGTCATCAGAGAAATATTTCTCTAAAGGGCAAAGTGGACCATACACGATTGCTTTTATTGATAATAATCGTATTGTCAATACATTCTAGTTTGACGTCAATACATCGATATTGGCAATATTTCTGTATTCACATCTTCAATATTATTCTCAATAATTCCCCTTCGCATCGATATATTGATACGTGTGGGGTTCGCTTGAGAGACCACACAAGCCTAAAACGACGCTACGACGCCTCATCGGCAGTTTCACCTGTTTTCCACCAGAGGCGCTGCTACAGCAAAAGAGATACGCAACATAAAAGGCAAATTCTGACCACGCGGAAGACAACAACACAATTACGTGCGGAGTTAGTTGCCTTACCTGCAAGTATGCTTTTCAGTAGATCGTTAGCGGAGGGCATTTTTCCTAGTGAATGAAAGACTGCAGCTATCACTTGAATTGCTTTCCCAAAGTTTTGGAAAGTCTTATCCATGATTCGCTGTACCGTAACGTTCATCATGTGATATCATAGATTCAACACGGATTCGTAAAGAAGCGGTTCACAACAACCAACTTAATGTGCTACGTCAATTCGCTCGTGAATAGTCTGGAAATGTCGATGCAGTATATGTTGACTTCTCCAAAGCATTCGACAAAGTCCCACACGCATTGGCTGTGGAAAAACTCAAACGTATGGGATTCCTGGAGTGACTTACTCGGTGGATTGAATCATACTTATCTGACCGCAGTGCTTTTGTGTGCCTTGGGTGATCCTGCTCTGAAATGTTCTCTATTACTTCCGGGGTGCCGCAAGGGAGTCACTTAGGACCACTACTTTTCGTACTGTTTGTGAACGATCTTTGCTTACTCATCAAATCACCGAAGTATATGTTCGCTGATGGCCTGAAATTCTTTCGTATAATCACCTCTATGGTGGATTGCTGTGCTCTCCAATTGGACATCGACTCTTTTTCATTCAACAGATCGAGGACAACTGCAATTTTCGAGTACATGATGTTTTCTTCAAATGTTAACCGGGTGTCATCAATCAAGAATGTGGGTGTAATTCTTGACAGCAAGCTGACATTTCCCAATCACATAGCAGCAAGAACCGCCAAAGCCTACGCGATACTTGGATGTATCAAACGCAACACGCAACAGTTCGAGGATGTCTATTGCCTTATATCATTATATGGTTCTCTGGTGCGAAGCATACTGGAATATGGCATTCTAATATGGGCAGTTTATCATGTCACGCTTTGCTTTCGCATTGAAAAGATTCAGCGAACTTTGTTAGAAACACTCTACGACTGTTACCCTGGAATATCCCGGTTGTTCTCCCCCATACGAGAATCGCTGTGTTTTGATTAACGTTTACACATTGGCGGATAGGAGGATACTTCTGCAACGGCTGTTCATATTTGACATTCTGAACAACAATCTTGATTGTGCTGAACTTCTTTTTTTTTTCTTTGGTTTGTTTTTTTTCGTCGATCTTGTTTTCCGTGCTGAGTACCAATGCTACCGACGTGCCAGGAAGGCGTAGTTATGCTGAACTTCTTGGCAAACTTAATTTCAATGCTCCGGTTAGACAGACACGCCAGAATGATCTTCTCCGTATTCCTCAACATCGTACACTTTACGGGCAAAATAATCCACTTGATGTTTGTTGCCAGCGATTTAACGAGTATCGTGACAACTACGATTTAAATGTATCTAAAAACGTTTTTAAAAATAGGATTAGCTCTAGATTAAGGAATAAAGCTGTCTGTGCGTTTTTATACGAAGACGAGTAAATAATAAATAATAAATAAATAATCACAAAAAAGCACCGTTCGGCGAGACCGGATGCAGTTAGATTTTGAAATCTGTGCTAGGGAAAGCGCTTTTTGCAGGTAATCGATGATAAGTTCGATCTCCATTGCAACAGTTCGACATTTGTGTAATTTTCAATAGTGACCTATTGAAAATTGATAAAGTGTTCATTTTAAATTCGTATAAACATTTCCAATCGATTGGCTTGTTTAGAATAAAAATCCATCGGCTATTGACAGAGTTACCAGTGGTCAAAACCTGACCACTTTTCGTAACGCGGTCGTTTTTGGTTTTCTGAAATTTCACCCCCCATATTTTGCCGAAAGACGACATCGTACGTCAAAAATATGATGATGCCATGACAATGATCAACAAGCTAGTTGTTGTTATGACTACTTTGGCAGCATTTCAAAAAAGATATACCAGAGTATGCATGAGTATGTACCAGACAACAACACCAACTTCATCACAACAACAACAGGCTTGTTACACATTAGAGTGATACAAAATTTGAAATTTTCGCTCCACAATACTTAAACAATTCCAAATTGGATCCTGACTAACCTCTCATAATTTGAACCCATTTGGTGAGAAACTGAGATGGCACAAACCATTTGAAGTTTGTATGGGAATTACTATGGTAAAACCAAGATTTTTGTTCGTGTCTATCTAATAATTCACCATATCGGTCTGCTTCAAAAGCTTTCAAATTTGCTTGTAGGAAATTTTCTCAGCTACAACTTTGCTCAAGACCACTTTTTGATTAAATGCAAGGATCGAAAGTTATCAATGGTTCAATGCGCTGATGTCTTATGATCATGCTCAATCAACTGCTCAGCAGGCAACATTGGTGTTTCTGGGGCGTTGAATAGGACACAAAAATCATGGCTACTATGTCACACTGCAAAATACAGTGTTGCCTACAGAGCAGCTGCTTGATCATGTCATAAGTTTACCAATCTCTTAAATAATTAATAACTTTTTCCTGTCTCGATTTACATAGAAACAATCTTCAGCAAAGTTGTAGCTAAGAAAATTTTCTATAAGAATGGCTTTCGAACTGTTTCGCAGCTCAATATGGAAAAAGACTAGAAGGCAATTAACAAAAAGTTGAGATTTCCCATAGTAATTTACATGCAAACTTCAAATGGCTTGTGCGAAGTCTGTTTCTAACCAAATGAGTTGTAACTTTGGGAGGCTAATCAGGACCCGATTTGAAACCATTTAAGCACTGTGGAGCGAAAAAGTCAAATTTTGCATCTGTCTATTACACATTGTCATGATAACCATAACGTTTGAACAACCAGGCCCAAAGTTAGAGTGAAGTAAGTGCAATTCAATAATTTTCCATCTCCAAATAAACTTCAAACCATTTACGCGACCTCAAAACCTCTATCAATATTTATAATTTGTTTGCATATTTGGAGGTTATGAATCAAACTGAAGGATGACTTATTAGAAATCAAACACTTTTTTCAAAATGAAGCACTCTAATGCATATAGCGGCTTAACGCCAAATGATGAATTGAAGAACTTGATCTTTTCCGATTTGCATTAATCTTTGTATCATTGTTTTTTATGGGCAATGATTCACATTTTTGCTAAAATACAGCCATTTTAAATCTCATAAAATTTTAAAAACGGCGTCATTTTGTGTTCATAAAATGGTTGCACGGATCGAAATGACGTTTGAGACAAAGTTGTAGAGAAAATAAATTTTGTTGTTGTAATTTTTTTTAAATGCTTGTTGGTTCACCCAATGAATTCTGGAGTTTACTGATTTTATAAAAGATTGTTAAAACTTCGATAAGATTTCCTCTTAAAGATCTCTAAAGCTTCTTCAAAGAGCTTTTAGTCTTATCTGATCTTCTCTAAAGTTCCTTGAGGTTCCCTTTAACATCTTACCCAAAGTCTATCTGAGGCTCCCCTTAACTTCTCTGAAGTTTTGATAAACTTCTCTGAGGTTCGTTGGACTTCTGTTTTTCTAAAACTTCTCTTAAACATCTCGGAAGTTCCCGATGTATTTATGATGTTCTCTCAACTTCTCAGAGAACTTCTGATTCTGGTCTATATATATGAGCAGGGAGACGAAAATAAGAAGCTATGAAGTTTAGAGAACTTTTGAGTGATTCGGGGAACTAAATATAGCTTCAACAAAATCAAATGAACTTAAATCTGCTGCAGAAAGGATCTTAAATCTTTAGAGATATTCATAAGACGTCAAAGACATCCAAAGAGCTTTGGAAGAGTCCAGTGAGCTTTGGACGAGTACAATACACATTAAGTCATGTTCAGTGAACTCCTGACAAAGAAGTGGAAGTTATGAGTAGTTCTAGAGCAGTAGCACTAGACATAGCATGATGGGATTCGGCCCAAGTCAGAAACTAGTCAAAATCATCCATCGAGAGTTGTACGAGATATTGCGATTTTGAGATTTTTAGTTTTTTAGCTTTCAGCCATCAGCTGGTTTACCTTGGGCAAAGATTTTATGTGATTTTCTCCTGATACTTCGATTATAAGTTTATTTAAGTTGCACTAACATATTAAGATAAATATCCATATCTTTTTTGAATAAACTTTTTTTTAAATAGTCTTTACAGAAATTAATGTCGAACAACTTTGTGGAGCACTGTAAGCCAATAATACCACTTAGTAAAAATGTAATTCCCAAGTAACACAAATTCATATAATTATGTTGAGTAAACTCATATAACACCAAAACCATTCATACAAAGGTTATATAAACTGTTATAGAACATGTGTGTTGCTGGGGTTATGTCGGCTCATTTTTAAGACACATTACTGTAATAGCCCTTAAAATCAAAAGTTGTTATTTTGTTCAGGCTTGCTTCCACTCACTTGCTATAAAAACATTATTTTCTGAATTTTGAAATCATTAGATGTTAAAATCATATTTTGTACTCGTTAGATACAAGAAGAGGTTGAAATGCAAGTGTTTGACACATGAAACCTGTTAAATTCGCTTTCAGATAGCCACAATCAGTAATTTTACGACTCGCGAGCGCTTACTCTGAGTGAACGCTCACGAATCATAAAATCGCTTATTGTAACACTCTGGTAGCAAAATTTACAGGTTTTATGAGTCAAACACTTGACTTTCATCCTCTTTTTGTATCTAACATACACAAAATATCGTTATAACATCTAATGATTTCAAAATCCAGAAAATCATTTTTTTATAGCAAGTGAATGGAAGCAACCCTGATTTTGTTTTGTCCTAAGTGAGGAGTGTGTTTCTCCCTATTACCTTGCTAACTAAGGAACTTAGGCATTTTCTTTTTGTGTATGTTTGGTGAAAAGTGTACCTAATGCATTGCTTGTAACATAACATGTGCATCACCCCTAACAGGGCCTATTTATTTTTGTTGAAGTATATTTATCGATCTATTTAGCAGTTTCAAAGCCCATTGAGGTTTATTATACCTCGTTAACACTACAACCTATGCCACGTGATGCAGAGTATCTTGATATCAAACGATGTACATATTTTTTTATATATATTACAAAATAAGGAAATACCTTTCCAAACGTATTCTTTTTGAAATTGTGCCATACTATCGGTGAATGAAAGATATTATTAAACGTATCTGCTTAAGAAGAGCATAGTTTGAAAGACATGTAACAAATCGTCGCTGTAGATAGAATCATATTTTTCCATCTTTCTGCATATGCATTCATCCCCCAGAGCTAAATTGTGTTTACTTTTAACCAGATACAACGTTATCAAACACCCTTATCACATACATAACATATCACAAAAACACAAACGATATCTTGGGACGTACCGCTGTAACTATGTAAAGTTTTCTCCCTCTCAAAATATAATGAGAAGAGCATCGCGCAACTAGGTCATTTCCCTCGCTCAAAACAGCGTGCTTCAATACATCCCAATGCCGTTTTCCCAGCCCCTTACCGACCGTGCACTGAAAAATCATACGAAAACATACAGAACAATACTCTCGCTCTTTACAACATTCCCAGTTCCCTCTCGCAGTTTTTCTCTCGTGCACACATCCGTGTGTTACTTTGATCTTGTCCATCATGCATGCCCCGTGGTGCGGCAGAGTAGTAGAAAAGTGGAAAACTCACAGCACTCTCATTCAGTCACCGCCAACTATTCGTCAGCTACGGAAGCCTCCCCGAAAAGCAAGTGGGGTCACAAATCGGAAGACAGATCCTTCCGTGATTAGACCGCCTCCGAAAACTGAACATTTGTGTGTGAGTGTATTCGCTATTGCATTACAAACTAACCCCATTACTCCCCCTACTCTCGCCCAGCTCTGTTCACAGTTGCTTGGGAACAGTCTTTTTTGTGGTTTACTAGATTTTCATAACATTCTCGACGCCAGAAAGCGACCCAGAAGCGTGCGTTTTTCATTCACTGACTTTTCCTTCGCCTACTATGCGGTGGGAAAGTTATGTGAGCAAAACGAAAAACCACACGCATACACTCGCAGCTCTTCAGTTCTGGCCTGGGTTTCAGAATGAGGTTATTCTTTTCATGTTGCTACTGCTGCTGCTTGGATGCTGTGAAGAGAAATTTTCATCCTCGCCCTTTGTCAGCACTGATACGGATGTCAGTGCTGGATGGATTACGCGATTCGCGTTTCTCCATTGCCTCAGCATGGTTGTTTAGTGTGTAAATGTCAATTTTCCATCGGCTTAGTGTAAATTTCTGTTCAGTGTAGGAACAGTTTCATCTCGCAAGACAGTTTATCGTGAAGTGACCATCCTCTAGTGAAGTGAAGGAAAACAAACGCACTGACATAGGTCATTGAACAAAGAGTTGAACTTAGGCAAATCGAACAATCAAGTGACATCCACAGTGAAAATTTTATAGATCATTGATCGAAATGCAGCAGTGAGTGTTTTTAATTGTTCCCATTCTTGTGTCATAAAGGGAAGAGGAAAAATCGCAGCAAGCGCAGCAGTAATTGAGTTTGCACGCATGAAGGGTAACAACACCAAACGAAACGCGTGCGAGAGCAAGACAGAAATCAAACCATGGAGTGAGAACTTTTGTTTTTCTTGGATAACGAAAGTCAATTCTTTCGCTTCTTCTTTTTATGCGATTGAATGTGGATCTCGGAACATGAAGATGTCAAAAAGTTTGGTGATTTATCAATCAGTAGTACAATGGATGATCGATGGGAAAGTCTACACTATGTCTGGGTAAACAAGAGCGAAAAGAGAAATGCCAGACCTGTCTTTCTGGACCACAGTTTAAATGTTCATTTTTTAATCCTACTAAGCCAGTTGCTTGCTGATAAAATTGTTTTACTGCTCGGATAAGCGAAGCCATAATAATGTTATTTAATTTATGGCTAACGACAGCTCGAGTCATTTCAACAGAATAGCAATAAAGTTGCTAAGCATTAGTCATTATGAACTTGTAACTAGGCTAACATCATAAAGATTACAATGCTACTAATACTACCAAGTATTATAACGGTATTAAGCTTTCGAAAACTAATCTGTGAGACCCGAATCAACCTCGTCAACAAGGAAATAAGATTATCATGAAATGATTAACCTGTACATTTCTTGAGAAAACATGTGACATCATTTACTCTAGTAATTCCTGTTTTACGCAGTGAATTTGGTTTACAATCGACTGCTAGATTAAACATATTGAAGGGTGGCCGTACCGACTAGCCAAAATGGTCACGTTTTAGGTAGTATTATCAAATTTAAAAGAAATATTTCTTATCTTTGATACTTCAGGGTATTATCGTAGATTAAACTTTTTTACCAGAAATGACCATATAAAGCTCTTAAAATAAATCATTCAAATAACTTTTTTTTTTAATTTGTGTTTCTCACCGGCTCTCATACTTAAACCTAAACATTGTTCAATGTGTACCTGGTATTATACAATCTATCTGTGTGGACTTATAATCCACAGCAACTGATAACAAAGTTGTATACTTAAACGAAATCATCGATGACTATCTTGAATAATCAAATAAATTAATATTAACGTTTAAAACAACTTTAAGATCATTTAAAGCAATTTAAAATATACTAATTGATATCAATTTAAAATATACTATTTGATATTATTGATTGTACCTGAAACTTTTTGTATTATATTCTCATATTGTTGACTGACGGTACCAACAAAACTCTACGTTTAAAATTACTTTAAAATGTTCTTTACTTATAATATAATTGTGCTAAACATAAATCACACTCTTCAAGCTGATCACCATGGTACGGACAAAGACATTTCTGGTTTTCTCACACCAAATTTTCCCTCATCTTCAATGGAACCTATCTTTGACAACATGTTTGCTTCAACCATCAGCTCGTGCTTGCTACTCATAATGCTATCGTCGTTAGCGAATACCACCATCGATAGCTCAGAATGATAAATGATAACAATATTCGCTAAATACGCCCCAACCGATGCGATCGGTTCTCCAGCACATGATGATGGAAGAAAACGGAATAAAATTCTTGAATCCAGCGCACACTGTGTTCTTCGTTCCACCACCACCACCAGCACCTTCCATCCAAGTAGGTAGATAGCCGTCGTCGGATGCCAAGACGACACCACTCTCCACAGTGAAAAGGGCAATGATTTTAATGGCCCTTTGTTGTTCGATTTCGTCGGAAAGCGGTGGTGGTGGTGAACATCAAGGGTTGCTGAGATGACACTTTTTCCGACAAAGATGGAAGAGAGGATTTTTTTTCTCAGCTATCATTTATCAAAGGATATTCTTTTGTCCTCGAGGATGGCAATGAACAGATCGAATTTCTCGGAAGGTCAAATTTAAATATCGATTGGGGCACAGTTCTCTCAATGAGGTTGTTTGCCTCCAACGAACCTTTTTATTATCTCCACGCGAACCGCAAGTCCAATATCATCCAGACGGATAATAAACATCCAAACACTTATCTCGGTGCAATATTTCGTTTCACGAAGTTTTGTCAACTGGTTCAAACTGGTTTAATCTGTATCGTGATCGTGTAAACCCCCTTCCATAAAGTCGTAATCTGTGTCAAATGAACTTGCCTCAAGCAAATCGGTATTTTAACGTATTTTGCCAGGTTCTAATTGAATGGCCACGTTATGTTATGTTGTTATCTCCCAAGAAATTTACTGCCGGCTAAACGAAGCATCTCACTCCAGCACCTGTTTGCTCACGCAAAGTGTTACGCGGTGCGCTTTCGTTAGTAGGCTCATTTGTCAGGAAACCACGCCAGTAAGCACATCAACAAACTAGTCGCTAATGCAAGTCATGTGTGATAAGCAGGTAAAGAGTGTGAGCAAATCTCATTCATAGGAGCAGTGTAGTTGGACAATGTCGGTGACAGCCACGCGACGAGAAGTTAGTTTGAACAACAAACTGAACCGCAGCAACCCGTTGCCATTGTATATTGACAGTCGTGCGCAAAGTGCTAATCGCAGCCATCTGCGATTTGAAAACCTACAAGTGTTACTTAGCGAGAAGAATCAGTGAAGCTAGTCAGACTAAATCGTACACGAGATTTTGGGTAGGGTTTTTGAAACAATAAGTGATACAAATCCTGCCAACACCATGTGGTCACCGGAAGCGGAAATCAACTCAATTGCCTTTACTACAATGCGGCACTCGGTGTCTGCATCGTCCGGTATGTATTAAACTCGCAGCTTTGGAATAAATAATAGACCGCGGATACACTTTGAATTACCATCTATGAGCATGAGCATTATTTGTGCAATAAATTATGAGCACATCCATGGTCAGACTTGTATAGGTTTCCCGAGTAGCACTGTAATAAGTCGTATATAAGTTTCTACAATTGATTTGTGACAAGCGTGCTACAAGGGTTTTGGCTTTGCTCATAATTTATTATACAAATAATGGTCATGTTCATAGATTGTCATACAAGTGTATCCGCAGCATTACTTTTGCACCTTCAGTTATACCTCGATACAACACAACTGTCACTTTTCAGTGATTTCTCGTAAGCAAAGCAACAACTCAAGAATATAAATCAACATTACTAATAGATAGATAATTGTCCGATGGAATTGTTACTCTGCGTGATTGAATGTCCGTTTGCGAGAAATTGGCGGTAGAGATAAAAAGTGACAGTTACGTTATTTCGAGGTAAACCTGAACAAAATAATCTTAACAGCCCTCGATCTAAGTGAAATCGTACGAATATTTTCTCTAATGCCAAGACACGTAATGTTTTACTTATTAGCTCACTACAGCTCGTTCATCAATTCATTCTCTTTACCTTTCTTACAGCGAAAGGTATACATATCACTTGGAAAAAGTACTTTCGATCCGCATACCATTCGACTCAGCTCGACGAGATCAGAAAATGTCTGCATGTGTGTATGTGTGTATGTGTGTGTATGTGTGTATGTGTGTATGTGTGTATGTGTGTATGTGTGTGTGTTAAACAATTTTGGGCAACGTGTTTCTCAGCAACCACGGGACCGAATTGGACGCAACAACCGCTAAATGAAAGGTATTGTGGTCCCACAGAAAGCTATTGATTATTTTTGGAATCGGCCAACTTGTTCCGGAGATATGTTCCGGTTAATACGGGTCGTGAGTTTAGAATCGTGTTAAACCCATCATGTGACATCTCAAATCACTTGAGAATTCATAACGAAGACAGTCCTTTCTGGACATGTTCCGGGTACCCCAAACGAAGTGGTCCGTTTCTAACTTGTGTCAAAACCCATTATGCGACACCGAAAATCACTTTAGAATTCAAAACCACATACAATGGTGGTTATATCAAGTGCCTAGGATCACATTGGACATAGTGACATTTGTTGCAAAAATCAGCCATGCTTTTAATTCATTTAGCGAACAATTTTTATGACCAATAGTAACAATTCTAGAGGGGACTACATTGATCCTCGGGGGCCATGAAGCTCCCCTTTAGTTACGCCAATGATTTAACCATCACATAAAATCTTCCCTCGTATAATTTTAGCTAAATTATCCAAAAACAAATTAATTGTTTGCAAGCTTGCATATAAAATAGCGTAAACGCGCTCAAATTTAAGTGAAATTTCGAATAAATGTACGCCAAATCTTGTGTTAATTACGTGTAGCAGCAAAAAACACGGAAGTTTCTTTGGGCTTAATGAAACATGAAAGATGGGATTCATAGTGGAATGCCGAACTTTTGGTTGCATGTTTTGCACTGATTCAAAAATTGAAATATTTCTTCCACAGTGCTCAAATGGCTTCAAATCAGGTCCTAAATAGCCTCTAAACTTTGAACTCATTTGACAAGAAACTGACTTGGCACAAACCATTTGAAATTAGCATGGCTATTACTGTGGGAAAACCAATTTTATGTTCATATCTATTTAAAAATTCATCATATAGCTCTACTTTAAAAAATGTTACCTGTGCTTATAGAACACTTTTTCAGCTACAATCTTGCTCAAGATCACTTTTCGATTAAATGTAAGGAACAAAAGTTATTAATGATTCCAGTCGCTGGTGTATTATGATTATGCTCAATCAGCTGCTCTGTAGGCAACATTGTGTGATTCTGATACGTGGAATAGAGCAAAAAAAAACATGGCTACTATGTCACACTACACAATACAGTGTTGCCTACAAAACAGCTGCTTGATCATGCCATAAGATTATCAATCACTTAAATAACTAATAATATTTAATTTGACGTTTGGTTGAAAAATCGTATTCCTGAAAGATTTCCTTTAAGAAAAGCTATAGAAATTTTCATCAGGGCCATATGGAAAAAATGCTAGAAACTTCAACGTGGTTTGAAGCAGAGATGGACCGCTCTTTTGGGGCTTTTTCATAAATTTATAATACAGAATGCTTGCGTTAAACCCAATTGAATATTCAGTAAACCCATCATAAAATTGATAGTTTAGTACTATTACCACACTCTTTGTTTTCCCTCAAGGTACACTTGAAAGCATTCTCGAGTGCACCTTCAGTGAAAACACAGAGTATGGCCAGTGCGTAACCCAACAAACAATTTGAGTTGATCAACAGCTGAATAAGCAATTTTGACGTAGGACTACGTCTTTGATTTCTATATGGGGATACACTTTGTGAAAACCGAAAAAGGAACATGTAACAAATTAAGAAAGATTTTGAACGTTAATAACTCAGCTGCCCCTGGTCCAATTTCAATAATTTTATCACCTATCGATCAGAAATATGGCTACGCATTGATAACAATGCTTCCGAATGTTGATTTTCAACAAGAAACTATTGAAAAACGTGTAAATGTTCAGCATTGTCCAAAAGCGTCGAATTAACTAACAAATCCACCAATTACCTACATGCATATGCTGCTTCCCCAGCACAGTCGTCAGAGAGTAGTAAGTAGACGAAACAAGTCGAAGTGGCATTCGCCTCCGATCCTCGGGCGCGTGCGAATAGGGAGGATGTAGTTGCGTAATATTTTACACACTCATCGCCATGTTCAGAACCAAACGCAAATTCTTCGAGATAACCACCATCCGTCGTCTGGCTCGCCGTGGCGGTGTCTGACGTATCTCCGGTTTGATTTACGAGGTGTGCTGAAGGTGTTCCTGAAAAATGAGATCTGTGATGCTGTCACCTACACTTAACACGCCAAGCGTAAGCGGCCATGGATGTCATCTACGTTTTTGAAGTGACAGAGACGCACAGGCGTGTGCGTGAGCGTGCTGTCACAACTAAATATGTATGCCCCTGAGAGGTCTCTTCGTCAACGCGACTTTCTGTTTTTGGAACCACGGAGCCGGAATTATACACAACACGAGCCAATTCGAGCAATCAGCCGGCAATTCAACAACTTTTTTTATATCTTCGACTTCAATGTATCAACTGACGTGTTTCGTCATCGGTTACTTGGCCTTTTCCGTACCGTTGACCGTAACTATTTAGTTTAAGTTTTATTCATTTAGACAGTATTTGTCAGTTGAATTTTTCAATAAACAATAAAAACAATAAAAAAACAATAACGTTGTACGATGTACATCGATTTTGCGAACAAAATAACATCCATTGATGTTATATTGTATCTTCTTTTTGCTATTACATCATTATTTCATACATCAGCTTGAATTACATTTTTTTTTGCTGTTTTGGTGATTTCTAGCATCACTGCCGCTGCTCGATTAGCTCTGGCTTTGACGGTTCGTTTGGCTCAAAACCAGCCAGTACACTCCTCTCTTATACTAGACCCTCTCTAGTTTTCACTACACACTACGAAAAAGTCATGTAAATTTCAGTGCCCTTAGACCGACACATGCAAGCGGCTCTTTTGACATAAGAATCAGTTGAAAAGGACGAGAAAAACAATTCAATCAAACGCACTTTTTGTTGAGTTGCATATGTTTTAGTTTCAGGGCTCTTAGTTTTACATGCCATGTTTGTTTACGTTCCATGATTTACGTCAAAGCTGAATAACGTCTCGTGTAAAAATAATAATTCCTAAGTGTGTAGCTTTCACTTCTCAGAACCACATCAAATACAATTACGATACGTGCTTCTACAAGCACTTTCAAGTTAATTCACTTTTTAAAACGATATTTAATTAAATAATATTATTTGCATCGTAATAAACGTGAGCTGCGAATATTTTTTTAAGCTGAAACTGTTTTGTTTACCACCGCATTACGAAGGTGTTTTATCGATTTCGCAACCACGACCTAAGTTGCTCAGACGCTCCTAGTCGGGAAAGCTTGCATAACAAAACCTTCTGGTCGATTTTGTCGAATGCGGCTTTCAGATCAGTATATTTGACGTCGACTTGTGCCTTATCTTCCATCGATGCATGTACTGGTGAAATACAAAAGGTTAGTAGCTACCGATCTACTTAGAGATGAACTAGCCTAAGGCTAAAAATCTCTTAAATAAAGAATTTAAAAAAAAAAAAAAGCTACCGATCTACCGGGAATAAATCCATGTTGGTCAGTTGAAATGTAGTTCTTCGAGCGATTCAGGACAAATTTGCTCAAGATGATCTCAAACAGTTTGGACGCTGCCAAAAGACTGGTGATAGCTCGATAGTTCTTAATATCTCGTTTATTGCCAGCTTTGAAAACAGGAAACATATACGACTGCTTCCACAATGTTGGGAATTTTTCTTGCTCAAAGGATGCATTAAATATGGCTGCTAAAGGTTCTGCTAAGGCAGCGGAGCAACGGCAGAACACCACTGGCGGAATTCCATCTGGACCAGGAGAGAGTGAGGTTTTCAGTATCCTTGCTGCTGAAAGTACCATATCCCGAGTTACTTCGAATGTGCTCAGTTCCACTAAGTCACTAGGTGTATCAGAGGCAGCAGATTGAGCTTCATCGTCACTTGTCACATTTTTATCGAAGACAGATGCAAAGTGCTTAGCAAACATCTCACACGGTTCGCTAAGAGAAGTGAACTCTTTCCCATCGAGTAGCATGTTGGACGGTATACTCGCATCTTTCCTTTTGCTGTTGACAAAGCTTCAAAAATTTCGGGGGTTACGCCACAAATTCCACTGGACTATGAAGACGTGTGATTTGTACGATGGTAAATATCTACATACTTACCTTTTCAGGTGTACATTACGTGAAATTTTATTGCAATGTAGTGCATGATGAACACTAGACTGATGCAAAATTTGACTTTTTCGCTCCACAGTGCTTAAATGGTTTCAAATCGGGTCCTGATTAGCCTCCCAAAGTTACAACTAATTTGGTTAGAAACAGACTTCACACAAGCCATTTGAAGTTTGCATGTAAATTATTATGGGAAATCTCAACGTTACAATTTAGGAGCAATGGAATATTACTAAATCGAAGATTTAAACACGATGCTTCAGAATCCAATAAATGGAAGAAACGTGGACATCTCGTACCGTACGTTCCGATTTTGGTAATTATATGATTGGTCGGTCGTTGGAAGCATCAAAGCTAGAAAGGTTAAGTGATGCTCTATTTTCTTCTGAAGGTTGGGACATGAGCACTAACTCTTGTCCTAGTCTTTTATGGCTTATGGTTATAGCGCCATTACTTGCTTCTGAAAAGAGAAGAGGGAAAGGAAAAGGAGAAGGACAAAGGGAAAAGGATTATGTAAACTCTATGAGCATAAACAATATTTTTGATTTTAATATACAACATAGAAATGCATAACGGGGGTGGTCACTACCCGAGTCTTGTCACTATTATCAAGTCATAAAAAGTAACAATAACTAAAATGTCATCTTTTGCTTACTGGCAAATCCTGATTCCCCAGTCTGAAGTTGTCACGAATAGGGTTCGATGGTAGATCTTATACCAGGTTTAAAGGATCTTATACTGGTTTAAAAAGATAAAAAATTACAAAATAGAACGAACTCACCAAGTTTAGCCAATTGAACCTGAAGGCAGCTTGACATGTGTTGATGTAGAAGTCCAAATTGTAGACGAAGCTTGACGAAGATCAACATGAACTAGTCCGGTTTATGGTTCCCTCGATTTGAGATAAAAAATTATCGAAATAACTAATTTTACTCGTGACGGAATCCATCTTTGACATAAAAGATGAGACGTAAACAAACATTCCAAGTAACCAAAAGTTCCACATTCAACGATTAAATTCACTTCCAAGTTCCTTAAAGTTCAAATTTATTTATTTATTTATTTATTTATTCATCTGACTTTTTGTCGTCTTAATGAATGTGATGGGAAAAGCCAATTTAAATGGCGTAAAAACCCCATATCTTTTCACAATACAGTACAAACATTACAAAACAGGCACATCCGTGAACATAACATAAAGTGAACATGGCTTCAAATATCAACTGTAGTCAAAAACATAAAAAAATATAATTCTATCAGCTCCATTGGACATCCATCATCCGAAGCAATCCTCGTTGGCAGTGGTGAATCGAGAGAAAAAAAAAGGATACAGGTAGCATAATCGTTACAATTTAGGAGCAATGTAATATTATTCACCTTTCACAATAACGAATCGCACTCGATCCATTAATGGAATTCAGTCAGTCTACGCTTAAAAGTTGCCACAGTAGAGTTGAAGTCGAAGAGGATGTAGACTTCGTTGAACGTAGTCGACATAAAGCGGACAGGATCATGAAGGCCGTACAAGGAGGTGCGGGGCTCAAGCAGCAAAAAGTTCCGTTGGCGAAGTAATCGTTCAGGAACGTAAAGATTAAGTTGACCTAGTAACTCCGGTGCGTCAGTTTCTCCTGTGAGAAGTTTCGCTACAAACACCATTTGGGCATCATTCCGTCTCTGCTCAAGCGTCTGCAGTCCCAATAATCTGCATCGATCTCCATATTGTGGTAGGTTTAACGGATCTCGCCACGGAAGGCGTCGTAGGGCATATCTCACAAATTGTCTCTGAATTGCTTCGATCCTACAGGTCCAGGTTGACTGGTACGGGCACCATACTACAGAGTTGGATTCCAGAATCGATCGCACCAGGGCGCAGAGAGGATCGGTAAATTCGCAGGATATTTTGAACATAAATCCCAGCTGTCGGTTGGCTCTACAGATAATATCGTTGTAGTGCTATCGGAAGGTCAGCGCTGAATCCAGGATGACACCAAGATCACGAACTTGGAGACAACGCTCAAGGGACTGACCATTAATTGAATAATCATACGTAATCGGGTTGAGCTTGCGATGAAACGATATAACGTTACATTTGTAGATGCTCAACGTCAGCATGTTCCGGGTGCACCAATCAGCAAAACTATTCAGCAGCAATTGTAGAGCATAGCAGTTCTCGATACCTTTAATGATCATGTATATTTTGACGTCATCAGTGTAAAACACACGGCAGCCAGATGGTAGTACGAGAGAAAGCTCGTTGAGGAAGAGTGAGAATAACAAAGGACCCAGGTTGCTGCCCTGTGGCACGCCAGATAAGTTTGAAAATTTTTCCGAAGATTCAAATCCGATATTAACGGTGAGGCTACGATCCATAAGATCCGACAGAACTTTCAAGTTCCATAAAGTTCGAATAAAGTCCCGACCGAACTTTCAAGTTCGATAAAGTTCAAATAAAGTTCCGACAGAACTTTCAAGTTTAATATAGTTCAAATAATGTTCTGACAGCACTTTCAAGTGTAATATAGTTCAAAGTTCAAGTTTCTAGTTCCATAAAGTTCAAATAAAGTTCCGACAGAACTTTCAGGACACATGAAGCAAACCGCACAAGTCTTTATTAGTAACAAAATTTAATGTACGTAAATATTAAATGATCAGTGGCCCAAATAAATCATAAATCTTATATTTATGCAGTGCATCAACATTATATCCAAACATGAAAAAATAATTAAAAAGTAATTTATTGGATTCGAACCAGTGTACTCGGCATGCGATCTATGAACGCTAACCAATGCGCCACAAATGTGTTGGAATACGATGCGGGAAAACACCAATTTAAAATTCATCAAGGTCTTGTGTTTCGTATTCAAATCAGTCAGCTGGCACTGAAAACTCCAACAGTAGACGGGACAACAGCTCACTTTATTATATCTCAGATGACGCAGCGGTTCGTGCTGGGGCTCTCACGCAGAATGATTAAGTTTAATTCTTCAGACAGCTTTAATTCTACTACTTATGCTTATAAATCAAATACACATTAATACCTGCCTTTTGAAATAACTTTCATAAAAGTGCGAACTATAGAATTGGTGTAGGAGACAAAATCCTTCTTAAATTTATCTTTTTTTAAATTCCGGTCAAGTTCCGCCAGAAGCTGCTTAGAATGCTCTTCAATTATGATACCGGAACTTTCAAGTTCTTATAACGACTTCAAAATAAGGCTGCTTAGAATTCTATAGACCACCACCAACCAAGCTGCTTAAGCGACAAATAGCCTTTTATCAGAACTTTTGGTTACTTGGGATGTCATGTAATATTACGTACCCCGAGACTGAAAACGAAAAGTACGTTTGATTGAGCTATATTTCGCGTCTGTTATGACTCAAATTTATGTCAAAATTGACGCTCGTATATGTCGCTCTCAGAGCACCTAAATTTACATTAATTTTTTCTAAGTGTATGTGCATTGGTAAGCCTTTTCGTGGCCAATTGTTAGGTTTAGCACTGTGTTTCAACGCTGAGACGAATGATGGGACGCCTCATGGAGGTTTTACTTGTCTTCGGAACAGCTTATCAGTGGGAAATAACAAGGAGGTAGAACTAGATACAATGAGATGCAGCTCTCGCAGGACTTCTTATGTCTTAATGAACTTGCTGACAAACTAGAAATCGTCTCCTGGGCCTGGTTTTGACCAGATCAGCAACCGATTGTAGATAAACAAAACTACACGGAAAAAAACAAACGTCACGTTCGATCACACACACACACAGTCTACTCCTTCTCAAACTATGGGCACATGGGCAACCTCAAACATGGATTCACAGAAACAAAGTCGAACTGACAAAAAACGATAAAAAAGAACGATCTCACCAAGTCTGCAACAAGATGCTATGCCACTTTTCAGCGTAGCAATCCCAATTGTAGATGATCCACTTCTTAACAGGAACCAGCATATGCCATTCCGGTGCATCTGTCTGAAATTCCCCGAGTAATGTTCTCCTTTGATAGGTTCAACGATCCTCCCACCCCTCCATCATAATGTCGGGAAGTCAAGAGTTCGTTTGAGGCTCCACCTTGGTTTCAAAGCCACTTGTAAAAATACACGCTACCCAGGGCTCAGAAGCAGCCATTGCAGTACAGCCCTTATAAAGACGAACCACAAAGGAAATGTGGAACCAGCCTAGACACAAATCACAGCAGATCCATCCAATTTGAGTATCACTGCTCAGACTTCATGGATCAGATTCACACTTCACAAACTTCAGGTCTCTATTTGCTTGACTTCTAGTTGTAGAGCCAAGGCCTTGATATCCTCAAAAAAAAAATTCACTCGAGCAGCACCCAACTAGAGGAAAAAAATTCTCAGTTTGGAACTATTTATTCTTTTAAACAGTTTTCGCAGCCGTTTCTTTATGCGAAAGAACTATTTCAGCTATATTTGATTGATACTTTTACTTTTTACTTTTCTACTTTTACTATAATACGACAATGCCAAAGTGATATGATAATTCATCAAACGTGTTAAACTTCAATCGGTGACATTTTCAAAGATCCACCAGATAGCTAGAAAACAGATGTGTCTCAACCAAGCCGAATCTGCGCCACGTGCAACATAAATGAGACACAAATATTCGAATTGATTCTCAAGGAAAAGAAAAGCAGAAATGTGACCTCATGCTTTATGAGCCATTTAGGAAATCATTTGACCCACACACCTTTCGCTCCCTCTCTGTGGACCCGAAAACTCTAATCGTTTTGGTGTTTATTTGTGCTGCCTTCATTGCAAAACATGCAAAGTAAAACCGAAAACTCCTACCCTGTTGCTCCACCATTACCTGAATCAAAAATGCAAAGCAGAAAAAACACATAAACCACCACGCGTCCGCACGATCAAAGGAAAAATTTCTCAATGGAGGAGTAGGTACGACGACGGGCAACATGGAAGCATTTTTGGCTCAACTCCACGAACCGCACCCACCCACCGCCAACTGTGCTTGTCTCGCTCAGTGCTGCAGAGGGACACTGTTTGTAAGTCGATAGTTTGTTGTTGTCGGGAAATTAATTAGCGCCGCCACGGCTTGCTTTGTTTCACACGGACCGAAGCGTGGCAAATGAGGTCTTGCCGCTGCTGAGGCGCCACCTGTTGACCTGACGAGTTCGAGTTGTCATTCCAAGCATCGAGTACCGAATCTGTTGCGTGACAAGATTTCATACAGGTGTTCGATTTTAATCTTTTACTTTAATAGACAAGGCCGCCTTGCCAATGAAAGCGGGTTTTTAAAGTGCACCGGAAAGCGATGAAGGATTGAGTTCTGTCAGACCATCAGTACGCGAAACGGTTGTATGTATGTACGCTTGGAAAGGTCAGAGGTTCTCAAGTGTCGAGATGTTTTTGTTGGCATGCTGTCGATAAAATTGAAAGCGAGTGGGAAAATATCCGAGCCCTGTTGCCTTGCCGTCTAGGTCAGAAAATTGATGCATTTTACTTGTTAAGCTGCAGCTGGCGATGGATGTTGAAGGCTGTTGTGCACTTTTGACACCTTGGAAATCCCCAATGTGACTCAAAAATTAACGCAATTTTAGTGACAACTAGTATTCAGACTTACAGAGTGATTTTTTAAAATGTGGCTATAACTCACAGTTCCTAAGCAAGTGTCCGTTTTCACAACCCTTCACCACTAGCGAAAGGTAAACAACAATCATTTGCCCACCAGCTACAACGATACACAAAAGTCACGATAGCACCATAACAAATGTTTGCAAAGATAGCCGCTGGAAAAGTACATCGATATTTATTTTGTGCGCTTCTCGTCGACAATTCTGTAAACAATACGGAGTCAAGTCGGCGTCTACCGTGCCGTATGTGTGAAGGAGTGGTGTATGGCTCTCCGCTTGCTTAGATGCAGAAAGTTTTGTGCTCAAATCGATGAAGAGTGAACGAAACCGAACACGTGGTGCCAAAAGGGATCAGCTCGTTCTTGGCAGGGTACACTGCACCGGCTCGCTGATGCTGATGCCGATGCCGATGGCAGCTGGTGAACGTGACCTGCCGGACGTGGATTGCCTTGACCGCATAATCATAGTTGGCGCTGAAAGAATGCATCATTTTGTGCACTGGGGGAAAAACCAAAATCGAAACGCACACTGTTGCAAACGAAATGGATAAACAGTGAAATTGCTTTTTCTTTGAACGTGCCTTGCAACATCCGCATCTTGTTTCGTATCCGGCGAAGCCGGATCAATTTGTATACATTGCGGAATAGCGGTTTGACTTCAGTGTAAACAAGTTATTAAAATAATCGATTATATTGGTTACTCAATCGGGAAACAGCCAGCTGTTTGGGGGAGCTGCTCCGGGAGGTGAAAAATGATTGAGGTTTTTAACTCACGATCGTTCTTTCATCCCGAGAACTTGCATGAAACGAGCAGCGAAACTATATCGTTAAATAAATAATCGCATTGCTTTTTACTGCCAGTAAATACCTAAGCAACACACAAAACTTTTTAACGGTTTTCAGTTTGATTTGCTAGCTGTGCTCAGCTTTCCTTATAAATTGCAGTTACCACATGCAAGACAGCACCAATTCTCGAACCTTGCCGGACAAAATGAGCTCCATTAGTCATAATATTTCAAATTCGCAAGCACTCCCAAAAATTTGTCTCTGTCAGAAAGAACACCTGACAACGGAAGTGCTTACTAGAGCCAACTTTCCCGAAAAGATTTATCGGGAACATGGAAAACAGCTTCACATTCAGCTGAATTGAATCAAAACAGCCAAGGGAAAACTTTCTGTCACTGAGCTTTAGAGACACAAACAAGTTGCTGCCAAAAAAAGGCACGCGAAACAAATGCCAAACTTTCCCAAGTTCGAAGCCGAACAATAATCGCAGTAGCCTTTTTGGAGACGGTCACCGGTCGGTAGGTAGGTATGGTGCGAGAAGGGCAAGGTGGCTCGTTTATTCTCACTGCACTCCATTTTTTATTCCGTTCCTTGCACAACTGATCAATGCGATTGCATGGCTTTGGATCATTTTGGCCTCGGGTGGCGCCTTAAAAGTCCGTAAATCGCCCCCGAGTCTTTCTTTTATGCTTTCCACTTTGACCTTAACCGAGGCAGTATGAGAAAGGCGGAAAATTTCGGCACGTGTTTTGGGCAAGGCGTGTGAGGCACCAATGACAGATGACGTTTTTCGCTGGTGAATGTGAGTAGATAAAATTTTATTTTTTAAATGTTGTTAGTTGGCAAACATCAGCTTGAGGGAGCTGTAGTTCCAAACGTGTGATGAGTATATTATTTTTTCTTGCATTTACGAGTAGCTAAACTATGCCGGTTCATCTTTTATATCCGGATGCGGTATTAAATTGGAGACGTCTTTGCTCCATGCATACATAATTTTGTCATTTGGTTGCTTGTCGAGGTATTCGGGGCGTTTGACATGCCATGCATATGCGATTTTTTGGTAAGATTGTGGCACCAAAAATTTAATCTACATATTTCCACAGGCTGCCGTCGTACGTATGCAAAATTTATCTTGGCCTGACCTTATATTATACTTTTAGCTAATGAATATATTTCAACTAGAATTTATTTTAGTGATCGTTCTACTTTATTAAATGAGATATTGTGATAGGAAGGAAGCACTAAACGAGGAACATGCCAACTTTAGTGCCTCTTTTGATAGTCTATTTTGATTTGTACAGAATGTGTCCATAGCTCCTGCTGACGACTATCCGGCGTCTCCATGGAACTAACAAAATACCACTTTGTTCACTGTCAACAACGAAATGTCCCCTCAAACTAAACAAACAGACAATCAAATAAACTATAGGATAAAACACTATAAAATGAAAAAAAAACACCGACGACATTGACCACAATAAAACCAAGCGTAATTTCTTTCGTTTGTTCTGCACGTCAAGTGGCCATAGCCCCCTCACTTATAACCTCCACAGAAATTGGAGTAATCTATACTCTCCTATAATTAATTCACTCATTCGCAGGTGTTATTTGTCTACACTAGCAATAAAAGCAGCGCCTAATACGGCTACACTGTCGTCGTCGTCGTCGGTTGGTCACATAAATCTACCGTAGCCCCTCTATATATGCGGTGGCTAGTACAGTCCACCCACCGTTGTTTTTCGTCTGTCCTTCAACAAATTACGCGGATTTTTAGTATGTAATAGCATAATCTAGTCATCTTCAGAAAATCAGCTCAATTGGTTGAAAAACAGGCGAGAAATAGTAGTAGGTGGACGGTATCAGCCACCTCATATATGTAGGGGCTACTGTAACTCACGTATGGTCGAGTGGGTGTGTCTTGTGTCGGTGAAGAACAATCGCAGGAGGCATTTGCACCGAACGAGTAGGGCGATAAATGCGATGTTTGTAAATCTTTGCCAACCTTTCATGATTGATTTTTTTCGATTGAACCCGCTATTTCTTCTCGAGTAGGTAGGTATAATAGTCGCCGTCAAGTGGTGATACTCGAGCTGAAGTGCAAGCACATTTTAGATGAATCCGAGGATATCATCGCAGTTCTTTTGTTATTTTTTTTTTTTTTTGCTAGAACGAAAACCGTGGTTTTTTCATCAAATGACGTTCAAGAACGATTATTATTTTGCATGATTTTGATCGTATATTCAATATTTAAATTCTGTTTCGATCAGTCGAGAGTACGGATTTCCGGATAAACTGACGTGATTGGTCAAGGCGACGATGGATCGAGTGATGTGCGTTGTTCGAGTATCGGGGACACTCTCGAGTCCCTTTGAATCTCAAAGGGGGTTATGGCAAGGTTATGAACTTTCGGGTCTGCTATTCAACATCGCGTTGGAAGATGTAATAAGAAGAGCTGGGATAGACACGACAGCATGACACGGAACTTTGAGACGATGGTGGAAACGTACATCAGACTGAAAGCTGAAGTTAGGCGGATTGGACTTGCCATCAACGCATCGAAGACAAAATACATGAAAGGAAGAGGTTCTAGGGAAGACACCCTAGGTGTTTTCGAACGGAAGGTGTTGCGGACCATCTACGGTGGAGTGCAGATGGATGACGAAACGTGGAGAAGGCGAATGAACCACGAATTGCACCAGCTGCTGGGAGAACCATCCATCGTCCACAATTCAAAAATTTGGCGACTACGGTGGGCTGGGTACGTCGTAAGCATGCAGCACGACGACCCAGTGAAAATGGTTCTCGAAAGCGACCCAACAGGAACAAGAAGAAAAGGCGCGTAGCGGGTAAGGTAGATCGACCAAGTAGAAGGCGACCTGCGGACCCTTCGTAGACTACGAAGCTGACGAAGTGTGGCCATGGATCGAGTAGAGTGGAGACGACTTCTTCGGACAGCAAAGGGCAACAAGGCCTTAGCCTGATTGCTTTCTTTGCTTTTTTTCGATCAGTCGAAATATAACAGAAAGTAGCAACCATTGAATTAATCTCGATCATTTGTTTACATTGACGTTATTTCATACTAGGAACTTCAATCGAGTTATAAGCAGTTTCCGAACCATGTATAACAATTGTGTTTATGTTACGAAAACTACTTGTAAGGGAGCATGCCTAAATGACGTAGCATGTTTTTGCCCAATTTTAGAACACCCTCCCCAGTGTGCTGAAAACTAATTCAGCACAATTTTGGCACACCCGAGCATACTAATTGGTACCCATGTTCAGAAATTTACATGATATTAAACAAAACTAGCAGCACTGCAATATCCAGTGAATCCAAACACATAAAGCAAGCAGCGATACAGACAAAATGATTGCTACGACTACCATGACAAACTCGCTCTGTAACATAGCTCGATCGGAGTGGTAAAAGGATAATGATATCTTGCTTGCCTGCTTTGTTGTAATATACATGAGGACATAGCTTGATCCGAATCGAGAAAAGACATAACAAACAAATTCCCATTCAAGCCTGGTACGCAGCTGAAATGGCTTGAATCATATTTAACTAACCGCCAACAAATAATTAAATTCAACGGAAAGAAATCGAGCCCAATTCAAGTCACTTCAGGCGTCCCCCAAGGCTCTCATTTGGGACCTCTCCTTTTTATTCTATACGTAAACGACATATCTTACATTCTCAAAAAACTTAAATTGCTTATTTATGCCGACGACATGAAGCTCTTTTTGGAAATAAGAAATGAAGAAGACATCAATATATTCCGGAATGAAATACACATATTCTACATATGGTGCAAAAAAAGTCTACTAGAATTGAATGTAAAAAAATGTAACTTAATATCATTTAGTAGAAAAAGAACAATTTCAAATATTTCAATTGCATTAGGAAATCAAACTGTAGACAAATGTGAAAGAGTTAGGGATTTAGGAATTATCTTAGACTCTAAGCTAACTTTCATAGACCATTACAATACAATTATTCACAGGGCAAATAACATGCTAGGCTTTATCAAGCGCTTTTGCTATAACTTTCAGGACCCTTACACAATTAAAACACTATATATTGCCTATGTGAGGTCAATACTGGAATATTGCAGCATTGTATGGTCTCCATTTTCAATCACGCACGAAGAAAGATTAGAATCAGTACAAAAACAATTTCTATTATACGCTCTTCGTAAATTAGGTTGGACTTCATTTCCTCTTCCATCATATGAAGCACGCTGCATGCTTATAAACATACAAACATTAAAAGAGCGTCGTGAATATGCAATGGTTTCATTTGTAAATGATATCGTTTCGCAGCGAATTGACTCAACAGAACTTTTATCAAAATTAAACTTCCATGCACCCACTCGGCAACTCCGAAATCGAAATTTATTTGCCATAAAACATCATCGCACAAATTATGCAAAATATGGGCCATTAAACCGCATGATGGCCTCTTACAATAAACACTGCGAAACCATTGACTTTACAATGTCTCGGCATAAACTAAAGCAATATTTTTATTCCATAAGAAATAACAACTCATAAAAGAAAAGACAAGAAAGCTGACACTACTTTTTTATATAAATATATATTTAAGAAAACAAAACTGTATTAATTGTACTAGTCTACGCTGGTTGACGAAATAAATAAATCATCTTCACTACTTTCTCTGTATAATAAATTATCGCACCAAAGCTTCATGTTGATATTAGTATAACATTTCTCCCCAACACAAAGAAAGGGTTTAATCTTAATGAACAGCATTCAATAGGTCATATTGTCATAGTCGTATTAACACTTTCATATGTCTGCTGGTTTCGCCCCCACCAGATGAGAGGTCAAGAGAATTAGAATATTGGAAAATTTACATTAGAAAAGATAACATTATTTCGGTTGACCCTTTGGTGTAAATTAAAGTTTCCCGGTATTTATTTCTTGAAACCAATCTCGTCACGCTGGTCACGAACTACACATAAAATCACGCCGATTCATTGAGGAAATTTATGCAAATAAATCCTGAAGAACAACCGTTTCAACCATCCGTTCAAGCTCACCCATACGACGAGGAACGTGCCATTTCAGGCATTTGAATATGGTTATTAAATGCCGCTCGAGTACGGAGCGAAAAAAAGGAAACTAGTTACCCATTTGCTTGATAAAAATTCCCATCTCGCACGCGGAAAACCGTTTATTGCCATTTAGGGAGAAGCCATTTTCCCGCTCACGAGCAGTATAATGTTACCGATAAGCGAGTAAGAAGAGAAAAAAAAATCAAACACGTTTAATGGATGGCACCAGTACACAAACACGACGAAAAGAGACGACAAGAGGCTACTAATAACATCAACACAAAGGGCACAAGCGAAACATTTGTAAGCCATTTAGGAAGATTCCATGCCTCCTTCGCCTTGGCAACCCCCGCACCATCCAAGTAGTAGGTTGCTACGATGAAAAGCGAGCGGAAATTGCGCTTATCGGGTGGTACTTTACGCCAATGACGGTTTTCGTTATACCCCGTTCACATTACAGCCTATATTACGTGATATCTAGTATATCTTGATATCAGAATCCATACATTAAGTTTTCACTGGAAATAATATGTATGACGTTTTATATCAAGATACTCTATATCACTTAATGTAGCATGTTGTGTGAACGGGGCATTAGATAGAAGCAAAAAGGAAAACGAAAAACAACAACAACATTTATGCGGTGAAAGAAACAGACCGGAAATTATTAAGATCGTTTGTGCAGAGGCCTCTCCAAGGATGGAAGCCATCATCTGCTAATATTGACCCATCGATTCGATAGAAATTGATGAACAGGAAAGTTCCGTCTTTTTTCGTAAAATATGAAAATACATTTTTTCATGGACTGCTATGATCTTATCTACTCATGAAATCACTCCATTTATTTCCTCCCGGTCGAAGCTCAGCGAAAATTTTCTTGAGTGACGATTAAGCAAGTTTCATAATGATAGTGGTAGCGAAGGCTAGCCCTCGTTCGTTAGTTCGTTCGTGGGAAGTAAAAATTACCGGGATGACCTTTTACGGCAAGAAAGTTCCCATTAGCATCCACTGCTGCGTGGCATTGGAAAACAAAACTTGTATGACCTTTCACGTGATCAAACCGTCTTCTTATCTTGGCGCCTGCTGGGGTTTCGGTTTAATCTTGTGCCGTGAGACATTGTGGCGCTACCGAGTATAGTTTCCGTCTGACGTGCAAGCTATGGCCGTTGATTTGTGGATCCTGCACAGGTCACCTTGACATGGAATCGGAATAGTTTGACGGGCGCCGAAGAATGAGATTGTATCGTGTCTCAAACGAAAAGCCTACTTGTTCTAGGAAATTAATTTTCTAGAAAAGATGTAATTGCAAAGTTTGTAAAGTTCACGAGATTTTTTTTTTTCATTTTTAAATCAAACAGCACAAAAGGAAAAAAAAACTTTGCCTCTAGAAATAATAAAAGAGAAATGCAAGTCGTAAAAAGGGAAGTAGATAAAACACTCGTTTTTATTTTATTTTATTGCGTCAAATTGGACCTTTCGCTTTTTGTAGTTATTGTCCAGGCAATTTTATTAAAAATCAGAGTTTTATCGCTGCGAATGAAAGGTTTATTGAGCGGCCAGTTTCGAAAGTTGAAAATGTCTTCTTTTAAGACAATTAAGAGTTATATTACTAGGAATCATATCATCCTTGAAATTGACAATTCGTGTTTCCTTTTTATTGGACCAAGCTTCTTTTTTATTCTTCAATCCATTCAACTGCTTTCATCGAATCAATAATATCTCAAATTGAGCTACCTTACGTGACAAGGATGTTTTTCAACCCACTTTGTATCTAGTGCTTTACTCCATGTCGCTACATAGGCCACACCAAAATAGCTTAATCGGAACGCTTTTAAGTTTATCGCACCGCTGGAAGGTCCTCCACAGAGACAAAACAAGGAAAAGAAAAAAAAAGAATGTTCCAAGCAAAATCCATATATTTGATATTGTAGGACACCCAGAGGAGAAATGAGGCGCGTTCAATAAATTCGTCAACCCAGTTATTCTTATGTCCGTTATCCAACAACCCACCCCACCCCTGCTCAAACCAAGCAAGCCATGTTTCATACCAGAAAACGGGACAGCACAAAAGAGACACATCCCCAGTAAACCATGGTGTATCACATATTTATGAAAATTCCCCACAGAAGTAAAAGCCAACTATGTTATTCAGCTTGATTCCGTCACTTTCCTCTTTTCATTTCATTTGCCTCCTGGTACCTTCCTGGCAATACCTGTAAGCGATTAAATTGCCTCGGCTGAAACTTTCAACGTTTCAGCGGTGTAACGTGGTGGGTGGTTGGTCGTGGCAGAACATTGTTTAAAATTCAAATTGCATTACGTCATCGCGCAGTGTGACTCACGGATCTGAACGGGGCTCGTGGGAAACGATGGAAACTGAATTAATTCCAACAGTTACACAAAAACGTGTGACAAACAGAAACGTCAAACTAAATGTGCGCATTCGTGTCGTTTCAATTCAATTCTTTTCGTGGCAACCTACGATGAAAGCTGATGGCTTGCGACAATAAGAGCAAAAAATATGCAAAGCCTTCTGGGCGAAGAAAAAATTCAATTTAACAGACAATGGGAAAACGTTCTCATAATTTTCGATAATCTTCCTAAATCCCTCATGGATTGCGTCTTTCTTAAACGTTACACAGGGACGAAACTCGTTGATACTCAAAGCTCTCGTAGAAATCCACTTCACAGTCATTGCGGTGCTACAAGGGGAGGCAACGATGCGCTTAATTTTATTACTACAATTGCACTCACCAAGCAACGGATTCACCGACCGACAGCGAAGATTCACTGCTAGTGCTATCATGGAAACGGCGAAGCTTGCTGTGATTTATGCCGACATATCCCGCATCCTAGATAAGGTCAACCCACGGAATATAAAATCACTTTCGCTGCTTTACTAGCTGAGAATAAGCACTCCGAACAATAGAGTTAGACTATTTATGGAGTTTGCTCCGACGAGTTTTGTTGATGATCAACTTTTGATATTGATTTTTTTGTGAGTGGCCTTGACTGCGGAAATGAAATTTTTCGCACATTTTGCTTCCCACTCGACCTACGCTTAAGGATTCGGCAGACTAGAGCTGAAACCGAGCCGTCACACGCACACACGACAGTAAGGCGCCATGGCATCCGTGGATCAAAATTCCAAGCTAGTTGTTGAATATTTATGGGGAAATTATTTTTAAAAAATGCTGCAATTTGTTCTTTTGAACGACAACTGATGCCACGTTGGAGATTGAATGAGTGAATTTGGAAGAGCTGAAGGTAATCTTCCATTTAATTCCACTTAATTAATTTTGGTATCCTTGACAGATACAGTTAAGATCACAGGTATAAATAATAACCAAAGATTTAAGTAAAGTAAAGGAGAAAAATCGATTCAAATCTCTAATAAGATTTGGAAAAAATCCCAAAGGCTTGGTAGCCATAGATATTTATCTTCACTGGTTCTCGAGATATATGGAATAGTGAGGCTCCCGCACATGCACTTACGCTTATTGAAATATCACAATCAGCATCCTTGCAGTGCTATTTGCAACATGAGTAAATATGAGAATGAGATAAAAAAAGATAATGGTAAAGAAAGAGAGAAAACGAGAAAAGGGAGGTGAAAAGGTAAACTCTCTCTAAATATATATTCATGCGAACAACTAGTTAGAAAAGTATTTCAAGTAACGGTAGTAAATGTACATGGGAATAGGGAGAGTTAACTATATTTGAAATGTGATCAATGTGTTAGGAATACTTATCAACAATTCTTCTTTTCTTCATCTTGGTAAGATTTTAAAGATTTACATTTACAGCTAAGTTTTGAAAACTCTCCATTTTCAATCATTATGATGTTTCCTTCAGCGTGATCGTTTACGACCTTAGTGGAATACTTGTATGAAGAGAAAGAGAAGGATTAGTAATTTCCATTTAATTCCACTACCTTATATGCTTATCCTGACAGATAAGCGTTTTTCGTCTACAATGTGAAAACTTCTTCAGTGTCTTATACTAATACTCGACTTCGACTAGTCGAGTATTAGTACAAGACACTGAAGAAGTCTGCACGTTGTAGACGAAATACGCGTATTTGTCAGGATAAGCAAATAAGGTAGTGGAATTAAATGGAAATTACTAATCCTTCTCTCTCTCTCTCTTCAATTATTTACTAATATTTTGTGTTCAGAATATAAACTCTGGAGACAACGGGATGGTACTCCGGAAGATCCGAAACATCAGTAAAAGAGGTCAATACATGAAACCGATCCTAGAACTCCGCGGTTTTTTTCAAAACCACTATTCAACGTCTTTTTAGAATGATTTCGGAGTTGTAATCAGATTATGGACCCAGGGGATCATTCAATGGACCTCTGAAATATCCGGTACATCCGTAAAAGTTATCAATCTAATCTAATCTAATCTAACCTAATCTAATCTAATCTAATACAAACGCAGCCAGTACGAGAAAGCACCTGGAAAATGATTAGATTAGATGAGGTCTAATCATTTTTCTTTTCTAATTGATGTTTACAGCATATCTCAGATATGATATAAACATCAATACGGCCAGGCCTACTGCGTTGTATTTGTCGCAAAGATGATTCTTGGAAATGAATGGGAACATTTTTTGAATCTATAGGGGTGGAAGGATGCGTAGAAATACCGTACCAAACGCTCCGAGTTACTATGTGTAGTTGTGTGTAATGTGTAAAAATTTGTACAATATTGAAGAATCATAAAATAATTCAATGGAAGGATCTTACCGATTTTTTTCATATGTTGGTAATGATTCTTTTGCGCTTAAAAGTTTCGTTGGATGCATCCGCTCCTTGTTTATCATGGGGTTTGGGATGCAGTTCCTCGTCATTGCTCGTGGTTATGTTTAGTGATGTGATGGAGATCATTTCTTTCACTAGAAACTGCTACTCCTGGCTGATCCGCCAGCCTTGCATCGAGCTGGAACCGCAAGCAAGCAAATCAATTGCCTCCTCGCTCGAATCCTTCGTTGTGAGTGGTTCCGATAGATACGCGCCCATTTTGGCTTGCAGGCAGCAGCACTTTGATCGTTCGATTTTAACCTACTTCCACTGGATATCACCGTTATCTCCTGGACTTATTTTGTAGCTTCCGGCTTCCGGATCGTCATGCACTTGTAACTAAACCCAAACGGACACGATTCAACAGCGTACATTAGAAAATTCAGCGGAGATCTGCTTTTTCGCAACGTTTCACGGTGGCGGTGAAGGAAGAAAAAAACCCGGTTTGTTCACTCGCAGTAATCTTAAATACTCTTTCGATCCTATTGAAAAAGTTTTCAGGTGTCCAAAATGCACCAGCTAAAGGGCTTATTGCACTAAATTTTCAATA
This sequence comes from Ochlerotatus camptorhynchus, assembly GCF_037179485.1. Lineage (NCBI taxonomy): Eukaryota > Metazoa > Arthropoda > Insecta > Diptera > Culicidae > Ochlerotatus > Ochlerotatus camptorhynchus. The sequence goes on along the minus strand of NW_027040547.1, from coordinate 159,118 downwards.
AATATCTCGGAAAATAAAGCAGCAGCAAATTCAAAACACGTCAGTTTCAATGCACGGCCTACCTCGATCTTTTTTCGTATATCCGTAAAAGTTATCAATACTTGAAACTGATCTTAGAGCTCCGCTTTTCTTCAAAACCATTTCATAGAAGTGTCATCACTATGAATTCGGAGTTGTGATCTGAAAATTGGCTCTTGGGTCCACGGAATGGTCCTCTGGAAGATCCGGAACATCCGAAAATGTGGTCACTTAATGAAACTGATCCTAATGCTTCCCAGTTTTTTCGGAAACAATCATAGATGTCTCATTAGAATGAATTAAGAGTTTAGACCGGAATATGGAATTTTTATTTATTTGTCGTCAATCAGTGTAGACCGTTTTGCAACTTTAACTAAACGCTAATTGTTACAATTTTACTTCAAGTACTCGCGTAACATTATTATATTATTATTAATGCCTAGCTAACCTCGTGAAGAAAGTTTTTTAAGCGTACCGTAAAACGGGGTATCTTTGATTATGCGGGTAGCTTTGAAAGTATAATGTAAAGATTAAATTTACTCGTTGCGCTTTTTTAAAATTAGAAGCATTGGTTCCATATTGAAGCTTAGGGTATTTCCGTTGATATTGTTTATAGTTTTTATATAGTATGTGTTACATATTTCACAAACATATTAAAAAATAATTTTCGTGTTTTTCGCCTGTTTGAAAAAGCACTCTAACCACCACTTATGAAATGGATTTCCGATATAGCCATCCCAAATTAAATGTGGTATTCTTATTGCTTATGATGTTTTCTGATATACTCATTCAAAGTTTCATATTTAAAGAACTAAATTGTTTGAGTTTCAACTATATTTTTCTACATTCATCGAGCATTATCAAAGTAGCCCCAAAAGTAGAAGGGCTACACCAGTGCAAGTCGATGCCGACCGGATGACGGTGGCCTAGTCATGCTGCCTACTTTGGGGAGCCTTTCCTCCGGTCGATGTAGGTGCTTTCGTCGTCGTCGTCTTCGTATTGGTGCGATGCGTGCTGTTATACTCAAGGCCGGCGCACAATAAATACGTTTTCGGATTTTTTGACAGATAATGGCATGGGCTAACTGTCAAAAAACCTGAAAACGTATCTATTGTGCGCCGGCCTTCATACGTCGTGTTCGACGCTTATCCGTCAGTTGCTTGAAAGCATATGACGAAGAAAACGATTTGGCACTATTATCGCTGCTTTTCTCCTCCCTTCTTTTCATTGGTTAAATGGTGAGCGATTAACCGAGCATTGAGCTCGCTCATGTGAGCATGCGCAATGTGTCGTTTATTCGATTTGCGCTCTATCGTTGCGTCCGTGTTTGGGATTTTTCGTTATTTTTCTGATTTTTTTTTTTTGTAAAAAAAATTATAGAAGTATAGAAATTAAAGACGTAGTCCTACGTCAAAAAATAGTACAAATGCTTTAATTTCCTTTAAACATATTACTGACGAAATGACTCATGGATCCTCAGTACTTGTTTTAAAAATATAAAATTTGAAAAACATTCATTGCTGAAAATATTATTTAGAATTAACTTTAAAAAAAAAACTATCAATGTTACCCCGTTTTACGGTACTTTTATTCATTGTTATGTCAATAGATTCACAGTATGTATTATAGCAAGACAGCATTCTATTAGATGGGCTATTTTTGGCATAGCCTGTTCTTTGATTGTTGATGCTAAACAAATTTCTATTCCAAAGTGAGCGAGTGGGAGCATAAAAATAAATATTTTCCAAAATCTCTGGGCTGTTCACTCTTTGCAAAATCACATCGTTTATAAAAGCAATCATTGCAAATTCTATTAGCTTTTTGAGCTCATCTAAATTAATTAGCATGCAACGCGATTCATAAGATGGAAGTGGAAAACTTGTCCAACCCAACTTTCTTAGAACAAACAACTGATTCAATGCGATTTACATGTGTATCATGATATGGAGCCCAAACTATGCTACAATATTCTAGAGGAGGCCTCACATATGCTACACAACGTTTTTTGATTGTGTAGATATCATTGAAGTACAAACTAAATCTTTTAATGAACCCGAGCATGTTGCTTGCTTTGTAGATAATGTTATTGTAGTGATCAGCAAAGGTTAACTTTGAGTCAAGGATAACACCTAAGTCTCTGATTTTATAAGATATTTGGATTGTTTTCTGGCCAGAATAAAGTGACTTTGAAAAAATAGGAGGTAAACCATCCGGTCCAGCAACTTTTGGAGCATCCAAGGTCCACGTATAATTTCCTTGAGAGTTAAATTATCAACTGCGATGTTCTTCATTGGCTCGGGGAAATACGAAACATATTGATAATCTCGTTCATTCTCATCGTGAATTGCATAAACGTCCTGAAAGAAGTCATCAAACAAGTTATCAATCTGACTAAAAGTATTGTTCAACCTACTGCCTAATTGCATTTTCGAGGGAAAGCTCTTGGATTTTTGCCTTTCTTTAACATAGTTAAAAAAGGTTTTTGGGTCTGACTTAATGTTAGTTTCAATCTTTCTATTGTGCTCTTCATATGCATTTTCAATTTCTAAATTAAGTTGGTCACAAATGGTCAGATAAAAGGTAAAATTTACATCATTTTTGTTTCTCTTGTACGCTTTTTAATTCTAAGATTAGTTATCTGTCTATTGTACCATATTGGTGCTTTTGCATTGGCTTTTTTTTTTCTTTTGGTTCATGGGCACTGTCTGTTCTAGAATAGAATAAATAATCTGATAGAAAACATCAACTGCATGTTCTGCATCATGACTACGGATTCCAAGGTGCCAATCTATACTGTTCAATTTATTTTTGATAGCTCCATAGTTTGCCTTACTGAAATCAAAATAGGGGTCTGATAAATTATTATCCACCATTGCGGTTTTTTCAAGGATCGTTATGTAGTAAAAATAGCAGTGTGAAATGCTTCATTGATCCAAAGAGGAGAAGGTGACTCTGATACGCAAAAACCATCAGTCATGGTAGTAAATAGCAAATCTAAATGGCAATTATTTTGATTTTTTATATGATTTACTTGATTTAATCCAATTTCTGCACATTTGTCAAACAAAGTATAAAGTGTTTAATTTTCCACCATAATCGGAATCAAAATGGATTCATTTTCGTCATCTATAATAAAATTAGCTGCCCGTTGATTAAAATCTCCGTATATGTGAACGTTTGCTTCAGCCTCGAATTCCAATATTATTTATACTGCAAGCATGACTAAAAACTTTTTCAAATGTTTCTTTTTTGGAATGTTCTGGTGAAAAACATTTTCATTGTGAATTTCATTTAAATTAACCACTTCATTCGAGCAGTTGAAATGACGTTTACTACCACTCGAACTTTGAAATAAAACATTATTTTGAGATTTTTTCTTCTAGAACCTCGAGAAAAGTACCCAACATTTGTGCGTTTCATAAAAAAATAGAAATTAGTTAGTCCAGTTTTGTGAAATTGCTGGTAGAAAGTCACACCAAAACTGCTTGACAAAGTGGTCAATTCTTTTTTTTTTTTATTGGAACTATCCTCAGCATATGATCCTTCTGATATATTATTCGGAACTCCCATTCAGTTCGTTTCTTAATATTCTTTAGTATTCTGCTGAAATTATCCTCAGAACACTCTTTAAATTATGATTAAAAATCTCTTTGAATATTATCCTCAAAATTCATCTGGTCTCAAGATTCAAATGCAAGTCACACCAGAATCACCATGGACTTCAATTTAGAACTTCAATTCTTCTTGCCAGATACACCATGGAATTCACATCAGAATTTATTAAGACTATCTTGGAATTCTGGACAGAGCTACTTTAGGAATCCTCCTCAGCGTTTTATTTGAACTAACACTTTTAAATTTTCCCTACATTTCCAATGGTATTCTTAATGGTATTATTTCTTGTTCCACAGCCTTAAAAATTATTCAGGGTTAATTCTGGGATCCTGGTTTTTTCAAGATCCCAGTCCCACATTTATTTTTTTCTAAATCTAGGATCGTGAAGGTTTTTATAAAGCACAACCCTATTAACAATTTTGGTTTTATGAGGGTGCTGTAGACCATTATTAAAACTTGTGAACTGTTTTAAACCCTCGATAAAACTTGCAGTGATAGGGTAGAGAACTACTTCGGCCTAATCGCCCATTTTGGGCCTATCGAGCAGACAACTTCAAATAAATCCATGATTTCAGAGTTAACAAGTCAATTATGCGTTTGGTACGATACTTTAGTTAATAAGCTAACGAACGATGTCAATGAGAACGCGTGATATGAAGGTTTGCACCCATTATTCCCAAAAACAAAAGAAGCGCTCCGACCGAATCAATTTTTATCTTCATCTTAAATCCCACATTTACTGAATATTTTCGTTTCTGGCTGAATATTAATAAACGGGGATTTTTTTTTTTAATTTGCACCGGTAAAACCGGAAAAAACGGAAATTTCTAAATTAAAATTCACTGGCCACCCTGAGGATCCAATAATGATTTTGTAAGAATAAGATATATTTTTCGATTTTTGGTAATATATCCCAATTTTGGTCCATGATAGCTCTTATTTGAAATATTATCATCGAATGCGACAAACGCTACGCAAGATATATGCTTTCAATCGACAGCGAAGGTCACTCAAACTATCACCTTTCATTATTAACCAATTAACCGCGTTGCTGTTAGAACAACAACAACAACAACAACTAATAATGATCCATTTCAATGCAATCGTCGCAGCCAGCTATAATTCAGACTCATTTGATCGAGAGACCATCATTTTTACAAGGCTTTCCTCCACTCCCAGCACACTTTACACCTGTCAATTCACAACCTTCCTTGGTAGTCAATATCGATCAAGCACCCATCATACCGAGCTACGAAGGGAATCGAAAGCAAATAATAGATAGGTAGTAGTAGAGTAGTAGTAGTAAACGGGATGCATTTTTAATTGGACTAGTTGTTAATTTCACCTTACTCTATTTTCTACCCCTCCCCAGCATGAACCAATCGAGCTATTCTCGAACAACGAGGCAGACAGACAAGCCACAGTAAATGTCGATTAGGGAAGTTCAATTCGATCGAAAGGCAGCTCAGGCACAGTTTATCGAAGGAAAAAACTCAACTCGGTGTGGCTTTCATGTGGTTTTGAATATTTCATTATCTACTACAATCACTCTTGGGGATAGGAGAGGCGATCCACTCCCAAAGGGAAGCGGAATGACGCCAGCCAACCAACGAGCCGAGTATGGAAGAACTTCTCCAATGTGATGCATGGTTTGCGGTCAGCTAGTTTCCATCGGCAGTGGATAGTCTTTAGTAACGAGTCGAGCGGGAACGATTGTTTTTTTTTTGTGGTGTCGTGGTGTCTCCGTCGATGTTACCGTTGTCCCCATCGTCGTTGTCATCGACATCCTCATCCAGCTCATCGTCGTCGTCGTCGTCGTTCATCGTTCTGCCGGTTACAAATGCGGGATGGAAACAGACTCGTTTGGCAAAAGGTGATTTAGACTGTATGATTTCAACAAGCTCTGCTAAAGGTATACTGAAGAGAATTAGTGCTGCCATAAAACGACGAGTGCAATAGTAAAAACAATACTCCATTACTTTTTCGAAGGGACGTATCAGCTTTTGTAAACAATGCATTTGAACGTCGGTTTGGCGTAACTGGTAGCTCGCCCACGCACACCAATACCACTATCTGATGATAGTGTTAGCCATGCTTGGCATGCACAGTTGTATACACCAGTTGCTAATTTGTTGATAACTTTTCACTCAGTTGTTGAAATTTGTTTTTCTTTAAAGAAATTGATAGATTAGGATCATAGTTAACTGTAGATATGCAGAGTAGGTTAATCTTAATATTTGAATCAACACCAATGAATTTTTACACTTAAAGTCAGAGATGTGTATCGAGGATTTCTCACTTCATTTTTACAACGCAAAAACAAATACAGTTTATTACTAGAATTAAAATCCACTTTTTTTTACGAATATATATAAAGCTTAAACTCTATTCTATCTACTGCTTCAAAAAGAACTATGTTTCGTCAACTGTGTGCAAAGTTATTAGCAAATGAGCAGTTCGTCACCAAAGCTGTGTATGCCAAGCATGGTGCCAAGCATGCGTGAGCGAGCTACCAGTTGCGTCAAATCTACGATCAAATGCATATTTTACGTCCCTTCGAAAAAGTAATCAAGGATTTTCAATGGAATTAACCCGCCTTAAAGATAATTCAAGATAGTGCTGAAATTTTAGTACAAACTTTTTAGAAAACAATTTTTTTTCATCCGCGGACAAAAAAAATGCAGCAGAAAAAAATTACGTCAGATTTTCACCGCGGCCTACTTTGATCTCACGGTCATAATGATTTTGATTTGTTTTAATATCCATAAAAATTTAACGGGCTCTAGATCAAGACAAAATCCATACCCTAGGATGGCTTTTAAATATTACCTAAAAATCTATCATCATGAAAATAATCAATTTTTTAACATAGTAGCACAGACTTAAGCGAAAGGTAAAAAGGTATTAAAAACCTCTTTCATACAGTATAAACCCAACATTGACGTAAGTAGGCGCATTTTAGTAATATATGCCTAAGAACTATGTTTAGTGTAAAAAGTGATTTAGTAATATAAAAACATAGGTAAACAAAGCTTGATATGGATTCTAGGTCATTTTATTGTAATAAGTGCTAGTTTTCATCGTTAAGGATGAGAAACATTGATGCCATCGAAATTAACTATTCGTATTTATTGAATTTCTTGGAATATAACATGCCTTGTTCAGAAAATTCACAGTTTTTCGTAAAAATGTCCACCTTCAACGTTATGCACAAAATTCAATTATCCTGGAATTTTACTTTCGAGGCTAAAATCTGATTTTGAATCTGACAAAAATATATAAATATATAAAATATATATGTTGGGTGAGCTAGTTGTGAAGGCACTATTAATTTATTAAAAAAATAAGCGATATGCATAGCATTTAATCTCTATCTAAATTGATTGATGAGCGTTTTAGTAGGATAATAGTATACCTTTTTCGTCGATTTGTGTGTGTATTCCCTCTAACCGGCAGTGTTATTATGGAAGAACTCTCTCTACAATGTCGCATTTTTGGTCATTGTGGACAGCTTTAGTCCGGGAGTTAGAAGGTGATAGCTCTATTGCAGATCCAGCAATCCATTTCAGAATGTCTCGAGAGTCATGCCCATTCTGAGGTTACTTTCACTTCCAATAAGCCCCGCATGTATGTGCTACCTTTATCAGTTGGATATTAGTATTACATACACACTTCCAGTTTGAAAATGTTCTTTTGAATCCTGGCACGTTTTTATGTTTATGTTTTATTTTTATTGAAAAAAGTATTTGGACTGGTCTCACCATGGTAATTAATACTTCCTTCGACGAACACAAATTTGCTGGCATTGCCATGATTAACTGGGAGGAGGTTCGCTTCTAGTGCTTTCCTCAGACACCTTTCGCGGCCACCAGCTACCACCCGTCCATTCTTGGGCGTATCCCGCGAGGCATCTTTCATATTGCTCGCATTTTGCAACACTAGCGAGTGACCAGTAGCCGAGCACTTTTGCAAGCGGAAAACTTACTGATTCACGGCAACATCGGCCACCAAATCACCACCAAATTCACGACGGACACATTATCAGCACGTTCCCGGGCTAACTCACCAGCCGGGCCGGGTTCACTCTCGCCCACGGTGACGAATCTCTCAATAGAACAGAACTACACGCCGAAAGTGTGGCATCCGAACTCACAAAACCGGGCTCCCGGGAGGCAATAATAAACCGACACCGAACAATGGAACTGAAGATTTTGGAGGTTAGATTCAAGGTCAACCGACTCACTCAAGGCAAACACAGGCAACACACGATATATCACTAAATGATAACTTTATGAACACTTGAAACTAAATTTCAGCACACAAATGAACAAATTTAAAGCAAACAATGTTTAATTCGCTGACGAAAAATACGCAGCAAAAGAAAAACACGTCAGCTTTCTAGCGCGGCCTACTGCGATCCTGTATATAATGTCTATGACTAGACACTGAAGAATTTTGCAAGTAGTAAACGAAATACGTATCTGTTATGGAAGTGATAGTGAAAGTAAAGATTGAAAGCGAAATAGTGAAAGTGAAAGTGATACAAAAGTAGTAGAATTAAAAGGAGAAATCGACGAAAAAAGTATTCAAACTCTATTTTGCTAGAAAAATATTACACTATGATTAAATTGTATACGTTTTACTCATCCTCCTTTAATAGGAACAATGTTCCAGTAGTTATGGCAGTTGCTAACTTTTATTCCTACAACAGTGGAACGCATTGGATTCTACTATTATAGGAACACTACTGCAACTATAGATGCAAAGGAGTAAAATTCATAAGGGAAATAAATTTTTTTCGTCCTTTATGGGTTAATTTCAAGTTTCAAGTATGCAAATCTACTCTATTTTACAAAGGGCAAGACAGCTAACGGTAGATTTTTAAGTTGATTTTGAGTAACTCATGTTGCTCAATGTTCAAAACTCGCAGCAACCTGATTTTTGCTGTGCATTTCTCAACTGTCATCTGGAAATTTCCAATACCAAATGAAAATGGAATTTCAATTCGTGAAATTGCAGAATCTATCGATGCTTCATACAGCATCATCGATAGGTTGTATGAGGTGAGAGCTTGTGAGAATGTTGTGCTGTATTAGATAAAAAAATTAATCGTTGATCTTAACAGTTTCATCAAATATTTATTGACAAAAATGATAGATGCCTATTCAATGTTGAAGAAAGTATATTCCAACACAGACACGATGACAATGAATTATGTGAAAATTTTCACAGCATTTCTTGACAAAGGCAAGACTACTTTGATCAGTTTTGAGTAATTCAGAGTTACTCAAATTTACTCGCTACAAAACTATTTGCTCCAAGAAGTAGGTCATAAGAGGTCTCGAGCAAAGTTTTTTTTTGTCCACAAATAACTTTGGTGCTCTTTGTACCGTTTAAAAACAATGCCCAAGCAGCAATTGGGGTATTATTAGGGTTCTGCAGACTATGATTGAGACTTGTAGCATGATTTGAAATCGTGATAAAACTTGCATTGTTATTTGTGTGTATTCATTGAAACATCCGTTTTGGGGAATTTTTTGGGATTTGAATCGGGAAACCGGGAAAAACCTGGGAATTTCAAAATGGAAATTCCATAGCTACCCTGTATGTGGTGAACAGATTTCGATTCATTTCATAGGTATACGGATTTTGGTGCCACACGGTACAAAGTAAAGATCTATTTACCTGTTCGTTACCTGTTACAGACAAACAGGATATTATTATCGATGGGCCCAATCTTTAACTCCATAGGCCAAAATTAGAGCCATTTCCCATATCTAAATTTACGGAAAACTTGTGTTCTGTAGATGGATTATTAGAGCATAGGCAGAGCGTCGCCATCTAACTCTCAGAGTTTGTTTATTTAATAGAGGAACACCGGGCTTCACCTGCAGGGAAAGCTTCCCTTGCTGTTCAGAATTTTAAAGACATGTAATTCCACTTCATTTAACTTCAAACGTCTATTCAAGTACAACATTTGTTGCAGTTACTGCTTTTTTCACAATCGTTTTTTCTTCTTGCATTGCTAAGCAACGCCTACTTTTCTCTTATCATGAAATCACTCAGCTTGTAAAGATTCAAATTATTATAGGTACTTATAGGTAACTCGTGTCTTTGGAAAAGTTTTTGATAAAGGGTCATTCATTTGGTGCAAGTAAAATTAAGATAGTCCGTACGGTTATTGAATTTATATTTTTCAAATTTAATTAATTTAGTTGGACCAGCATAATTTTAACAAAGTTTTAGAATATTTTTTTTTTCTTTATTAGAGAGATTTTTAGCCAAAGGCTAGTTCATCTCTTATTTTTAGAATAATTATTTTGAAGCAACTTTGCTGAAGATACAAGTTGCCTATCTCTAAATGGTTCTTGTTTTATACTGGTTATAAAAAGAAGCATAGGGTGACCCCTAGAAATCAGTTATTTTTTTATTTCCTATTATACATTGATTTCTCATAAATTATTTGTTCTAGACGCTTTTTAAATTTTAGATAGATGTTTTTGCTAAAGTAACCATGTTGCTTTCTCATTCCGTTGGAAAGTTATAATTAATTTTTTTGGTGAAAAATATGGCATTTTCAAGTGTTATTATTTAAAAAAGGAGCCAGTGGATATTAATGCTATTAAATGCATTTAAAACATCGTACTTTCATTCATATTTAGCGTAAAAACTACAATAACCTTTTTTGCTTGTCTCGATAATAATTAACATTTAAAAAGGGTGTAGTTTTTAACGTGAACCGGTCATAACTTTTCAACCAAATGAGGTAAAAACTTGGTTGATTCAGCAAAATTAATTTCGCACAAATGATTTAACAAATGTTAACAACAGAGAGTTCAAAATCTTACTCTCCCCTACCAAATCGCTTAAGTGTGATGTCCTGATGGTCCCAATCCCCAATATAGTTAGATATATTAAAATCCCATAACTGCACAAATGGTGCAGAAAGCCCAAACTGACATTCACCTTCTGCCTCATTTCATCTCTTTCGATCTCACACGACACTGCAGTTGGATTAATGCAAAAGCTTGAACAAATACCAATATCCTGACCATATTCTCCGTAGTACCTACGTAGCCAGTGTCAATGCGGCCTTCAATATTTTTCCAAACACTCACTCACTTCAACACGAATCTAGCAAGCCAGGGCAGATGTCGGAACTCGGAAAAACTGCACCACAGGATGCACAGAGAGCAATACCGGCACCATGGTAACTGCCAACGCATCCTACTGTATCTCAATTTAGTGGAAATTACCCTCCGGAACTGTATATTTTCTATTTAATCACTATCAGTTCGGATGCTCTTTAAACTTGATTGTGCGGAAATGCCAACGCTAGCCTCCACCAAACGCCACCAACATAACCACATTCAACTTTGGATAAATAGAGTGCCGATGTCGCAGCCATCGTCATCGTGGGCTGAAGAGCGGTGTCACATCCCAACGCTAAGGAGGCTACGGTTCGAGCCACACAAGGCGTGGCAGACCGTGCAGAATAGATTAGTGCAGAGAGTCGTTTTTGACACCATGCCAAACCAGAAAGTCATCAACCAATAATGGGATCTGGGAGCCGATTTTGGAAACTGCTGAGTGGGTTTTGACAACCAGCTGAGTGGGCAGATATGTATAATGGCATTACAATTCCAGTTTTTGCTGGCATAAATACGCTTATATATATGTTAGAGAAATCCGTGACACTAAAAAGTCATTATTTAAATGTTGCGTGATAACCGTACAGCTCATGCTTCATATCCTAGGGATAAATTTCCTGCTTCAGAATAGCCAACACACTTGTCATAAGAAAGTGAACCGAATACATTGGTGCATGGCTTCATAACAATGTATGATTGACTTTCAACACACGCCAGAGAGTGCATTTTGAAGGATTAGGGAGCTGCCGTATTTGCATACTTGCAATTAGTACAGGAAAAGGGAGAGCAGAAATAAGGAAAATACTCCAGTTGCATGCCTGGGCATACATTCGCAGCAAGCGGGGTGTTATAGTAGTATTCATAACCATAACAATTAAAATCGCCCCTCGATACACGAACCAGTAGGCTATGCGTAAATGTGTTCTCACGTGGCGCTCGAAATTTAATGAGTAGCGTGCATTTAATACCGGTCATAAAATATAAAATGTTACACACTTGTTTTCTCCTTCAGCTCCTTCGTACGGTTAAGCAATTTTCACTCCAGTTTGTTGCATTGCAGCAGTGCATGGATTAAATTCAATGGGATGCGGTTCTGGTTATATTTGTGAGGGTGTAGTTGCAGTTGTGAAACAAGAGCAAACATTTTTTTTGTCTATATTTATGCGATTGCACTATTTTGACTCATCCACTGAACGCGCATTCAGGGTATAAAAAATACCAAATGACAATTAAAAAAAGCTTTCGTTGATGGCTATTTTCATAGCAACGCGTATGTTCACTACTGGACTAGGCTACTACGATCACCACTTACTCGTATGCACTATCGCATGGGACGGTAGCTGTTAGAGAGGGTCTAGTACAAGAGAGGAGCGAATTCAAAACAAACTGTCTTGGCAACCTACACCTAGATGATTTCTAGCAACACTGCCAATGTAATCTGCCTTTGACAGTTCATTTGGCTCAAAACCAGCCATTCCGCTCCTCTCTTATACTAGACTCTCTCTCTAGTAGCTATTATAGCGTAAATTAAATTGTACAGCAATAACCATATCAACGGGGAACAAAAAGCTTCAGCCTCGTCCTATGATACATGGTGACGCGTGTTCCTGCACTAGTTGTGCTGCTGCTTTGACCGCAGAGATTCTGCAGAGCCCTTTTCCACCTTCCGAACATAGCAAACCACAACGCACTCAATCTACATAAACATGAGATGTAACGCCCACATTCGACCTTTGTAATTAGAACATTGTTTACGTAACCACACGGGATCTAGGTCAAATAAGCGTGTATGTATACGCGTAATCTTTCGACATAGCTCGCTTAATACACCACTAAAAGACTGCGGTGGGACTAATTATAATTCTTTATTTTCTGTTATCTTCCAGGAATCTCGTCCCTCTCCAGTTGCGGTGATCCAGATCGCCTTCCCGAGCTGCCACCTGGAGATGAACAACGCCTGCAACGTGCTGCCCTCAACCTGCAACAAAAGCTGATCTTACGTGAATGGCTGAAAGAGCACCGACTGCAGCATCATTACTCTAGGTGAGGACTGTCGGGAAATTACTAATAATTATCAACATGAAAAATACAATCAAGACAGCCTGAGCACATATCTAATAAGAACTCTCTTGTCTAGCCAGGGCTTAAAATAATCAATGATCTCGTGCCTACTTTGATCGCGTTCTGATGTATACAATACACCATCGCATTGAGGTCACAACTTCCTTTAGAAATTACTATCAATCAAACTGCGGCCCCTCCCTTAAATCATCCCGCGTTGGAAAATGACTATGCAAATGCATCAAAATTGCTTGCCCTACAAGTCCATCCTGTCATCATCACCACGATCATCACAGGAACACCTACTCCCACCCCTACCTAACCTCCATCCAAAATTCACCCGACACCCATTGCCGCATTGTAAAGTGCACATGCAAGAAAACAAAAAAAGGAAACCCGCAGAACACAAACATGGCATATGGATGGCTGCAAAAAGGAAGCAGGCGGAAGACACCCATTCATTGTCTTGTAACCTTGCATGAAATTTTCACATTGTTCACATAAGCTCCCGCTTACAAACGTTCTCCACACACACACACACAGCAACACACATCTCCGCTTGTGTCGGTTACAAGAAGCAGAATTGTTCATTACGACGTCGTACCCGGTAGGTGAAGACAGTTCAAAAAGCACCCCAGAACAAAACGCCCGATGCGCTTTCCCGTTTTTATTTTATTAATTTGACAAGCAGCATTGCTAGTTCAGTGCCTTAACTAACATTTCTGCACAAAACATCGGGCGTTTTGCCCCGGGGTGCATTTTGGCCTGTTCTACCCTAATTGTTTTCATTTCACTAACCGCTGCTTCGCTTGTGGTCTCCACGCGCGTCACTTGCTAGCAGGTCAGGAACGAGAGAAAAGTCACAGTAGCCTGTAAAAACGCTCCAGAAGTAGTTGGGGAAAAGTAAGCGTTGGTTGTAAGTTCTATGCGTAAAAAGTGATTTCTATGTTTACTTCTATACTGCTATTATGTTTCTGAAACTCTGAACCATGCCTGCGCATTCAGGCAGTCTCATGCGGAATATGCTGAAACATGATTTACTGTGCTACAGCAACTTTAAAAAACTACAAGGGTCCTATGGGGTTGTACGCAATGGTGACGTACGATTACGTGGTCTTATGTATTAAATCTTATTTGTTAACTGCAGCAGGAGCTTATGTTTTGTGTAGGAATAGGAATTTGAGCGGGGTTCTCTCTGTTTATACTCTTTAGTATGACGCGCTTGACATATATGAGCCCCAGCGACTCACAAGGAACTATAGCGGATCGGTTTCTCCCTCCTTCTATGGATGCTCATGTGGGCTTTTAAATAAACACCGTTTGGTGAAACCGGGTGGAATTCAACTTTGAAATCTGTGTTAGGGAAATCGCTTTTCGCAGCCAATCGGTGATAATTTTGATTATCATAGCAACAGTTTCACATTCCTGCAATTTTCAATAGTGACATTTTGAAAATTTATAAAGTCTTACTTTTAACAGATTCGTAGAAAAAATTCCTATCGATTGGCGTATTAAGAATTAAAATCCATCATCTCTGGCTCAAAATCAGACCACTTTCACGCCGTGACCGTCTTTGGTTTTTGGAATTGCACCTCCAATGTTGCCTTCAAGAACATGGTATGTTAGATTTAGACATATCTAGATAAAACTGGAATAAGGCGTAACAGATTTAGTAAAAAATGACTTCTCTCGATGATTTTTAGGAATTCAAGGCACGCCAACGCAAACCAACATTACCGCCGGGTAGGGGAAGTCTTACCCTACCTGATAGTGATGTTGATTTGCGTGGGTGAAACTTGACTTTCAAGACATCATCGAAAGAAGTCAGTGTTTACAAAAGCTGTTACGCCCTAATTCCAGCTCTATCTTGATACATCCAATTGATGACCTTGACAAATGTCCAAAAAATACTCTTTTACAAATTTATTGTGGCCCTGAAAAGGACCGTTTTGTCGTGATGGTTGAGCTATTAGGGTGTTGAACACAGAAGAGGCTGTATGTTGTTTGGAATGAGGGTGACGAGCTTGGCATAGATGGCCCACAGCTACTGCTACGAGGAACTACTGATTCCGATCAATAGCGGTGCGGCTTCTTCCTTCTTCTATGGATACTCATGTGGGCTCCAGCTTTCGTTGTGTACTGGAGAACAATGTTCAACGCCGAAAGCACTGCTGCTGCTGCAGCTGATGCCGACGACCGGACACCACCACACTCGGTGATTGGAACTGAATCCGATCAGCGGTTGAGGCCAGCCTTGATAGCTATCTGCTTGCAGGCAGCCTTTCGTTGTGTACTGGAGAAAGCCACCACTTACCACGCGCTGTATTAGGGAAATCGCTTTTCGCAGGCAATCGGTGATAATGTTAATTATCATAGCAACAGTTGCTCATTTATACAATTTTGAATAGTGACATTTTGAAAAATGATAAGGTCCTAAAATGTGTAGAAATATTTCTGATCGAATTGTGATACAATTATTGATATTGGTCAAGGGACAGCTGAGTTATAAACGTTTCAAAATCTTTCATAATTTTGTTACACGTTCCATTTTCGGTATTCACAAAGTGTACCCCCATATAGAAATCACAGACGTAGTCTTACGTCAAAAAAGTTGAATTCTAAGAGATAAATACAATTTTAAATGCTAAGATGAAAAAGAAGAATGCTAAAATGAAACAGTCGGAAGAATTAACTATCAATTTTAGTGTCCTCTTTCGCGGTCCTCTTTTAAGTCCCCGCAAGGTGTTTTTGTGCTTTTGCTGCCCCCTCGGTAGAGTTGACATTTAATACTATTTGTATCAAAACAATCACATCAAAAATCAGTGATGTCCCATTTATTAATTAGTGGATTAGTTTTTGTTCGCTGTGCCGTCATTTTTCCACCAATGAGAGTGCAGAACATGTTTAAAGCGATGGATGATAATTCTCTGGAGAAGCTAATCCTTACTTGGCATTATATAAGTGATTACAAATATGTTACTGCTCGGTTCGTTAATCGATTAAAAATCGGACATCATTAGGCCGTTTGTAAATAATGAGCCAATTTGAAAGAGATCGCAGCTGATCGCAAATTATGTCGCAACGGTAACTGAAAAAGCACACTGACCGGTTGATATAACATTCTTTAATTAATACCATTAACCTAAATCTTGACAATAAGTTCAAAATTAAAGCATAATGGGGGAGGAATTGGATAACAATTTAAAAGAAAAAACATTAATATTTGATATTCAGTAGGCAGTAAAATCAACAATCAATTTGAAACTAACGATTTTAAAATGGCTCACTACTTGACTAGCCTATTGGTCCCAAGCAAATCGATAAACGCACCCCATTCTAGTATAAATTCCAGTACTACACTAAAAAAAATGAGGGGTTCGTGGATTTTCCTATGTTTCGAGGGGTGTATCGATTAGTTTGGGACCGAAGATAGTACCAGAGCTGAGCAAAAAAGTTGAGCTCGTTTCTTCGGGACCTTCTGGTCTGCTCATTTGTATGGTAAAATTCAATGCTAAATATTATTTTAATATATGGACTAGGCAAATGGACAGACAGGCAAGGACACAGTCATTAGAACTACAACTAACGTTTATTAGATTCTGAATGTTGTCTTTACAGCTTAGGAGCTAGTTTGGGAATGCCAGCTTTTGATCTTCCACAAGCACTTGTCGGTTTTTCAAAGCCTACTTCTTCACTCCCTCCCGATTGTGGAGTCCAATAGTTCGGAGTAGATTTTCGTATCTTCCAACGTCCAAAGCTTTCGTGAAAATATTTGCCAATTGTTTTTCAGTCCTAACAGGTTCCACCCGTACACGTCCTGCTGCGATGTGGTCACGAATAAAATGATGCTTGATGTCGAAGTGTTTTGCTCGTTTACACTCCAAGTTTTGGGCCATTCCTATACAGCCAGGGTTGTCTTAATAGATGGTCACAGGTTTTGATATTTTCGCACCCAGATCGCACAAGAGTCCAGATAGCCAAATTGATTATGCCACATCAGCGCTCAACGCTACGTATTCAGCTTCACTGGAGAAGGTGGCCACCATTGTTTGCTTCTTGCTTGACCACGAGACTGTGTTTCCATTTAACTGGAATAAGAACCCACTCACCGACTTTCAACCCATGGTATCCGTTGCCAAGACTGCGTCAAATCCACGAGAATATTCCAAAAGCATATTCATTGTACCTTTCATGTACCTCACCACTCGTTTCAAAGCAGTCCAATGTGGTTATTCTGGTTGCTGCTGAAATCGTCCGAGATACCCTACTGGCAAACAAATGTCCGGTCATCTATTCCAGTTCATCATGGACCGCTGCCAACCAGTGGTTCCGATCACCAAGTAATTCTTGCACTGATAACCACTTTAGATTCCTTTTAAATAGCTACTTCGTTCATAGAGGTTAGTTGTGATGTAAAGAGCGACCGTTTTTGCATGCAGAGCAGTGAATCTTTTAGGCTCCATCCTATTATATAAGTTTGTTTGAATAAGAGTGCCTCCAAAACCACTGCGGATCGAACTCTTTCGGAGATGCACGGAATAAAAATATTTTCGGTAAAAATGTGACGCTGTACTGTTAGAACACATTGTATCATCAATCGCCATTTTATTTTAAAGGCTTTGTATTGTTGGTCTAAAACGATCATCAATCGCAGTGGTTTTCTGTGATGTACGGGGCTCGGTGGTCTGATGGTGACCGTTTCTGCATTTTAAACAGACAATTTTGAGTTCACTACCAGCTCCCTTTACAATATTGAATTGATAGTGACGCATCATGTGCTCCTCAGGATTTACATGACAGTGAATTTGTCCTTCCAACTTACCAAAATATCATTCCCATGAAAACCGTGAATATTAAGAGGTATACTCGGTTTCTAGTAATGACAGATGTCCTCTCTCGAGGACATGGCTGGTGACTGTTATTGATCTTAAAAGTACTGATTCGCCGGAGCTTGCGCACAAAAAATGGATGGCTAATCTCAAGCGCCGTTCATTTCATTCGTTGTGCAAATTTCGTTGGATCTGGTCAATAGCATCTACGAATTGTATGGTTTTTTTGCATTTGTATTCAGCTGTTGTACACTTCAGCAAACGATTCTTATCTTTATATATTGCAGTAATTTGAAGGTAAAGAATCCTTTTTGAGATGATATATAATTTATTCTTCAGAAACTATATGTGGCTCCAGTACGTATGATTTTTATTCGGTAATAGACTTTAATTAATTTAATATAAAATGCAAAAAGGTCTAAACTCTGCTAAAACAAACTAATATTCATGATTCATGATCCTTTTCCTTTCAGACTGGTTACCATCGAGGTCACATCGCTCGAGGACGTCTACTGGCTCGAGGACTCCCGTGCCAGTCAAATACTGGGCAAAGATTGGTCCGGCTGGTCCCAAGCACGCCAGAAGCTGCCCACGTCCAAATCCAACCTGGAAGCTTTGAAGGCCGATCTTTGGTCAACCGTGGTCAAGTCCAGCCAGCACCAGGACGCTTGGACATGGGGTGGAATGTTGGTGGTCTCCGTGTCGGTGGCCGGTCTGGTGACCCTGGCCGCCATGACGCAGCCTTCGTTGGCACCGGAAGCACGACATTCCCTGCTACAGTACGTAACTGGCAAGTATCTGCTACCGGCCAACTGCAAAGTCCACTGGGACTGGCAAGATCCGGCCATCGTCGGTGGAACCATGTGCTTTACGGTGCGATTCCATCAACGGAACGGTCAAGCCTACCCTATCTGTGATACAGACCAGTTCTTCGTGGAAGTGACCGAAGGTACCCGTAAGATCATCACCATCAGTGAGTTAGGATCACCAACCGATCCAAACAACGCAAACATTGCCAAGGTCAAATTCACCGTCCGAACGGCTGGACAGTACAAAATCTCGGTGCTGATCGGATCGAGTCACATTGCCGGCAGTCCCTTCCTGAAAACCTTTATTCCAGGTCCAATGGACGCCCGTCGATCACGACTGATCCGACCGGCGAGTACCGTAGTCTGCTGCGCCGGGGCACCAACATTCCTGCACATCGAACCACGTGATGAGCACGGCAATACGTGTCAGTTCACGCCCGAGTGTGATCCCATCAAGGGCTACAAGATCGACATTTTCGATCTCTACGGTAACCATAGTGATAAGTACTGCAATGCGATCACACTTTCCTACGATAAGGTCAACTCGAGAATCAGCCTTACCGCTCTGTTCCCGGAACCTGTGTGCCTACGGGCTGTCATAAGCTACGAAACGCATCCGATCCCGAACGGAGAATTTGATATTATCGTCCTGAGCAGCAGCGACACGACGCTGGTGCATAAGAATATTGCTTCCAGGAAGCACAACATTTGCTACGAAGCAAAACTATTCGGCGTTTTTGGCCAACAACGGTGGACCAAACCACGGAAGGTGCTTTGCTACGTTGGACCAAAGCAGGTTACCATTAAAGAAATGATCCTCAAAATCATTCCCAAGCGGATCGCCACTTTTCGGTTGTGCCCTTCTACCAAAGTAAGATCATCTGCTCGTGAACCTATAGTAGAACCATGAAAAACAATGCCAAATTTCCTTTCATTTCAGTTCCACTTCCTACCACCGTCCAATATCCAGGTGAATAACAGCCACGGAGCGATCTTCATCATCGACGACGGTTGTCAACCGAAGATTGAACTGGCATCCAAGGAGCGCAATGTAATCGCGGCAACCTTCACCCATTTCCTGCTGAAGAACATTGGTGGCTCGGAGACGTTCAAAGATAAGCAGGACTTTTTCTACCACGAAGTGAGACTCGTACGCTCAATCTGGAACCACGGCACATGACATTCTTATGGGAGTTCATTTCTGTTCTTACTCGTTACAGGTGCGCAAGTTCCATTCCAACTACTACCATGAGAAGATTTCAGTCAAAGTACAACGGGACAAGATCCTCGAATCCAGCATGAAAGCGACCAAGCACTTCTCCGTGTCGGATTGGTGCGGCAACTTTGAGGTTACATTCCAAGGCGAACAGGGTAGGTTGCGTGAAATCAGTATACCATTAGAAGTAAACCAATATTTTCCCATCCGTTCAGGCATCGATTGGGGAGGACTGCGGCGCGAGTGGTTTGAACTAATCTGCAGTGCCCTGTTTGATCCCCGCGGGGGTCTCTTCTGTACATTCCACGATAAAAGACAAGCACTCGTACATCCTAATCCAAATCGACCTACGCATCTTAAGTTGAAACACTTTGAATTTGCCGGAAAGGTTGTCGGAAAATGTCTATATGAAAGTGCCCTCGGAGGAACCTACCGGCAACTGGTGAGGGCGCGATTTTCCCGTTCGTTCCTGGCACAGCTAATCGGGCTCCGAGTGCACTACAAGTACTTTGAACAGGACGACCCGGATCTGTATTTATCTAAGATCAAGTACATCTTGGATACGGACCTGGACAACAGCGAGAATCTGGAGCTTTACTTTGTGGAAGAAATTTACGATACGGGTGGTCAGCTGGTGAAAACCGTCGAGCTCATTCCGAATGGGGCCAAAACGAGGGTCACAAACGCGACCAAGAACCAATATTTGGATGCCTTGGCACAGCAGCGGCTGTGCAACAACGTACGAGAGGAGATTGATAGCTTTCTGAAGGGACTGAACGGAGTCATTCCGGATAATCTGCTGAGCATATTTGATGAAAACGAATTAGAGGTGATTGGGTGCAATTATGCAAAATATAAAATAATCTATTTCCAATTATTCACAGCTATTGCTTTGTGGCACCGGGGAGTATTCGATAGCCGATTTCCGGGCCAACCACATCGTGAACGGAGGCTCGCCGGAGTTCCGAAGGGTGCTGGGGTGGTTCTGGGCAGCGGTAGGCAACTTTTCCCAAACTGAAATGGCGCGGTTACTGCAGTTCACGACGGGATGCTCACAGTTACCGCCGGGAGGCTTCCAGGTAAAAATAGGCAGAATGAAGCTTGTTTGCAACTTGACAATAAATTCAACGTTTCTCAATTTGTTTTTATTTTAAGGAACTGAATCCACGATTCCAGATAACGGCAGCACCAACGTTTGCAAATTTACCGACAGCACACACTTGGTATGTTTAGTAAGATTTCTTAATAGGGCAATGCATCACATCATTTGAGCAGTTTGAAATGACATATTGTACCATTTGGACTTAACCACGGGACGGGGTAGTATTATGAAATTGATTCTTGCAAAATGATAGACAACAGAATTGCACAACACATTTTTAAACGGTGAGGCATCAGAATCCAATAAATCGATCTACCTATACTGATTCCTAGTCCTGGCAACTTCGAACTGGAGGAACAGGATTTTTCAGTAATCAAAGAAACACATCTTAGTCCTTGTTACTTGTTATGCCTTGTTGATAGTGACAACACTTGGATTTGTCCACCGAGGATTATCTTGAAACAAGGAAAAACTGAGATAGTAAGTCTTCATCTTTATGATTCCTAATCTTCTATTCGTTGTTCCCTAGATTGAAGTGGTTAAGACTAGGGTTCTGATGCATGGTCATTATCGGCGTCATTGCTTAATTTTGTTGCTAAGGAATTCCAATTTGGACTGACAAAGGGGCGCGCCTTTGGAGGGTGTTTCAACACTCCGAAGAGTATAAAAGCGACACCTTTCAATTAGAGTGATAAATGCAAGAATGACAACTTTAAGAAAATCGAATACTTCTTCAATTATCAGTAGTGATAGAGCAATACGACTTTCACTAAACTAAGGTCACGGGATATACTACAAAAGATCAAATTACTGGCAGTGGTGTTATGTCCCGAACAGAGGAAAAAAAACAATCCCAATAATAATTTTCCATTTGCGAAAACATGTCCTTGAACGATTTTGAAAAATAAGCCCCACCCTACCGTACACCTGTTTACATGTCAGGGCTCGAAGCGCAAGTTTTTTTTTTTTTTATGCCAATTGATTTATTTTTTCTCACTATTTTATCAAATGCTGACCTAAGAAGTTTAAGCATTACTTTAGGAAAAAGTTTACTAAATTTACCATTACGAATCTATCTGATCTATATAAATTTACTAATGTCCAATATAATCTAAAATGTTATTTGAGAATATTAACCATTTACAATTTATTACGCGTTTTTCAATATAAACTGCTGAGCAATCAGTGTTTGTAAGTTCTGATGAGGGTCTTTAAGACGGGAAGGGTAACTTATTTGGCAAAGAGGTTTTTTTCAATTCTTGTTAAAAAAAAATATTATTATTTGAGTCACTTTCAAGAATCTGCTACAATTAAAAATATTACCGATGTTGGGTATTGAACTAAGGACAACAGATTTAACTATATATTAGAATATATTAACTATTCAAGCAAAACGGCTAATGGAATTGGATTCGAATTTTGAAGGAACTCATTCCTAGGGAGTTCTTGTTGTGTGGTTGGAGTCGCTGGAGGAGGAATTGTTTAGAGATGACTAGAGAAAAATATGCGTGGAAGCATCGGGAATGCGCTCCCGAGTCCCGGGTGAAGTGATTTGGTGAGTACGTTCCAGTTGAAGATTGTTGACAAGTGTATTTGTGGTGATGCAAATTATGGTTTAGATGACGCATGGCTTCAAACATTGTGTGTATCCAAATAAAACATATTACATACTAAATACGGACAGGGCATCGTCTACTGACCATTGCCGCGGGTATATCGTGGGAGTGCCAGGTACCCGGTTCAAGCTTTAGTTGGCGGCGGTGGCTCTTCTTGACCTTCTACCCCCTGAGTAGTTAGTGTGAATAAGGGCGTCTATGTGATGTTTTGCTGTACCTGTTGTGGACATCTAGTGCATCTTGTTCCCTTAACTTGTTGAGGACACCCTGTCTTGCCTCAAAAGTTACCCTTTTTAAAGTACTACCCAACAAACATTGGAAGCTGAATAAGAGCTTATTCAGGCAAAAATAAGCTTCTTCAGCATAAAAATGGCTTATCCAGTCTTTAATCAGCCCAAATTGTTTGTTGGGTAGTCTTCACAACATAAAGGACGCCATTACGGAGCATGAGATTTGATCAAATTATTTGCAGTTCTACTTGTCCAACGCCCCCGGCTGGGTGAGGGATAGATGTTGACACACATACACACACACACACACACACACACACACACACACACACACACACACACACACACACACACACACACACACACACACACACACACACGCACACACACACACACACACACACACACACACACACACACACAACTCATTCCTAGAGAGTTCTATGAAGAACGTGACAAAAACATCCGGTGAAATCTTCTCTCAAGGTACTTCTGAGGAACTCTAGATTCATTGTAAAACCTATGCAAAATACTAAAATAGTCCTTAGCAGTGTTGGGAAAATATCAGCGGTAGGAATATCAAGCTAACAAAACTCACCAGCTGCAAATCTCACCAAACTGTGGAGAGGTTGAGTTTCATGATTTTTTCTTTGCACCCGAACGCAACCGAAACTTCCTGCGGTCGCTTCGTGTCTACCATCGGTGAAGAGAAAAAGGAGATTGCATTATTATACCTTCTGTTTCTCAGAAAACGAAGTGCAACAGAATCATTTTTGCGTCGATTCAACTCTCAGCTTCAACTTTACCTCGTTGTGAATAGTTTCGCAATATCAAAGGAGCTTGTAAAATCAATATCAAGTATGATATTTTGCTCCAATATCACGTAATGGCAAGTAAACTTGGAGGAGAAATCTTAAACAAATTTGAAGAGAGCTGCAAGTGAATTCTTAGGAGAAATTCAAAGAGAACTCTGAAATAATTCAAGAATTCTGAGCAGAACTGAAAAGAATATCCTATAGCAATTCCAAACAAATTTCAAGAGAACTCCAGGTGATTTTTTTCAGGAGTCTTTGATTTATACGAGGATGAAACACGAGCGTAAATTTCGGGTTTTCACTTAACAGATACGGCGCGGTTACTGTACCGAAAAAAAAAAAGTAGAAGGGTCTGTACCTAGGGGCACGAACGGAAGCTTGACGTAGGACCGGTAGTGGACAGAATAAATGTGAAGAGCATTTAGTTCTTTTAATTGATCAATTATCTATTATCTCAACTCTTTCCGTTTTTGAATTGTAGGCGTACCAAATTTGTAGTAAATTTTTTCAAGAGAATCAATCAAAATCACTTGCACCCCTGCTTCCAAGGTTGGTTACAAGATTACAACTCTGGAGAGCATTTTGTGTGGTCGTTGGGGGCTTGTGGTTCTAAATATGGACAAACAAGCACAGATAAATTCTATTCCAACTCTTTACTGATGTAAGCTTGATGGCCCTGAAAAGGGCCGTTTTATTGAAGAGGACATCCATGGCCACTTACGCTTGGGGTGTTTAGTGTAGGTGACAGCATCTTGGATCTTATTTTCCAGGAACACCTTCAGCACACCTCGTAGATCAGACCGGAAAAACGTTTGGCACCACCACGGCGAGCCAGACGACCGATGGCGGTTATCTCGAAGAACTTTGTGATGACGCTTGGCAACTCCTTTGCCACGACCAGTCAATTGTTGCTTGTTGGGTTATAGAAGAGTGGACTAGCCACCACCTTCCTACTGCTGCTATTGCTGTTCACCACGCCGTCCGAAGCGAAAATGAGCTAATACCTTTTTTTTTTCTTTAAATGATCTTTATTTCTTGTGTTTACATGTATGAATTTTTAAGTGACACAGATGCGTCTTTTCAACTTTAGTACATTTGAGATTTTAATTATTATTTAAAGTACCTAGTCCTATCAGGCCTGTTTTAGAGAATGACCACCTTGGTGGGATCGGTGAGCTAATGCCATACAGCAGCGCTCTTTTATGTCTTTTCAGGTTAAAGCAGAATGATGTGCAACTTAGTGGTATAAAAGCTACAAAGACTCCTCCCATTATGAGTAGTTTGCTATCAAGTAGCGACGCTGGCTCTTTTCCTTTTGCGTACACGGCGAATGAGAACGACCCCAATTTGAGTTTAGTTCACTCATAGTCGCCAATAGTGCAGGAACTTAGCGATGAGTAAATTTGTCTCATGGTTTCCTGTGGAAAAGCTTAAAAATCTGCCAGAAAATGAGGAAATTGACGAAAATTTTATTCAGTCTCGGACTGAGTGAATCCAATTTTTACTTTTCTCAAATTCAGAAATTTTTCCCTGGAAAAACCTGGGAAAACATGAGGCAAATTTACTCATCGCTGAGTTCCTGCACTTTATTTCTTATTTCTGAGATAACTTAACTCAAATTTGGGTCGATCTCATTCGCCGTGATATCACCTTGAAAGATATTGGCGCCCGTGGTTAGCGTGATTACCTCTCACCCCAGCAGGCTTGGGTCCAATCTCAGTCGGCGCCTCCGGCATGTTCTAAGGCATAACATCTCTGATCACGCCTTCCTTTGGGAAGTAAAGCCGTTGGTCCCCGGTTTCGTTGATGGGTCGATTGGTAGAGTCCAGGTGTGGAAGCTGCCTCCCTGGCGTCGGTAGAATTGGTCCTCAGTACGGAAAACAAATCTCGCGTCACTTTTCAATAGGTACTATCTACATTGATCGATTCTTTTCATCGACACTCTCTTTCGTAAATAATTCGGCTTCACAAATGTTTCCTGACGTCGAATTGGATGCTAGATTGTTGCTTCTTCCATCGAAAATATCCGGCCGTGGCGATTCAAAGTTAATCAAGGTTGATCAAAATAATGTGTACCCATGCTTCCAGTTTGATTGCATGACCATTTTGTGTGGTCGTTGGTTCTGAATCTGGACAAACAGGCATATGAATTCTATTCCTACTCTTTACTGTAATAAGCTTGGTGGCCCTGAAAAGAACCGTTTTGTTGCCAAAGTTGGTGATGAATTAACCTCCGAAACCAAACAGAGTGCGTCTCTGTCACTTCAAAACGTAGATGGCACCCATGGCCGCTTACGCTTGGCGTGTTTAGTGAAGGTGACAGCATGACGGATCTCATTTTTGAGGTACACCTTCAGCACACCTCGTAAATCAGACCGGAGATACGTCAGACACCGCCACGGCGAGCCAGACGATGCATGGTAGTTATCTCGAAGAATTTGCGTTTGGTTCTGAATATGGCGATGAGTGTGCAAAATATTACGCAATTCCATCTTCCCTATTCGCACGCGCCCGAGGATCGAAGGCGAATGCCACTTCCACTTGTTTCGTCTACTTACTACTCTCTGACGACTGCGCTGGGGAAGCAGTATATGCATGTAGGTAATTGGTGGATTTGTTAGTTAATTCGACGCTTTTGGATAATGCTGAACATTTACTAGTTTTGCAATAGTTTCTTGTTGAAAATCAGCATTGTTATCAATGCGTAGCCATATTTCTGATCAATTGGTGATAAAATTATTGAAATTGGACGAAGGGCAGCTGAGTTATTAACGTTCAAAATCTTTCTTAATTTGTTAAATGTTCCATTTTCGGTTTTCACAAAGTGTACCCCCACATTGAAATCAAAGACGTAGTCCTACGTCAAAACGATTTATTTCCCTCTCAAAAAAAAAATATTCCCAATAATTTCACTGTCGAACAACTTTTTCCTGCTTTGTCTGATGGTGATTCGTGAGGCAACTTTGGAAGAAGAAAACTGATAGCGTGATAGTGGAACAACTGAGGCTACACCTAACTGACCTACACAATAGCGAGAGAATGACTACTGTCAGAGTGCTTTTCATTTTAATAAGCGCACTGCGTTTCTGACGCCGAAAGGTGCATTGGAGATGGATTCCAATTTGAATTCAAATTATTTAACTTCAAAGTGATCTAAACCTAACAGTATTTTTCGGGAATTTGCTAAATAATACGCTGCAAAAATAATTTATAATATGAAAAGTAAATTAAGAAAGTGTTCTTCAGAAGATTTTCAAGAGTATTATGAGACATATTAAAATGGAATTTTATTTTTATATTAAACTAGCTGAGTGGTCCCGGCCTAGCTCGGAATTCAATATTAGCTTAAGTTTTGCGCCGATTCAAAAAAGCATGATAATTGTTTTTTTGTTTCATTTGTATTGGAGCACTCCCCCCCTTCCAGAGGGGTTTTGAACCCTCATAAGAACCTTTCCCGGCCCCAAAAACCCCTGCATACAAATTTTCACGCCGATTGGCTCAGTAGTTTCCGAGTCTATGAGGGTCAGACAAACAGACAAGAATTCATTTTTATATATACAGCCATTCCATAGCAAAACGATATAGTGCTTCTCAGAATTTCATAATAATTGGTAGTTTTGTTCCTTATTTAAAAATTTTAGACCCGTGTTTTTTTTATTTTTCTCATTAGGGTGACGATTTCCATGTTAGGGTGGTCCAAAAATCGATTTTTTTCTATTTTTTAAAAAAAAAATAATGAAGGATATTAAAAATATTTTTAAGAAAAAAAAAAAAGTTTTAAAAAATTGGAGTTTTGTATTGAAGAACTAATATTGTATTTGTTTTTTATGGTTTTCATGGTTTGTAGACTATGGGCGTAACACGTTTTTAGGCTTTTATACACAACATATAAAAAATCAGCTATGTAATTTTCTTCGTTTTTGAGTGACGATTTTTTTAAATTTATCTTCAAAATATATCGCCAAAATCGAAATACGAATAAAAATAGACAAGTGCGTCACCATTAGGAACCGCGTCAAATAGGAGCTGGCACGGTAGCTGAATTTCGGGCATAAATTTCATCGAAGAGAAAGAAATTTCTACATGCTCTTCTGGATCAAAATCAAAATCAAAATTCAAGATATGGGACAAAATTAAAATTCTGATGCTTAGATTTTTCTAGATTTTATGCTGAAAAAATTGTATGATCATGAATTTTGAAAAATCTTCAACATTCAAGGAGTTTTTTCCTTAATAAAACTCCCTGACAAAAAAAAATATTTATATTTTTCAACATAACAGGGCTGGTAGCGAGTTACTTTTTAGTGACTTGGTCACTTTTTTCAAACCAGTCAATAAAAAGTCTTTTTTTTTAAGGCCTTAAGTCACTTTTTCTTGTAATAAGTCACTTATTAAACTTTTTTGAACGTGAATTTATTTCAAGATTGATCATTCTTCTGGATAGGCCCACATTTTTGTTCTAGTTTTGAGCAATTAAAACTTGACGACGGGAAAGGATTTTTTTTTACCTTTAATTGTTCTTCTCTATCTACAGGGTGTCCAATCATTTGGCTAAATAAAATTCCCTGAGTTTTTAAGGCGGATAATTTCCAGGTTTATAATAAGAATGCTATTTATGAAATGCGTTAAAAAAATGTTTTTGGCGCAAACGTTTTTAAGTCATGTCTTAAAGAAACAGCTTTACTATCAAATCCATTAAATGTTGAAGATGGCTAAAAATCTCTATAATAAAGGAAAAAAAAATAAATGTTAAAGTTGAACACTTACTTCATTTTAGTAAGCCTAAGATCACAACATGTTTAATGTCTTGACGTTTCGTACTAACAAAATTGTGGAAACTTTAATGAAGTTCTATCGATCTCAGAAAAGCTAGATCTAGAGATCTTTGGGGGATTCCAGAAATCTTAAGGGGAAGTCCCCGCAACCTTAGCTCAGACTATTGAATTGGTTTAAAGATCTATAAGCGTGAATTTAGACAAATTCAGGATAGTTCCTTGAGGTGCTGAAATAAAACCCATAAGATGTTCCGAAAGATTCAGTACAGAGACTTTCAGAAAATTTATGAAAACTTCAGAAATATTTCAGGAACTTCACAGAAATTCAGAGAATTCCAGGGATGTTTGAAGATGTTTACGAGAATTCCATTTATTTTAAAGCATAACCGAGATCTTCATTAGAGTTGAGAGTTTTAAGGAAGCTTCGAGAACATCAAGGCAGATCAGAGAATTAAAGGGCAGTTCAAAAAACAAATTCAAGGAAATTGCAGAAACCAGAATTTCCGGAAACTTTGGTTCGCTCAGAGAAAATTTCTGGAACGCATTAAAAATTATATGAACATCCGGAAAATGTGAGAGTATTTCAAGGGTGTTATATCGTGGAAATTTCAAGATCCAAAAAATCGAAAATTTAGCTAAGTTAATTAGAGAACATCAACGAAGTGCCATTAAATAAAAAAAGGCGAAAACTTTTAGCAAGCACCGATATTTTCAAGAAATTCCAGAGAACTTCTAAGAAATTTTTATAATTTTAGATTGTTTCATTATATTCAGTGAAGTTCCGAGTACATCGAGGACGATCGGATAACATCAGAAAAATCACATCAACTTGAGGAAATTTTCAACGACTTACAAGGAGTTCCTTAGAATTATGGGATATTCCGAGAATTCTATGATTGATCCGAAAACTGTAGAAGCCTCAGGGAATTATAAATATATGTATCAGAAAATTTACCGGAACATTTGTTTATTTTTGTTTATTTGTTATGGTTGCATCAACAGACTAGAAATAGTCCCAATGATGTGTTGTAAAAAAAGTACAGATTATACAGACGACATACATAAACTACAGTAACTACAGTTACAAACGAAAATAACTTGGAAAGCATTATCAAGTTACTAAAAATTAAATTTTACACTTAGCATTTGATCAATTTAGAGAAATTAAGGTAAGCATAGAAAACTTCTTCCAGGGAAAATTAGTGATTTACGGCAAAGTTCCGTGAGCGTTTATAAACTTGTAGAACTTAAAGGCAATTAAATCAATTCCAGTAAAATGGTGGGTTCTTCTAAAAAATACCAAGGCAGGGCAGTATAGAGAATTTTAAGGAAATTGAGAAATATTTTGGGCAGTTTTAAAAACTTCAGGAAACTTTATACTATTGAAGAAGTTATAAATTAGTTTTGATAATTTGAACTTCGGACAAATCTTGATAACTTCAGTGAAAATCCTAGAATTATAAATTATTTCACTGCGGAAGCCTAAAGAAGCTCCTGTAATTTCAGAATAACTTCGAAAACTTCACAGAAGTACAGAGATCTTCAGAAACATTTCGAGAACTTCATAAAAGTCTATGGAACTTAAGGAAAAATCCGAGAACTTCAGGAACTTTTATGGACATTTCGGGAGTATCTCAAATAAGTTTAGTAAAGCTCCAAAAACAAAGTGAATTTAAGGGGAGTTCAGTTCCTTTAGTTTCACTAAATTAGCGGGAAATTTCAAGAAGTTCCCAGATTGTCAGAGACCTTTAGAGATGTTACGAAAATTATTGAGTTCAAGTTTACACAACCTTAAACATTTTTAGAACAGTTCAAGTAAATGCATGGTAGTACAATAAGCTTCATAAGAACTGCAAACACTTTAGAGAAGTTTCGAGAACTTCGAGAAAGATATTGATCTCGCTAATAAAGCTCTAAACAACAACAAAACTTCAAGAAAGAAAAGATATCCTCAGAGCAGAGATATTCCAGAGCAGGGAATTTACATAAATTAAAAAAAAAGTTTCGACAAATTCAGTGAATTGTTAACAAGATTGCAGATTCATGATCGTCGGGAAAATTGTGGAAATTTTAGGAAATCCGAGAAAGTTTAGAGGAGTTAAAAAATGGTGAGAAGTATTGCGAGCATCAGGTTAGATTCTCAAACTACAAAAGAACTTCAAGGCAGTTTAATTAACTTTAGGAATATTTTGGGAACTTTCATGTTGTTATGAAGACCTCAAAATAGTCTATTCCATATTCAACGGAGATTTCTTATGAAAATTCGCTGGGAGTTTACTATCTTAGGCTTAGGCTTCACATGAAGTCTAAAATTCCTCGAAGTACCATGCAATCAGATTGCAGGTGATGTTTTCTAATGGATTTTTTTTCCAAAACTCCCGTGAAATGTCCTTAGAAATTATAATAAAATTCCATGAGTCTTAAAACTTTGCAAGGAATTTGACTGCAGACTCTTAAAAACTTCTTGAAGCATTGTAACTTTTCAGTTCAGAATTTATAAAATTTGTAGAAAATATGCATATTCTAGAACCAAAAAAAAAATCATTTGAAGTCTATGAATTTAAAAATGTATTTGTTACTGAAGATTAATCCATTCTGGATCTATAAAGTTCAATAAGTGAATGAAAATAACTAGAAATATTAAATGTTTTTATTTTAAAATGCATTCTTAGTAAAACAATTATTAAATTTCCTGAGTAATGATAAGATTCCCTGATACTTCCAGGTATTTTCAGGAAAAATAAAATTCCCTGCGAATGTCCGGTTTTTCATGTTTTCCCAGGTAGTAGAAGCTTGGAGGTTCAGTCATAAACTTTCTATTGAATATTTCGCTTTAAAGGTTCCTATCGTACATATTTAAGTGTTTATGAGAATCTAATTGAATAAGTCTAATCAGAACGACTAAAATTAGTAGTAGAAAATTCTTCTCTTAGGTCACTTTTTAGTCACTTTTTTACAACTATAAGTAACTATTTGGTCACTTATTTCTTCAACATGGTCACTAAAATCACTATTTTTGACAGCATTGATCGCTACCAGCCCTGACATAAGAGAAAATGAGAAGTTTTAAAGATCCAAAACTAGCAGAAATATTTCGACAGTGAGCATGCATAAGGGCCTATACGCGATGATCGATTCTCTTCGTCGATTTTCTCTTTTGTTAATAACTCGTTAGATTTAACGTTTCTCGGTGCGGTTGCTGTTGCTTTTGATAGCCAATACAACCTGTTACTACTCTGCATTGAAC
This sequence comes from Ochlerotatus camptorhynchus, assembly GCF_037179485.1. Classification (NCBI taxonomy): domain Eukaryota; kingdom Metazoa; phylum Arthropoda; class Insecta; order Diptera; family Culicidae; genus Ochlerotatus; species Ochlerotatus camptorhynchus. Next base: position 127,634 of record NW_027040547.1, on the reverse strand, counting down.
AAATTCTAGAAAATTGTTTCGCTTAGCTGTAGCAATGCAAAGAGAAAATCGATGAAGAGAATCGATCATCGCGTATTCGCCCTTATGCATGCTCACTGTCGATTTGTAGAGCCGAACTTTGAAATGTGTTTAAGATTGTGAACTTGAAATTTATCAAATGTTTTGCACTATTTTTTTATATTCTGGCACAAAAGTAAACTTTCACGATCTTGCACTTGGAATAAGAAGCTTAAAGGTTTTGATTTTCTTTATGAGATGTTCGACTTAACTAGCTTAAGTAAATGTTGAACTTTAACTTTGAATGGGTTTTATTGTAAAATTAATCTATTAATACTGATTGTCATGTCTTACATCGTTTCTAGAAACAAAATTGTTGTTTTACTACAAACAACACATTTTTAACGCAATTAGAAAACAGCTTTCTTATAAGCATGGACAATTTCTGGACAATTTCTGTAAAATTTCTGGAAAAACCTGAAGAACTTACGGAATACTATTTAGTCATAAAAGTAGCAACCCTACATAAGAACCCAGCTAAAATCTTGATTCAATTTAATTAAATGAATTTACAAGAGAATATGACGAAGGTATATTTAAGAAGCCCCAATAATTTCATATAATATTGTTTGAAAAACAACAGTGATACATCATTTATATTGACTGCAAGATTTGAGATGATTCCATTGTTCTGAAACATACTGTTTTGTTAGAATAATTCAATACCAGTAAGGTTAACTTTGACATAAAATTATGTTGATAAATATCGCATTTCCAGATTTCAATTCCAATACCCGTATGTAAGCATTTTAATCAGTCTGTACTGGCAGTCATACTTCACAATATTTTCCTATTATTAATAAAAAACTGGATGAAACTGGAAAAAAAAAATCTCAAAAAGTAAGAGGTTGTATCCAAGACACGACCGTAGATTTGACGTAGGATTACGTGCTCAGTAGGGTTAACTACCCCATTTCCAGCCTATTAAGCACAACCCGCACTTAGTCTCTCATAATCTAGCGCAGTTTAGCACCAAACCGAATGTTATTATTATTATTGATGACTTCCAAATTTATTTACCTTTCCGTACGTACCGTAATATTTGATAAAGAGAAACTAATCGTTGAGATATTGTCAAAAGTCTAACACAGCTTCTTGACGCCAAACTCGGCCTACGGATTCTGAACTCGGTCTAACGCATTGAAACGCAATTGAAACGCCAATGAATTCACTTCGACCTATCGGATGAAGATAAAAATGGAATCGGTCCGAGCGCTTCTTTTGTTTTTGAGAATAATGGGTGCAAATCTTCATATCACGCGTTCTCATTGACTTCGTTTCGTAGCTTATTAACTAAAGTATCGTACCAAACGCATAATTGACTTGTTAACTCTAAAATCATGGATTTATTTGAAGTTTTCTGCTCGATAGGCTCAAAATGGGCGATTAGGCCGAAGTAGTTCTCTACCCTATCAATATTTAGCGGTTGTGCTAGGGAAACACAACTGTGAAACAGTTGGACATTTGTGTAATATTCCATAGTGACCTAATGAAAATTGATAAAGTGTTCATTATAGCAGATTCGAAGAAAAATTTCTAATCGATTGGCTTGTTTAGAATTAAAATCCATTATCTATTAACAGAGTTATAGGTTTTGTAACGCGGTCGATTTGGTTTTTTGAAATTGCATTCCCAATATGTTGCCGAAAGACGTAATCCTACGTCAAAAACTGGATGATTTTAAACTTTAACAGTTTAACTGGATGCGTTCAAAAAAATTGGAAGAACAAATGAAGAAAAAATTATGCTTTTGAAAATCCCGACGATGCCGACTGGGATTAAACCCAGGCCCTTTGGAGTGAGAGGCAATCACACTGTATTTGCAATATTGATGCATACAATCAAAAATTCAGAAAATAAGGGGGAAGGGGAATTGGCTCTTATGTAAGCCTATGGATCAAAAAGATTGGGCCCATCGCTAAAAATCTTCTGTTATTAAATTTTTCTTAGAACAATGCGTCATCCGGACTACACAAAATGTCGCAATCTGATCGTCAACTTTACTTCAACGTAAATCTCCAGTTGTTTGCTTCCCACGGCAACAACAAAAGCAAACGAGCTGTAAACAATGAACAAGCACAGTAACAATAGTTGCTGTCGAGTGAACCGCAGCGAAAAACACACCGTTAAAAATTTAGTTGTCACAAATTAAAGCTATTTAATTTCACAGCAATTTTAGCTGAAACGAGCGAAACAAATATAACAGTGAAAAAAAAACAAACAAGTCCACTCGTGGCCAGAGCCTACTCGATCTCTTCAATTTAACAAAAAAAAAACAATTCTCAACCCAATCGGGGGGTTTCCCATAGTTCTCTATGTATTTTATACACTGCATCTCTAATAAAATGACATATTTTTTTTTTTGTCTATTTCAGTTTCAACCAACTCTGCCTGCCAGACTACGAGAGCTACGAGCAGTTCGAACGGGCCCTGATGTTTGCCATCAGCGAAGGAACCGAAGGCTTCGGTATGGTTTAATTCAGAACGAAAGACGCGTGGATCGAGCAATCGCACGAAAGCCTGGGAAATCTCAACAAACAACACAAAGCACAAAACAAAACCTTGATATATGTAGTACTAGAGTAGTTCTAGCTGACCAAGAGAAAGTACGTCAATTCTGTGAATTTTACTATTTTTATTTTTTTTCCTAAATAGCAAAACCTAAATATATTAAATAGAAAAGGTGGCAAATCTATATCGAAAAACTTGAAGCTTTAGTCGTCTTGAAATAGGAAATCAGTTTATTGAATTATACGAACCCATTGCGACACCCGTAGCCAGTTGAATCGCTTTCCAGTTAAAAAATATATCCAAAAAATTGCAAAACCAATATAAACAGTGCGCTTTCTTCGTCTGGGCAGCGACTCTCTTCAACATTACGTAAATGTATGGGTGAGAATGGCAAACTTCTCTTAAAAGGTGCCAAAAGGATACGAATCAAGACAAGCGTGAAGGTTAAGTTATCGGAAATGAATTTCTAGCATTTGTGCCAAATCAGTGACGAAGAAATGGATGGCCACTGCATTTCGCCTACCCTATTCTCATTATTTAGCATTTTTAGAAATAGTTTCGAGATAGGTAAACATTCAGAGCGGACATTAGTGAGGAGGAGACGCTTACCTTATAATGAAATCTTATTTAAGTTTGGACGGCGCGCCTTAAAACTAGTAGGAATTTACAAATTCAAAAACATTTGATATCAATAAGATCGAAAACGCGATAAACGGATATAAGGGATAACAAATGAAGTTATGTGATTTCTAGATGATTAAGCGTTCAAACACTCTCATTAGATCAAACTCACCCGAAACGTATCAGCATTTTCTTTATTTAAATTTCCACCCAACCAAAACTAGTTAGTATGAACTACATCATTCCATGTGAAATAGCTGTATGTTTAAAAAAAATCAATCTGGCGAATAGCAGAAAAAAACAAAATAGAATCTGATGCAGACAACAAACTCATGGTTCTGTGATACTTCAGAATGAAAACAAATAGTAGTTACCGCATACCTGCAGTCAAAATTTTGTTGTATTCATTCTTTGTCGAAGCTTCCCCTCTTACTGTGCTCTATACGATAAAATAGATAACAATTAGCGGCTAGGCAAACACAATTTAATTGTAACCAATCTCTTAAAGTTACTTTCAACAGATTGACAAACCAACGGAACCCATTTAAGCAAGCGCTCAAAGAACGATTCAGTGCAAACATGAAGAATTAAGCAGGCGGCATTCGATTCAAATTTGGTTAGTGCAGCAAATCAAAGCAACCATAAGCGAAAAATTCTTCAATAATCAGTCAATGACATTTACCCGATAAGCATCCAAATAGTAATTCCTCCGTCAGTAGACCAAAGTTCGAGTCGATTTGTGTGAGTTTTTAATTCAGATTGAAATATCACATCTCCTTGCAAATATAGTATATAGATACTATAGATTCCATAGATAAGCGTATGCAACGCTGATTTTTGCAACAATTAATCGAGGAGTGGTATCCGTAATACTTCCTGATTTTTGGGAATGGTGATGCATCCTTTCGATTTTTAATTTACTTTACTTAATTTACTCGAGAAAAAAGGATAATGAAATGAAAATAAATAATAATTTTGATCATAATAGGGGAAATGGATGTAATGTCGGCCTAAATGCCTCTAATTTGGGCCCATACATAAATTCAGCAATCGACTAAATTTTCAATAGCGACCAAAAATATCCATTAGTACCGTCCCAATGACGCGTTCATCTAGATATAATTTATGAATAGCATATTTTTAGCGATGGGCCCAATCTTAGATCCATAGGCCAACATTAGAGCCATTTCTCCTATTACAATATTTCCCCAGCAAAAAAACACCGCATTAAAAAAATTTCAAAGATTGTTTTCATGTGTGTTGAATGTGTTGAACCATAGGGAACATGCATAAATGACGTAGCATTTGAGGGAGGAGGTGGGGATTTTAGAATTTGTGACCGGCCATGTATTGGGTATAGCAAAATACGCTACGAGGGGGGAGGAGGGGTCTAAAATTGATCAAAAATATGTCATTTATGGATGCCCCCATAGAGGTAACTCTAAGACTAGAAGGTCCCGAAATAACGTGCTCAACTTTTTGGCTTATCTCTGGTACTCTCTTCGGTCCCAAGCTAATCGATTCACCCCTCGAAACATACGAAAAACCAATAACCCCTCATTTTATCTGTCAAACTTTCATAGCGAATCAAAACAAACATTGCGTAGTACTAGAATTTGGACTAGAATGGGATACGTTAATCGTTTGGTTGGGACCAAGCAGTGAGCCAATTTAAAATCGTTTGTTTCGTATTGATTGTTGCTACTACTGGATTGTTCTAACATTTTCACCAAATGTATTAGAATGTTTTGGTTCTATCTCTTTCACTCTACTCAAAACTGAAATGCATAAAAAAATGACAAAATGATACACTCTTTGCACACTGTCAAAGAATCATTGTACACAAAATCAACTTTGTTCAAATCAAAACAAAAAAACTAACCCATCTGGTGAATGATGGCACAAGCTTCCAAGAAAATTCTATTACAGTGAACCACATTATTTTAATGGATTTCTTCGCCAGTTAGTCGTCTGTCACTTCGTTGGTGGTAAAAGCGTGGAACCAAAGGTCAGGACCAATAGCGTGGAAGGAATTTATCGAAAAATCATGGTTCTCGGTAATAGAATGGAAGTGCACGCAGTAGTAGGTTTTTTTAGATTTGTGGGTAGTTATATTTTTGAGTGCATGGGGGAATGCTGACAACAATGCTGTCAGTTTGTTTACCAACAATAGCTGACGTTTTGTTTTAACCTAACTTTTTTCCTAACCTGAACTACAGAGCTAGGATTAATGTCATTGTTGATGTTGAGCAAAATGGTCAACTATGAGAAACTACCCTGTGGGACATATCTTCCCGGTAGTGTCAAAAAGCACATTGAAGGATACATTTATTCATACACTCAAAGAACAAACATTGTTGTAATTAAAATAATCCACTTTCAAATTGAAAGATCCTCAAATTTCATAGTTTCAACAATGAAAATATTCAAAACGAAAGCTATTTTTTTGGTTTGAAAGTTTTTCGTTCACTTATGACTCGTAATTTTAAAAGTGCTTTTTTTTAATGCAAATTGTTTTACTGTCAAAAATACCTCATACACCAACACTTTTGGCAGCACTGAAAATGCAGAACAAAACAGAACCAGGAACTGGAGTAGCAGCAGCAGCAGTAGGGTCATATCAATCCTCTTCCCAAACATAGATTATAGATTCCACCGGCTTCTCCCCGTCCCAAAAATTGGCTTCCGGTTTTAGCTTTCCGTGAATGGTCTTGAAATATTGGATCAAATCAAACAGGCCATACTCGACGATCCAGTAAGTGTTTTTTTATATATTTTTAAACAACCTTTATAAATGCTTACTACCTTTGCTGTTTACAGTATTACAACAATCAATTCGAAACTAACGATTTTAAATTGGCTCACTACTTGACTAGCCTATTGGCATAGAGGTAACTCTAAGACCACTGGGTCCCGAAGAAAATCATTATTATTTTTGGCTCACTCAGTACCAGAACAACGGTCCCAAGCAGTCCCAAGCTATTTCACTCACCCCTGCATGTTCTGCATGAATCCACCAACCCGGGGGCAACTTGACAAGTCCAGTACATTTCCAGTGTACTCCGAAAATTTGGTGCTGGTGGTTCTGTCAAACTCACAAATTTCAGAAGTGTTATCTGAATAGGGCGAATGCAGATATGTAAATAAAGTAAATAAAATACTGAACATAAAAACAGATAGCCTCATCTGTTTCTTGAAACTTCAAGTTGGTGGGGAACAATGTTAATTAAACAGACGGGTGTAACAAAAGCAAACACTGAAATTTATTCGTTTTAGAAGCTCATTATGAATATCTTTTGTTGAGAGACGCTTATTTTAATTTATTTTATTTATTTCTTCATGTTTGAATGAATATACGAAATGTTAGTGTTCACTCAGCAAACCTGCTACTCACCGCGAATAAGAATCAATTTTGTATTTTTTTTTTTACCCCTCAATAGAAAGATGGGGAAGTAAACTGTTTTTAATAATACGGCTTTTTATTGCAAGTCTTCACCGCACAAGTATGCTCAGAAACATTATTCTCAAGACTGATAATATTCAAGAGCAAAATATTAATTCTATTGTTTTTATTTCTATTTGATTATATAAGAAAAACTTCCAATTTGTTTGGATTTATTTCATTTCACCACTAAAATCATAAATCGCTCTTTTTGTGGGAATCCAAGCGCAAGCAGATGTACACAGGTTTATCCAAACCGAACTACTGGACAATAAACACCCGTCTCGGGAGTCGCGTGATACCAAAGAAAAATAACCGCGGACTACGTTCTACGTGCGTCTTTATTTACAAGTTACAATGGACTAGTCAACAAACATAAATTGTACACACATCAGCAATTTATGCTTCGTCAGTCTCTCACTCTCACGCACTCATACACACTCATACGGCAGCTGTCATTCTCGATCTTGGGAGCCACATGATAGATGCGCGTATCCAGGGGCTTTCACTACTTACTTCCAACACTCCTCCTTAGTGAAGCCCACTACTGCATCTACTTACAACACTCCTCCTGTTCCGTAGCACTCCTCCTGCTTTACGTCACTACCGGCTGCCTTAGGTAGTACAGCCCTCCGATCCGGTCACCTATAGCAACAACCTTTTTGCCTTTCTGGATTCTGCAATCCTTCACACCAAACAGCACATCATAGCCATTGCTTGTGATTTGGCTCACTGACAGCACACTTCCGGACAATCCAGGCACATACAGCAATCCCTTCAGTTGCATGTCAACGGACTCGCCTTCCAAGCCGACTCCAACGATCCTTCCATGTCCGGTTCCTCTGGAAGTTACATTTCTCCCGTCCGCCAACGACACCTTCTCTTCGCAAAACGTCATGCTGTCGAAGCTCGCCGTCGAACCAGCCATGTGCTTCGTACAGCCAGTGTCGATGATCCAACGACCGTCAATCGACACATCACTTGCAGTCGTCGTCGTGAAGCACACTCCTCGACTACTGCCAATGCTACCGGCATCCGATTGCTTAACCACCATCGACTTCGCTTGGTTCTGCTGCCTCTCCGCCATCAACACAGGACAATTTCGCCGCAAGTGCCCTTCTTGCTTGCAATGGTAACAAACCCGTACAAAACTTCTCCGTTCTTCCGATCGCATTGTGGTTTTCATCGCCATTTCACTGGCCTTTTCATGCACTTTGTTCTCGCATCTTCTCCGCCACTCATCTAGAAGCTTACCTTTCACGTACTCCAGCTTCAGGTCTTCTTCTGGACGGCCTTCAAGAGCAGTAACGAGCGGGTTGTACGTCTCCGGCAAACTTGACAACAAAATCGCCACAACAAGATGTTCCTTCAACGGCTCTCCCATGCTGGCTAGTCGGTGAACCAACTCTGACGCTTGGACTAGATGCTCCGACATACTGCCATCTTCTTTCAGCCGCATCGAGCACAATCTCCGCAGTACATGGATCTTGTTCGACAGAGACCCTCGCTCGTGGTAGCCTTTGAGCTTGTCCCACATCTCATTTGCACTAGCAGCTCCCATAACATGGCACAGCTGACCATCTTCTAGCGCCAAACCGATCGTCGCTCGAGCCTTTTCGTTGTTCCTCGTCCAAGCTGCTGTAACCACCTCCGGCTTCGCGTCAATCACCGTTGTCCACAGATTTTCTTTGAGCAGCAACAACTCCATCCGGAACTTCCAAGTTGCCCAATTAAAATCGTTCAACCGGTCTAATGTTATCTTCGTCTCGGCCATTTTCCACGAAACAAAAACACTACGCGCACGGTCGGGCAAAGAAAACAGCTTCACAATCGAGCGAACAATGTTCACAATTCGATACTTTCCACAAAGTGTTCTTTCTTATTCCACTATAAGCTTTTTTTCGAACGAAGCGTACTTCTTCAGTTCAAACAATCGCACTTTTAGAGACCGGACCAGCAAACAATAAGTTTGCACTTCAGCCCGTACAGGAGAGAAAAACAAAATTTCTCCTCCTCGAACAAAACTTTTTCCGTTTCGTATTCCGTTCCGTGCTACACACTTGGCCGATACTCCACTGCCAACAGCACAATTTCACCCGACAAAAACGTTCAGCTGCGGACAACAGCACATACACCCGCCGGGGGAAATCTTCTCGTAAACAAAGCACAAACGCAACGCAATCCACACAAAATGTCTCCTCCACCGGAGAACACTTTTCCACTATTACTTTCTTCACGGATCTGGGCCCATAACCTGTGGGAATCCAAGCGCAAGCAGATGTACACAGGTTTATCCAAACCGAACTACCGGACAATAAACACCCGTCTCGGGAGTCGCGTGATACCAAAGAAAAATAACCGCGGACTACGTTCTACGTGCGTCTTTATTTACAAGTTACAATGGACTAGTCAACAAACATAAATTGTACACACATCAGCAATTTATGCTTCGTCAGTCTCTCACTCTCACGCACTCATACACACTCATACGGCAGCTGTCATTCTCGATCTTGGGAGCCACTATAGAGACTCACATGATAGATGCGCGTATCCAGGGGCTTTCACTACTTACTTCCAACACTTTTCACATGGCATTCTTGCTTGTTGCTTGACATCCACACATGGTGAAACAAAAAGTTGCCTTCCCATAGAGAAATACCATTGCGGCGGTGAAGGGCAGTCCCTTTGTTTACGTTGTGTGGCGACATCTACTATTTGCAAGTGGGTACGTGAAACTAAGATTATCTGTCACCTTGCCGGGGAGTTGGAATCCACACACCCCTGATGTTATCTGTCAAACTTTCATAGCGAATCAAAACAAACATAGTGTAGTAATAGAATTTCAACTAGAATGGGGTACGCTATAGATGTACTTGGGACCAATAGGCTACTCAAGCAGTGAATCAATTTAAAATCGTTAGTTTCCATCCCCTGCTATTGGTCCCAAGCAAACGATTAACGTACCCCATTCTAGTCGACACTCTAGTACTACAGTATGTTTTTTTGATTTGCTATGAAAGTTTGACACATAAAATGAGGGGTTCATGGATTTTCCTATGTTTCGAGGGGTGCATCGATTAGCTTGGGACCGAAGATAGTACCAGAGCTGAGCCAAAAAGTTGAGCTCGATTCTTCGGGACCTTCTGGTCTTAGAGTTACCTCTATGGTATTACCATAGGGGTAACTCTAAGACAAGTAGGTCCCGAAGAAACGTGCTCAACTTTTTGGCTCACCTCTGGTACTATCTTCGGTCCCAAGCTTGTCGAATCACCCCTCGAAACATAGGAAAAACCAATAACCCCTCATTTTATCTGTCAAACTTTCATAGCGAATCATAACTTAAGAGGAAGAGGTGACAATTGGCTTCTTCCTCTTTTATTTATATCTCTATCTCTATCTTTATATATCTCTATCTCTATCTTACGCACATGAAATCGGCCAATCAGGAGCTGGTTCACGTTTGACAGAAAATTGGTTTTTTTTCGCCCCCGTATTGTCACCTCTTCTCTTGGATCAAAACAAACATTGCGTAGTACTAGAATTTCGACTAGAATAGGGTACGTTAATCGTTTGCTTGGGACCAATAGGCTACTAAAGTGGTGAGCCAATTTAAAATAGTTAGTTTCGTATTGATTGTTGGTATTACCATAGAGGTAACTCTAAGACTAGTAGGTCCCGAAGAACATCATTATTATTTTTGGCTCACTCAGTACCAGAACAACGGTCCCAAGCAGTCCCAAGCTATTTCACTCACCCCTGCATGTTCTGCATGAATCCACACACCCCTGATGTTATCTGTCAAACTTTCATAGCGAATCAAAACAAACATAGTGTAGTAATAGAATTTCAACTAGAATAGGGTACGTTAATCGTTTGCTTGGGACCAATAGGCTACTAAAGTGGTGAGCCAATTTAAAATCGTTAGTTTCGTATTGATTGTTGGTATTACCTCAAAACGACCCAAGAAGAACGTTTCTTGGTTCGCAACATCTGCAGCATTTGCTCACATTAGGCTGCTGGCCAAAGTTGGCCCGGAACCATTCATATCATCCCAAGATACCACGATCGAGGCACCGATTAAACTCTACACTGATAAAATTTCTAAGATTGTTTTTATGTGTCCCACACATGAATTTTTGCAATGTGATCAACAAATGATATTTATGTGTCAGACACATACTTAATATGTGTACACATAAAAGCCATGTGTAACCACACATACTATTCATTTGACTCATAAATTTCATGTGTGCTTCTGGGTGGATTCTGTTTATGAAAATCATGTGGAATTTAACATGGAAATTCGTCAATAAAAATGTGTGGAATTTTATTAGTGCATCAATCAACTACTACCAAAATAAATGCGAAGCCCGAGGCCTTTGCCGTTTTCGTTATCCAGATTAAACTGTTCCTCGGACTGTACAATGTGCATCATATTTACTGTAGGTGTAATGTCGTGTAATGTATTACTTCTTAAAGATTTTGAATTATAGACCCACCGACAAACCGACATGAATTACCGTACAAAGTACCATCAAATTTCTGATCAAAGCACAAAACTGACATCTGCCCGAGGGGTTTAGAGATGAACTAGCCTAAGGCTAAAAATCTCTTAAATAAAGAATTAAAAAAAAAATCTGCCCGAGGGGGACGACACATCTAAATCTCAATTCTAGGTGCTCAACAAATCTCACACTAGCTAATCAATCTTCGAAAAATCTTCTTTCATGTCTCGCATCTACTTACATCGTGCATCATCTTTTTGCAAGAAATCTTCAGAATCGTCATAAATCTTCTTACTATCTACTCAGCGTGCGCGTAGCTAACCACAGCAAAACACAATTTTTCCTTCATCGTAGATAGAGTCGCCCCCCTCGCATCTGCCGCCGTGTTTGCGAAAAATGTGTATCCTAGCCACGAACACGAACACGCATACAAAATCTATGAGTTGGTTCGTGTCTAATCTATTCCGGGCAAATTATTTTTATCTAGATAACAAATTTCTATGGTTTTGACAGATGGGATCGCTGAACATTTGAATTTACCGTTATGGATTCTCGATCAAGAGTTAAGTTTAAGTTTCATGTCGGTTTGTCGGTGATAGACCCTTCAACATGTTCACAGGTTACAAGGATTATCAATCTTCAAGGAAACCAGGGAGCTGGCGTGGAGAATACTGGCAGATATAAAAGCAATGCTTGCAAGGTGCCATCAATGAATGATATTCAAAAACCGTTAATACATACTGGCTGAGTTCACCAGTGCATCATGAGCCATGATTTGATATCATCTGTTTATTGAATAATAAAAAAAAAACTCAACATGTCATACTGACAATGCTGGTATTTAAAATGAAAATATTTTAATTGTTCAATTCAAAGTGAAAAAACTCATTTCAATTAGACCACACTTTCATGATTAAAGTTTGTTTTGAATTGAAAATAATCCACTTTTTATTCCAACCCTGCCATGCTTTTGTTTTGACAGAAGTACAATTCGTTTTGAAAGTTTGAACTTTTAAAAGTAGGCAGCGGTTTACTTTTGAAATAATAGTTGGCGCACTTTTGTTTTAAATTCTAAAGACTTTCTGCCAAAAAGAACGCATACTTTTAAGTCTACCAATGGTTTTTTTTAATTTTATTAACGACTATTTTTTGTGTGTACAAACAGGCCGCCATTACCGAGCATGGAAAGCCGGATACAAAAACAAAATCCATTGGCAAAAATACTATATTGATGGTTTAAATTAAATACTCCCACCAATGGATTTGTGCAGCAACGAAATTTATTTAATTTTACTATTTTTTTCTATCAAAACTACTATGTTTGGGCGGAAAGAGATTTCGGATCGGAAAAAGACCGGTTCGGTTTTAGAGTTTGACAAAGAAACGCGTGTTTATTGTTCGGACTTGTTGATACAATGATCTATAAAAAGGAAGAAGAAGTAGTATCTGACAGTTAGGTTGTCAGCAGTGTTCACGCGCCGAGGGATAAGTGTATAAGTGTATAAGATAAGTGTTGCTCCGTTGACACGTACCCTAACTCAATCTGCCCCTGCTGAAAAAAATCGCAGACGAACTGATGTTTAACATCGATGTGCTTAAGCCGACTTCTAGCCTTCGGCTCACAAACAATCTTTAGTGTGCTTTGGTTATCCTCATAGTATGGAACAGCAGTGGTTATTTTGTACCCCAGCTCCTCCATCAGCCGCTTAAGCCACAATCCTTCGCATACAGCTGCACACAAGGCAACCAGTTCTGCCTCAGTCGACGACAATGATACTGATTGCTGCTTTCGCGTGCCCCAAACAACCGTACACCCAAACACCTTAAGAACATATCCGGTAACTGATCGTCGATCTACTACGTTGTTTGCCCAGTCAGCATCGCAGAATACTGCAAGCACAGGCGCCGCATTATCAGCTTCAAACTTCAGCCCTATATCCAACGAGCCCTTAACATACCGCAGTATGCGTTTCAAATGAGCCCAATGATCATCGGTTGGACAGCTTTAAAATTGGCTGCAATAATTGACTGCCGCAAACAGATCCGGCCGAGTGGTAAGTGTAACATACATTAAACAGCCCACCAACTCGCGGTACGGCTTGGAAGTACGCTTCAATTCCTCACCTTTCTGCAGTCGAAGACGGCACTCCATCGGAACAGAAATCGGTTTGCACTCAGACATTTTGAATCTTGCTAACAGCTTGCTGCGCTGGCTGATTCGCATGATTCTCTGATCGATGTCCCTCTCAATTTTCATTCCGAGAAAACAGGATACCTCCTTCGAATCCGTCATTCGAAACTCCTTCGACAAACAGCTCTTGATGACCTTGATCTGCTTCAAGTCGTGACCGATAATCAATATGTCGTCTACATATAATAGCAAAAACACCATCTTGCTACCTTCCCTAATAAAAAATAACCATAAACGAACGATAACCCTAATCATTGAACTATTCCACAAATGGTTTGGATGATACCCAGAACACGTCATTAAGCAAATTAACCATACAATTTTTATTAGGGTTGGCTTCTGTAGTAGAGACACGAATCATTCTTGCTACGCTGGAAACCGAGTTTGGTGATGAAACTGTCAAACTGGTCATTCCAGACCTTTGAGGCCTGTTTGAGGCCATAAAGCGTCTTCCTCAAACGGCATACTAATCCTCCTCCTACTTTGTAGCCTTCAGGTTGCGACATATAGATTTCCTCTGCAAGATCTCCATTGAGGGACGCCGATTGAACATCCATTTGATGGATATGCATCCGTTCTTTGTTCGCCACAGGAAACGATCCTGGGCCCATAACCTATGGGCGGAAAGAGATTTCCGATCGGAAAAAGACCGGTTCGGTTTTAGAGTTTGACAAAGAAACGCGTGTTTATTGTTCGGACTTGTTGATACAATGATCTATAAAAAGGAAGAGGAAGTAGTATCTGACAGTTAGGTTGTCAGCAGTGTTCACGCGCCGAGGGATAAGTCAGTTGTAAAAATTACCTACACTAAACGTAAATTGCACTCTCATTACTATCAACATCAATACGAAACTAACGATTTTAAATTGGCTCACCACTTTAGTAGCCTATTGGTCCCAAGCAAACGATTAACGTACCCTATTCTAGTTGAAATTCTATTACTACACTATGTTTGTTTTGATTCGCTATGAAAGTTTGACAGATAACATCAGGGGTGTGTGGATTCATGCAGAACATGCAGGGGTGAGTGAAATAGCTTGGGACTGCTTGGGACCGTTGTTCTGGTACTGAGTGAGCCAAAAATAGTAATGATTTTCTTCGGGACCCAGTGGTCTTAGAGTTATCTCTATGTTACTATGCCGTTTGAGAAGCATAGTAGTTTTGACAGAATGGTAGTAAATTTGATTATATGTATAGTCAACTATACTGAAATCATGGTAGATTTAACGGTATTAAGCGTAGTTATTTTCAGCATAACTACGCTTAATACCGTTTTCTGCTAGGAGTTTTCTGCAAAATAGTATCCCTAACTATGGTCTTTGCTTCAGTGTATACTAAGTTCGTACTCTCTCTCTCTATATCATGCTATGCGTCGGGCGGGAGAGTTGAGATTTAGCGTAACCTTTAATCTATTTAGATTTCTACACGGTTAGAAAAAAAAAGGACCCAAAATTAAGTTCTTTTCACTCATCTCGGCACTATAGTGCAGGAACCCATAAGTAGATAAAGCGGTTCAAAGCAATTTTCATTTACTTGCGTGCATTTCGTATTGAATTTTCCACTGGCTTTTTAACCAAAAGTAAGTTAGTTGTACCCAATTGTAGGTAAATATGATTATACCCAACGTTGGGTTCCCACACTTTACTACCCCTGTTGGGTGGTTTTGCTCCTTCTTTTTTGACAACATTAGAAGGAGAAAATGAGACAAACTAGTCAAAAGTAGATAAAAGTGAACTGGCCGTTGGGTACTTTTTTCTTACCGTGTAGTCAAAAGTAGGTGAAAGTGAACTGATCGTTGGGTACTTTTTTCTTACCGTGTATATTTTTTTGAGTGTAGCTAAAGAAATACTACCTACACAGAAAAAAAAAATTAATATCGATCAACGTAATTCAAGCTGATGTATGAAATAATGATGTAATAGCAAAAACAGATACAATATTACATCAATGGATGTAATTTTGTTAGCAAAATCGATGTACATTGTACAACGTAATATCACAAACGAAGTGACAGACGGAGCGGCTCGAAAAATTTGGTGACTAACCTGCTATTGCAATTTTTCATTGTACCACATGGCAACACTACTACTAGATTGAACTAGCATTTTCACCAAGTACTAGAATGTTTTGGTTCTATCACTTTCACTCTACTCAAAACTGAAATTCATAAAAAAATGACAAGATGATACGCACTCTTTGCACACTGTCAAAGAATCATTGTACACAAAATCAACTTTGTTCAAATCAAAACAAAAAAAACTAACCCATCTGGTGGATGATGGCACAAGCTTCCAAGAAAATTCTATTACAGTGAACCACATTATTTAAATGGATTTCTTTGCCAGTTAGTCGTCTGTCACTTCGTTTGTGGTAATATTACACAACCGGCGGAATGATCTCTGTGCAGCTGTTTGGATGTAATATTCAACAACATTTTTTTACTGTGTACACTGATAAATTATTTATTTTTTTATTATTATAACACTTTAACACTCTAGGCTCATTCGTGACTTGTCCGGGGGTGAGAGTTGAACTCGTGACTTTGGCGTGAGAGGAATTGATGTTAACCACTACGCCGCGGTCGCCCCTACTGATAAATTGAACTATTCCCCTTTTGCTTGAAATTTAATCAATTTGACATTAAACTCAGTTTAATCATATCGAATGATTAAAAATGAATCCTCTCTTTCTAAAAAAAAATAAGCAACTGATATTATTCCCAGTTTAATCATGGTTGATTAGATAGTAGATTATCTCTTTTTGAATAAATTTTAATCATTTTTGATTCTATTTTAATATTTTTTTTATTGAATTTTGATCTTTTTTGACTATATATCAGTATTGAAAAAGAATAAAATTTAATACTGGAAAGATTATTTCGATTTTAATCATGCATGACTACTGCGAGCTACTGCCGAAGTAATCATGGCTCGGACTCAATAAGGTGAAGCGGGAATCTGCATACTTTTTAAGCTTTTTTGATTTAATTTATCTTTGAGTGTAGCTTTTGGTTATCTGTTCTCAATGAGATGGATTACCGAGGTGAAGTAATCGGTTAAGTTGTGTGAGTAAAACCCCTGTACGATACAAGCAATTAGTGACGTCAGTACTTGCGTTTACGTTGATTTTTTGGTTACTAAAAATTTTAGTAATCAAAAAATCAAGAGCAAATTTTCATTATGTCGTAAGTAACATTCGCACCAATCCGAGAAAAATAAAGTTTTGTTTTGATGACCGAAAAGTTATTCCTATTTCCAAGTAAACACATATAATCTCATAGTGATAGCAATGTTTAACATATTTAGCAGGGTTTTAATCGAGGGGAAATTCACTGCTCTCGAGAATGAATCGAAAATACGTAAATGAAAAAAATACACAAAAATTCATCATTACTCGTCATTACTCAAAAAAATGCAAAAAAATACAAAATTCGGAAAAAATACACAATTATTCGACGAATAATAAAAATACACGATAATTCGTCATTTGCACGAAAAATTCGAATATGTTCAATCAAAATGCTGAATTCGAACAAAATGCGTAAATCTATTATTTTGTATTTAAATCCGAGCTCGAATCACAAAACAATGCATTAATGAGTAGAATTTAACCCATTTCTAAGAAAGGTGGCTTATTTTTTTTTTTTTTCTTTGGTTTGTTTTCCGTCGATCTTGTTTTCCGTGCTGAGCACCAATGCTACCGACGCCAGGAAGGCAGCTCCCACACCTGGACCCTACCTATCGACCCATCAACTCATGAACCGGGGACCAACGGCTTTACTTCCCTTCCGAAGGAAGACGTGATCAGAGATGTTATGCCTCAGAACATCCCGGCGGCGCCGACTGGGATTGAACCCAGGCCTGCTGGGGTGAGAGGTAATCACGCTTACCACTACAAAAGGTGGCTTAAATCATTTATTAAATAAAAAACATTAATGAGTAGTTGTGACCCACAAATAAGTTACAATTATTCATTAATGCGTAACAGCCTTGGTAACAGATGCTTATTAATGCGTTATGAGCGAGAATGAGTTTATAAGATAAGTCTCTATTCTTTAAAATGGGTTAGATTCTACTCATTAGTGGGCATTTTAAAGTAACCGTGTGTTTTGCATTTATCAAACAAAACGTCAACATTGTGAGTTTGATCCTCGGTTCAAGTGGCAAACATAAACACTGAAATGACAGAATACGCTTATAACTGATTTTCAATACATTAATGCATAAAAATACACTTTTATTTTTCTAATACACAGAAAATTACATATATTCAAAAAGTGCAAAATAATGCATTATTACACAAAATACACGTTTATTCGATAAAAAATACTTCAATACGTTCATCAATACGTTGGCCTGAATCGAAAATACACAAGTGAATCGCCGGTTTTAATCATACAAATGCAAATCGCTAGCTTTCATGCTAAAAAATACTGGTTCTTGAGTCAAAAGTTATTATACGTCGTTTGGTGGCCCCTATTGTTACTTAAGTCAAAGTGTATTTACCAGGATATTCGGGAGAATTATCAATTACGTCTCCTTACGTGCAGCCCATTCATCATTTTAGGACTACCGAAATCATCTTAGCAACAAACAGTTCGATTTATTCACTTTAATTATGAGAAAGCGAAACGACGAACGTACACTTTTCACGGGTTTCTCAGCGCTGTTACTTAAGTCAAACGGCATCTCCATAGAAATTGGGTGACTTAAGTAACATCGAAAACTATTTTGATCGGAAGGTGATAACGTCAAAAAGCAATTTGACTGGCTAATAATTTTAAAAATGGGATTTGATCCTATATTCGGACAGTATATACACGGTAATTCTAGAATACTCCTTTTATGACTATGTTTTACACATTTTCGAGAATACGGTTTATACGTCAAAAAATGTTTAGATTTTAGTTACAAATGAAGAGTACTTTTTATGCATTTCCGAGTATGTCAACGACGAACAAAAATGTGTAAAAAGTAGTCTCCGCTGAGAAAAGAAAATTTATGCCGCGACGTGCCGCCATTTTCAAAACAGTGTTCATTGGAAAAGCAGCGTTTTAATTCAGTTCCCGGTCCCGGATTATTACTTTAAAAGTGTCAGCGGTGGGTCAGCGGAAAATGGAGGAATTGTCCAAAACTTTGGAACTGAACGTATTCACGACACTGGCAGGTAATTAAAGCATTTACTTTTATTGTTAACCAAATAAAAAATTTTAACCGAATAAAAAAGGACATCGAGTATTCATTACGTATTAAATGAAATTTTCATCTAAATGTAGATTATGTCCGTGGATGCCTCCGAATCATGGGACAACAGTCCAGAAAAGGCGTTAAAAAACCGCCGAACGTGATGCCATTGGGAGTCCAGGAGGAGTTGGCAGCACCGCTGATTCGATGGGTTGGTGTAAGTGTTTTGACGATTGATGCGAATAAAATCTAGAAAGGATTTATTCCATTTAATTAAATAAATAAATAAATATTAATGCTAATGTTCAATATTTGAAACGAACTTGAAATACAAAATTTGTTTTATCGTAGGTATAATTTTTTTTCAATGTAAAAACTATGCATTTAACTATGCATGTGGGAGTATAAATTACGCATTTATACTTTGTTCGGGGTGTCAAAACTACGCATTTTTAAGTTTACTATGTGGTGTAAAAAGTATACAGATTCTGACGTACATTCAATTTACGCAAAAGAGAGTAAAAACAGTATACTCCTTTATTGGGTAGTCCCATTTTCCAAAGAAAGAGCGTACTTTATAGTCATAAGAGAGTTTGTTGTGATTACCGTGTAGTGTAATAGCAGGAGAATCGATTGACACTGATAGGTCGACTTTGTTTACCTTTGTTACATTCGACGTAATGAAAATTTGCTCTTGCAATCAACAATATTTCACGATCTGCTTCACCTCTCTCTGTACTCATTGATCTGTTCTGAGCGTGTACTATCCTTGCTTATCCACTTTGCGTTACACGGACGTTGAGGGATTAGCGCGGTGCTTTTTTGTGGGCAGCCGTTTTCCAACGTTGCAACGGATACTCAATAACGAATAACGAACAACTTAGGAGAAAACGATCTGCTGAAGGCACGAAAAGAAGACGTTGCAGCTTTTAGGCTCGAAATTTTCATTGTTCAATTATTGAAGTAAAGGAGGAAGAAAGGTCCGTTGTTTTTTGTGCATTAATTCGTACCGGTAAGATTGGGGAATATATGTTGTGAATATTTCATTACAACATACATTTTCTCCACAGTTATCTGGAAAATTTACTATGGCCCCGATTTACGACACTCGAGACCTCGAGTCAGACGACGATTCATTCGTACTCAGCGATTTGTTCAACGAGAACAACGATAGCAGAGGTTTGTATATTATAATGGGAATGATCCCATCCTACAGCATGTGCTAACGATCATCAAATTTCAGCAAGTGGTTGTAGCGACGATACTTTGCATACTTGCTTGCAGCCAATGGATCCGAGCGCTTCTAAAGTAGATTGTGAAACGGATAGTTATGAAGCAACTGGCTGTTCCGAGCTACCACCGGCGGACAATTCTACCAAGGTGATGGATACTCAGAAGGGCGTTTTCAGCGATGAACATTGGGAGATACGTGATGCTAGTGCTACGGAACTGGAACGTGATCAAGCCTCCGTTAAGTCGTATGAAAATGGTGATGGCGACTGTGACATGGATCCAAATTTGCTCCATGATGTGATTGGCGATTTTATTGCTACTATTAGCACAAGTGAGAACATTTACATTACTTACCTACCAGACATAGCTGAAATTAATTATTTGTTATAATCGTAGACTTAAATGAACAGAGCTGCACACTTCATGATGTAAGCGAGGAAAAAATGGCAGACTCCGGTGAGAAGAGAACTCTATCGTATCCACTGACAGGTGACGTTAAAAAAGCTTCAAGTTACATGGTAGTGCCGGTAAGTTACGTTTTACCGTTCTCCTCCGTGAAAACTAACATTAAGGGTATTATTATTATTATTTATTGTAAAACCGGTAAACTTTTGAAATATGAACCGGTAATTTAAAATCAAGAACTCACTGGCCAACCGGTACTAAAAAGATTGTTGTATTATTCCTTTCAGGACAAGGCCAAAGGGGCACCCAAGCATCAGGCGAATAACAAAGCGAAAAAAGTTACTCTGGAATCGATGGGAAAATTTTCAAATCATAACGGGAAAGAGTACATCAAGGCAAAGCGACCCTCATCGGTCAATATGCCACAACTTGGCTTCTCAGCTCGACTGACATACGAACAGTTGAATATCGTCATACACAATCAAGGATCGCTGATGGTTACCGATGACAACTTTGTGGCAATAGTGAAGCTCAACCGACCGCACCTGCTGATTGATACACGGAACTTTCGACATGCGACTGAAGTGCTACTCGATGAACTTCGCGTCGATCGTGTGTTGCTGGATGAAGTGACCACAGACAGGGATAAGCACCGGGAGCTATTTCTAACGAGCTTGGAAAATGTGATCAAACAATTGGCTGCAGACGAAGGGCAAGTCAACACGAGAATCGAGCTGCTGAAATTAGTCGAGAAATCCAAACAATGCAGAAGTCTGACTTATTTTGATCTCTGCCGTGAGGTCATGAATAATCGGTTTAAGAACGAAACGCTGCAAAGGTATACCCAAATATTGGACAGTATAGAGCGGACAGCGTCTCGAAGGGAGAGATTATTCCGTCGATTCAGGCACGTTCCAAAGGACAATTCTCCGAATCTTTTCGTGCGGCTGGACGCATTGGTAATGGAGATTGCTGAGCTTCACAGGAACAAGTTGATTACGAAAGCACCAGCGTATTTGCATAAACCACTCGGCACCATTAGCCTGAAGCATTTGATGTTGATAAGCAGTAGCGATGTGAAGCTGTTTACTGATATGACCAGCGCTCTGAAACCGGAAATTTTCGACAAACCCCTTCAAGATCTAGCCAACCGTTGGATCAATCGAGTCAAGTCGATCAAGGACAATCGCCTCGACAAACCTCTGCAATTGACTAGTGTCAGTTTATTTTTCATTTGCAAGAGCTTGGAGGAGGTGATTATCGAGATTACCGAGCGCACTGATCAACGAGAAACGGATTTATTGACGAGCTCTAATTTGGGGTGGCACCCTATCAAATTGCTCGTCTGGAAAACGGAGAACGCATTCACAAAGTGTTTGCAAAGGGAGTACCATTTCATTTTTCGACTCCTAAAGCATTTTGAGGTGGCGTCTGATTTCGGTCTACATCCATTCCCATACGAGACGCAACTATTCAACAACGGCCAGTCATCTTCCCGAGGAGTTTTGAGTGGGGTCAAGGATGCGTTAGTTCGAACTGGACGATTTTTCGGGTATAGTAGTTACAAACCGAATCCATTTGGGGTTCCAGATGACTTTTACGTTTGGTATTGTCTGTTGGATGATGTCTTGTTTCATGTTCTACCAAATGGCTGCGAGCTCGATTCGTTCGATAATGTGTTCGAAGAATATGTCCAAATGATTCGTGACGCAAAGTATGATCAGATGGAAACTCTGCGCGTTGTCACGCATAATCTAATTCGCTTCATCGCCCAATCCTGCTCGTATCATAACAGGACATCGCTGGATAAGGCTGTTCTCCGGAAACAACTGAATATTTTCAGCTTCAAAACCAATCAGACCGTCGTCTCTTCGAACAATTTTCGCGACCAGGTGGATGTGTTCAACCGGTTTTGGAATACTCGAAGTGACATCATTGATCAATTTTCGACGAAGATAAACCTCCCGGAGATAAATTTGTTGCAAGAACGCTTGATGGAAATCATGCAGATCGGTTTGGACAAGAACGTTGAGGTGGATACGATGGTGGCATTCTGCCGTACGTACAACGACTTTCTCATCGATCTCAACGAAGTTTCTTTTGAATGGTACATCAAAGACATTCCCGAGTTCGACATGCAATCGGTTATACATCTGGGAAAAGTCGAATTGGTCGATAACAAATGGAAGGATACGAACAATCGAACTTATCGGGTACTCAATCCAGAGAAGTTTCCTACATTGTGTAAGGGATTAGGCATAACAGTAGCTGTACCGAAGCATTACGTAATTGAGGTTATTCAAGCTCTGCTTGAGCACATCGGCTCGCAGCTGCAGCGGAATTCCTGGGCAACTGATGAAAATCTTTCGGATACGGACCAAATACTGTCCACTAACGAACTTATTTTTGCAATCAGAAATTCGCTGCTCTACCTCAAAGAACAGATCGATTACGTTTCGTTCGATCTGTTCTACGACGAACGTGTAAAACCTTTTATCAGCGTTCTCGAGACCACCACTTCACGACAGGACTTCTCGAACCGTATCTACCTCATCAAGGAGTCGTTCTGGTACATTAGGAAGCAGAACGAAATCAGCTTCGAAGACGCGCTGCAGCTGTATGACGAGTTGAACAGTACACACGATTTGCAATTGCTCCGCGAGTCGTACGCGATGTATTCAAAGTTTTTCGAGGAATTTATGCAGCTGTCCGTAGACGAAGAGCACTCCGAAAGAGCAGCGCTCATCGCAGAGAAGGTGAAAGATCAGCATTCAGATACTACTCACTTCAAGGCGTGGGACGATCGCTTCAAGCAAGACCAAGTTCCCAAAATGCTTGCTGGATTGGCTGCAGTGTGGTCGATTCTGGTATCAAAGGACGTGGCCAAAGCAGGAAAGTACTTCAATCCTCATTGTATCCAGATTTTGTGCATCCTACGATTGCTGAGCGCTGACAAAGCCGACGAAGGAATCGACAAACATTTGGCTCAAGTGTTGACAGGACAGGGTAAATCGTTGGTTTTGGGACTTCTCGCGGCACTATTTGCACTGACCGGTCATAGAGTTCGCATTGCTTGTTACAGCAAGTATTTGGCCAAGCGAGATGAGCAGGACTTTCTCACTTTTTTTGAGACGTTTGATGTTGCTGAAGATGTAACATACGGCACCTTCGATGAACTAGCCAATGAAATCATAGCTCCGAAGGTTGATGGTCAGACAATTGAACTCAGAGGTCTGGTAAGAGATTTACTGTTCAAAGAAAAGGCTATTCTTCCACATCAACTCGTCATGGCTGATTCGAGTAAAAATATTCTGCTGCTGGACGAGGTCGATGTATTCTTTACGAAAGAATTTTATGGCAATACATATAACCCAGGATGCACACCTTTGATTCCAGGACTGGATCTTATTCAGGAGCAAATATGGAAGTATGTTGTCGCTGGTTGGACGGATGTAGAAAGTCGTATTCGACAGTATATTCAAAGTGGGGAATTCAAAGAGCAAGGTGGAAGGTTTTTCGAATTTCTCGAAAGACCAAATAATTACAGTTTGATTAAAACTGATGGAACACAGATAACTTACACCAATAAGACATTGTTTGACAATCATGTTAGAATGATGATAGACGACGCCGTAAATGTCAATAATGGATGGTCTTGCGCAGAATTTAAATTGAACTCCGCTGGAGTAATTACCTATTATGATCGAGGAATGTATGTGTCTCATACTATTTGTGGTTATCTCAATGTTTTCAATTATTTCCGATTGAAAAAGACAAATTTCGTCACTAAGGTGAATGGGACAAAAAATTATGGGTATTTGAAAATCTGCTGTGGTTCCTTGTCCTACGCCATGCTCCCGAAGAACTACCCGCTCATTATCGGTGTCTCCGGAACTCTGACTTCGCTGAATCGATATGAAAAGGATACAATTGAACGTTTGTACAACATCAAGCAAATTTCCGTGATGCCAACGTTCTTCGGCTGCTCGAACCTCCAGTTCGACGAAATCGTCAATTTCCACCACCACGCCACGAAACCATCCTGGAGAACCAACATCTTCAGCCAAGCTAATCAAATCATCGCAGTCAATCGAGCGGTGATCATCTTCTTCGATACCGACGTCGAGTTGAATGCATTCGAAACAGAATATGCGGGACAGCTAGATCGAGTGAACGTGCTGACCGAGAACACCGAAGACAAAGAAAGGTTCATCAACGAAGCAGGAGTGGCCAAAACAATCACTTTGGCTACCCGTGGAATGGGCCGAGGAGTCGACTACAAGTCCAGCGTGACTGTGGAGAAGAACGGCGGATTGCACGTCGTTCAAACGTTCTTTTCGATGGATATCAAGGAGGAAACCCAAATAAAAGGACGGACCGCCAGGAAGGATAATAAGGGAAGCTATGAGCTGATTGTGTGTGACGAGGATTTGCAATCGGTTGGGCTTATGTCCGACCTAAGCAATGTAAGCTACGCCGAGTTGGATGCCGCAAGAAGCAAGATTTCGCTTGATGAAAATGCAGAATTGTCGAGAAAAATACAGGATGGTATGGTTGTTCACCGGAACACGATGAACTACATGAGTACATTTTATAAGAAGGCATAAGATTTTCATTAACACCTTAAGCTGGAACATTGTATGTCGGGACTTATTCTGAACAGTTTCTAAAAATAAATGATTTCTTGAATATAATGTATTTTCTACTCACATTCTGGTATCACTTTACTAACAGAAATAGGTAAGAAGATAATCCGTGCTTTCTGTAATTGTAATTATTCAGTGCATATCCCGTGCCTTCCGCTAAGTTGACGTAGCTAGGGACCAACCCCCAGGTCTATGCACCTACCGTCCTTCCCGTTGCACTTGTCAGCTTGTGCGATGCTCTCGACTCACATGGGTGGTCGCATGCGGGTCCTCCCCTGGGTAGGCTCAAGTGTCCGTCTAGATTCTGGTACATTACTCGTATCTATGCATAGTTAAGGCTACATAGTTGAATAACAGCACTTCATATGTAATACTAATGTTACATCAATAGAATTGAATTAATTATTCTTTAAAGCAAAATGTTTTAATCTTTATTACTACAAAACTGCTAATAGAATATATTTATAAAAATAAGGGGTGGTTGCTCATCGATTCTTCCGGTCCGCCTCCTAGCATCGTGCTATAAGGTACCAGGTGGTAACCAAGGTAGTTGATCGATAGCTCGATGACGTTATTTCGTTATTGTTTGCAATGGGAAATTCTCATAGCAGGCGTTGACGATGAGATGTTGTCGAGTTGTTGATTAGCAACCATCGTGGTAACTTACCGATTACCTGTCGATCTGCCAAATTTGGAAAGACGTCTGCATTGAATTGTCTCATATAATAATATTCCGCCCACTATATCACAAGAAATTGCGAGTGCTGAGTGGAATGGAAATAAGTTAAGTATTGGGTACAGGACCAAGTCTCTCCTGGGTGGTGCCAAAAGATGAGCGCAATAGAATCATCAAGTTGCCATAAGGCACGGAATGAGACTATTGCATGGCTGGGTAGTCAAAGTCCTCCATTCGTTAGTCATTTCAGGTGGATTAGAACAGGTTTAGGTTTAGGGATTGGTTCTACGCTTAGAGGAAGCACAATACGGTTAGTGGTTTCTTATTGTGGTGTAGGAACGTCCTTTATAGCGGTCTGCTTCCTTATAGTGTTCAATATTCCCATATGGCCAATTTAGAACATTTGATTTATGTATACTGTATCAACCAACTTAAGTGTCTTCACTAAGTGTGCACCGTGGGGGCTCTGGGGTGCGACATTCTTAAGGTTTGGTCGTGGGATTTTCGGTATTGATCCGTCCACTTTGGGATGCATTGTCTATTTAATATGTTATGGCCAATTTAGAGCGTTGTACCAACTAACTTGTATTGCACAGATAGCAGTACCGTGCAGGATCTAAGTCCGTGCACCTCATGCAAAAAGTAGGCGTTTTGTATGGTATGTACGGATTTCGATTCATTTCTTAGGTGTACGGATTTCAGACGGTACACAGTTTTAATATTTTGAATTCAGTGGTGTGTTGATTCATAACATTTTCGAAATGAGTTCGATTTAATTATGTAGGAGATGAAGGCTGAGCAAGTAAGAAGTTTTCAGATCGTTTTTGTCTTGTGTTTTTTGTCGTTATGATTTGTTTTAGGAAATGCCTTAAGGTGATTTGTTGTGAGATCCTTATTCACGTAACCAGAGATGAACTAGCCTAAGGCTAAAAATCTCTTAAATAAAGAAAAAAAAAAAAAAATTATTCTCGTAACCACTTCGAAAGTACACAAATATCAGCTTCCACGACACGTACCACAATGAAACCACAGACAAACAGACATATCACATGTAATATTTCTCACTGTAAAACATCGTCGCTGAAACATTACCGCCATCTGTTGAGTACACTGTGGTGGGCAGTATGCTGAACAGATGGCGGTAGTGTGTAAACGTCAAACGCAAGGGAATTGACTATGCGTGCCACAGGGGGCAGTACTACCAACTGAAATACTATTAAATTGACCGTCAAGTGCGTGTCCGATGAACAACTTGTGAGTGTTATGTCTGTTTGTCTGTGATGAAACTGTTACTTTACTTTTGCTGCACTGCAGCATACACGAAGTAGTAGTTTCAGGTGAAATTGGGCAATAATTTCCGAGATTTGTGTAAGTGAAAATTTGAAGTGGAAGTGCTTACCAGGCATGTCTAAACGCAACACTTCTCTGCGTACTGCCTTTTTTACACACCACCAAGAGCATTGAGTTGTACGCTCCGTACCAGTGCTCGATATAAAACACCAAAAGCAGCAAACAAGGCACTTGTACCGGTTAAGAGATGAACTAGCCTATGGCTAAAAATCTTCATAATAAAAAAAAAAAAAGTAAAGGGTTGTGTCCTAGACACGACCGCAGTATGACGTAGAACCACACAAAATTGATGTTTTTCATGCATTTTTGACTATTATACTTTATCTTAAAATTTTCAAGTATTTCAATGTTTCGGTTATGGTTGACTCAAAACAAATCACACATTTTTCTTTACAAATATCCATGTGAAATTCCACATGATTTTCATTTGACCACACATAAACAGAATCCACTCAGAAGTACACATGAAATTTACACGCAAATGAATAGTATGTGTGGTCACGCATGGTTTTTATATGTACATATTTTAAGTATGTGGCCGACACATAGATATTGATTTGTTAGGAGCGGTATTTGAGGGGTGGGGGGGAGGTTAGGAAAGGTTGATGAGGGGTGGGGGGGGGGGGTTAGGAAAGGTTGTTGATGAGTGGGGGAGGGGTTAGGAAAGGTTGTTGATGAGTGGTGGTGGGGGGTTAGGAGAGGTTGTTGAGGGAGGGGAGAGATTGTTGTGAAGGGGGGAGGGGAAGAGATTGTTGTGAAGGGCGGAGGGGGAGAGATTGTTGTGAAGGAGGAGGGGGAGAGGTTGTTGTGAAAGGGGGAGGGGGTTTACATCATTATTGTGGTCACGCCGTGATCCACCTTTAGCCGCTGATTTGGTCCTGCTTACTGCAGGACCAAGTGCCACGCCGTCCGAAGCGAAAATGAGCAAAAGCAGTTTAGTTTAAATGATCTTTATTTTAGTTTAACTTGGACGATTACCATATAAATTTTTACTAAGTGATTTAATTGCTTTCTTCATCTTTAGGTATGGGCAAAATTCAAAATTTGTTTTACAGAATTAGTCCTAGACTTAGTACACGGTCGACCACCTTGGTGGGATTGGTTTGTTTTGTTTTTAGAATTTGAAGAGAAACTACTTAATACTACTATTGACAGCTTAAAACTAACCTACTCTACTATATACACTTAACCTACTATGTACAAATTGCTTATTAAAGCATGTTCAGAAAGATTGCATTTTTGAATAAATTTAGTTGTCATATCATCAATTTTGGAATCTACTTTGGGAATTTCTGCCTCTTGATGGAGGTCTGCTATTCTTGTGTCGAATGGACGATCTAGGATCATCCTCAACACTCTATTCTGTGCAACCTGGATTTTGTTCCTGTGGGTCTGAGCGCACGATTCCCACACCGGGGCGGCATAGAAGATCGCTGGGGCTATGATCTGTTTGTAAACAGCCAGTTTGTTTTGCCTTGAGAGGCGGGATCTGCGGCAAATGAGCGGATACAAACACCTAACCAAGGCGGAGCACTTAACTAGGGTTTTCTCTATGTGCGAGCGGAACAGGAGCTTCTCATCGAACAACATCCCGAGATAAGTAACATCAGTGGACCACTCGACCCTTGTACCATCCATTATTACGGTACAGGAGGGAGACGGTTTAAGTTTTAATGATTGTCTGTGAAGGAACATGATCGCTTGGGTTTTCGAGGCGTTGATTTTGATTTTCCACGTGGTGGCATAATCAGTAAAGGTGTCAAGGCATCGTTGGAGCTTGTTCGTAATTTCACGAGGCATCCTACCCTTGACGGCTATCGCGGTGTCATCTGCAAACAGAAAGAACACGCAACCGTCTCCTAGAGGAGGGATGTCCGACGTGTAGATGCTGTAAAGCAGTGGTCCCAGCAGACTCCCTTGCGGAACACCTGCTGGGATCGGAAATTGTCCCGAAAGGGAACTATTCAACGACACCCTGAACGACCTTTGCTGGAGATAGTTACGGGTGATTTTCACAAGGTATGGTGGAAAGTTGGAGTTACAAAGCTTGTATATAAGTCCGTCGTGCCAGACATTGTCAAACGCCTTTTCGACGTCTAACAAGGCCATGGCTGTGGACTTGGATACAGCTTTGTTACTTCGGATGTTATTCATCACCCGCACTAGCTGATGATTGGTGGAATGCCCCTTGCGGAACCCGAACTGTTCCGGAAGAAGAATGTCATGTTCCTCCACAAACTTGTTTAGTCGGCTGAGGATCAATTTTTCGAACAGCTTGCTCAGCGCTGAGAGCAGGCTAATCGGTCTGTACCTTGACGGTAGTGAAGGGTCTTTCCCAGGTTTGCGGATCGGGATGATTTTTGCCACCTTCCAGATGCTTGGAAAGTAGTGCAGCTCCAAGCATCTGTTGAGGATGGCAGCCAGCAGCGAGTGCACCCTCGCGCTGAGATTTTTCAACTCTAGGTTGAATATTCCGTCAAACCCGGGAGCCTTCATGTTCGTACTGTGTTTCAGCGCTGAGCAAATTTGTTCCTCTGTAATCCGTTCTTCTGGAGGGACGGCACAAGGGGAGGCATCTAACGTCTGGACGCACTGCACAACCTGGTTCTCGAGTGGACTTGGGATTGTAGAGCCAAGCAAATGCGACTGGGCAATGTGCTCCCCAATTGCATTGGCCTTCTCTTCGTTGGTGATAAGCCGTTCGTCATTGACTCTAAGTGGTGGAATGGGCTTGGGGTGAGACTTCAGCACCTTGGCAACCTTCCAGAATGGTCTGGAACGGTCGTCCAGGTTCTGAACGAGCCGCCCGAAACTCTCGTTCCGGATTGAGACCATTCTGGAAGCAATCTGCCGATTCAGATCGACCATTTCGTATTTACGCTGCAGATCCCCAGTCCGCTGAAACTGGCGTCTACGAACATTTCTGAGCCGAATCAAAAGTTTGGTGTGGGAATCAATTGCTTGAAACTTACCCCTCACAGGAACTCGTCGAACGCACTCTTCGTCAGCCACGGATATGGCTTGATGGAGACCCTCCAGGGCCCGGTCGATGTCCTCCACTGTGTCGAGCGGTGGGTTGTCGTCGATGTGGCGGTCGACCACGCGTCGAAACTGGACCCAGTTGACTCGATGGTAGTCCTTCCGCAGGCACGGTGCAGGGGCCACGTTGTAGCCCAGTTCGGTCAGCACCGGTTGGTGGTCCGAACTCAGGTCGTTGATGGCAACCGGCTTGGCTAATCCGGTGTTTGCCAAGAACAGGTCCAGCGTCGATGGGTTGCCCGCCGGTGATGTGAAGGTTGGTTCGTCCGGAAACCAGACGGAATAGAGACCATGCTGGGAATGGTCGAATAGCAGGCGGCCGTTCTGGTTCTGCTGGTAGTTCCGCCAGGCCTCGTGCCGGGCGTTCAGGTCCCCTCCGATTACGAAGCGGGCATTGGTGCGGGTTATGAACTGCTGTGCTGTACCATTGCTAACGGTACATTGCCGGGGGCAGTAGGCGGCGATGAACCGGACGTTTCCGGTCGATGTTTCCACCTCAACGCCAACGGCCTCGATGATGGAAGTGCGGTAGTGGGGTAGGGTGCAGTACTTGATGCCTTTCTTGATGATGACCGCGACACCGCCCCCCCTGGAGCTGGTGCGATCAAGCCGGACAATGCTGTGGTCGGGCAGCCAGAAGCTGTCACCGGTCTTGAGGTGAGTCTCGGTGAGAAGGCCCACGTCGATGTCGTGCTTGCGGAGGAAGTCTGCAAGCTCAATGTTTTTCGCCCCTACGGAGCGAGCGTTCCAGTTGGCGATCTTTATGGGTTCACGGTCCATAATTAGCGACGAAGGAGATGATAGCTTGGAGCTGTTGTGTTCTTGTTGCGCAGGCGCGCTTGATGATGATGGCCTGGGCCAACAGTGTGACGATCTCATCCGTTGACAGCGGAGAATCGTCTGTAGCTTCACCGGTTGTACCGGCCAATCCCGGAGCAGGGGGATCCGTCGATGGCCCGGAGGCTTGACCGGGTACTGCAGCGGCAGCCAACTGTTGGTCGAGCGGGAGCGGCGGCAACACTGGAATTGGCCGTGATTGGACCGGTGATAACGGAGGAAAGTTCTGCGCGTTGTTTTCTGGAACCTTCTTGCGACCGGGCTGGCTGTTGGACGAGGCCTTCTTCCGGATCTCGGCGTATTCGGCCGGCTTCGGACAGGCCTTACTCGTGGCCTTGTGGGCGGCACCGCAGTTGGCGCATGTGGGAGTGGCTTCCTCGATGCTGTCGCAGTTGTCGATCTTGTGGTTTTTGCCGCATTTGATGCAGCGGCTGGCCATGCGGCAATTCCTGGTGCCGTGCCCGAACAATAGGCAGTTCGAGCACTGAGTGACGCCACGGTGGGTGGGTTTATACCGCTCCCACTTCACTACGATGTGGAACAGTGTGCGTGTCGTCTGGAGATCCTTCACGGTTGTGGAGTTCTTCTCCAGATGGACCAGGTAGAGCTGGTCACGATACTTGATGGCCTTGCTGCGGGTCATCTTGTGGACTTCGACCGGCTTGAGGCCGTTCGCCTTAATCTCGTCCATTAAGGTGGTGGTGTCCATGTCGTGGAGCCCGCGCAGCACCACCTTCAGCGGCTTGGTGGCCTCGATGTCGTGGGAGAAGTACTCCAGCTTCATTCTGTCCAAGAGGGCCTGAACTGCGTTGAAGTGTTTTTCAGCCGGGACCATCAGTTTGTAGCCTTCCGTGCACCGTTGAATGGTGCAGCGAAGGCCCTGCTTAATGTAGAAATCCAGCTGCTCCCATAGCCCGGGAGGGAAGCCCTTCACATAGAAGGGTGGCAACTTAACTTTTTTCGGCACCGTCTCAGGGTCCGACTGCGGCTGGGCTCCGTTCTGCAGGGCGGAGAACGGATTGTTGCTCAGCAGCTTTTTTGCTGCCGATGCGGTGGCGCTGCTGTCTTCAGGTCTGGGTCGTTTAGTTCCGGGAGGCCCCGGCTGCGGGTCCGCAACGCCTGTCGGGATGGGCAATGGGGTTTTCTTCTGCTTCTTCTGGGCTGGCTCGGTGGTCGCGCCGTCTCCTGGGAGAGTCTGTTTTCCCGGTAAACCGGCACTCGCGTTACCGCGCGATTTCTTACCCATGGCTGGGTCAGCGAGAGCGTCACTACACAACGCGGAGCTAATTCGACTTGCGAACGAACGAACGAAACTAGAGAGAATTCAAATCGACTGAACTGCTCAACAGTCTGGCAGCGAATGTGGGATTGATTTGTTTTAAATTTGAAAAAGGAGACTACTTATAACTACTATTTACAACTATTACTAACCTACAACTACTATATACACCTAATCTACTATATACAAATTGCTGAGCAGTGGCATGAGAGCAGCGCTGATTTATATCTTTTCAGGTTCAAGCAGAATGATGTGCAACCAAGTGGTATTCGTTTATGATGACTGGGTTTGGGAAAAAGGCATATTTCATGAAATCAGGGATAAAATTATCATTTGTACATTTTCAAAAGTTTAATTAAAGAAAAATTGGAAAAATATTTATTTCAACAGGTTCGTAATGTAATATCCTATCGATTGGCGTATTTGGATTTTAATTTCATCTATAAATGACAAAGTTACAAGCGTTCAAAACCTAACACTCCTTCACCACACATATTTTTTGACTTGCACCCCAGTATAGTCGACAAAGACGTAGTTCTACGTCAAAAAAAAAAAAAAAAACTTGTGCCGGTGCCTGTGCATAATTGTTTGCACCGGTGTATGGATCTTCGGTAAGCACCAAAGCCGAGTGTTTTCGATTTCGGAAAACACGCTTGCTGCTCGCAGGAGTTTTCTTTTGGCGACTTAAGAAAGATTATCTTGTTACACAAGGTAGAACTTAAACGCGACTAGAGCTGATAGACGAGTGGTCAAAGCATTGGTCTCGTAATGCTTATGTCCATTGTTCGATTCCGGTCTGTCACCCTCCAATTTTTTCTGTCAACATTGTTTTTATAGGGTAGATCTATGAAATTCATTTCGATTTCTTTTGGCTAAAAAGCATTACGCAATCTTATGAATCTTATGAGCTCAAAGGATCATCTACCAGGATTATTAAACATACGCAAATCACCCACTTCGCAAGAGCGTGTTTCTGTTGCCGTCCACCCACTGGTATTTCTTGGCTTTATATTAACTAATTGAGCTTATTGTTTTTACACGATTTGAGTCAATCTAATAATGATAACTTATATCCAACAACAACAAAACAGCTACCATGGCTGATACGGAGCTAGTAGAAGGTAGCGCGTTGTTTTTATTTAGGGCAAAACAGCCCAAAATGCACCTCGCGCAAATCGCTCGATGCGATTTTTCATAGCATTCCCGTTTTTAATTCATAAATTTGACAATTTTTTGTCACAGTGCTAGTTTAGTACTTGAACTAGCATTTCGGCAAAATTAAGAGTGGAATAATTATAATAAATCAAATCGGGCGTTTGGCCCGGGTGCATTTCGGGCTGTTCTACCCTACATGAATGGTGAGAAGTTCTGTTCACCCACCGCTATTTGGGTGCTTACATTTGTGCTGGTGTGCTGATGCTAGTGAACTAAAGCTGTACTTATAAATAGTCAGCATAATGTAAACAGGGCGTCAGCATCTACTAGCATGAGATTTGAGGAGCCTCTGAAATTCGTGCTAGTTAGTTGAGTTGGTTGAGCTAGTGAACCAGCATATAATATATTATTTATTATCTAATAGTGAACCAGCATATAATATATTACATATTATGTAAACACCCTATATGTCTCTACTATTATTCAATCGGTTAAGCTGTTTGTTTTTGTTGGAGATAAGTTATGATTATTAGATTGACACTAATCACAATAAATCAATCAGCTAAATTATTTAATATAAAGCCAAGAAATACCAGTGGGTGGAGTTGTGTATTTTTAATAATCCTGGAAGACCTCTTGAGCTCATAAGCTTTATAAGATTGCGTTATACTTTTTAGCCAAAAAGAAATCGAAATGAATTTCATAGATTTGCCTTATGAAAGTAATGTTGACAGAAAAAAATGGAGGGGGACAGACTGGAATCGAACCATTGACATTGGAATTAGGGAAAATGTATGTAATGTCGGCCTAAGTGTCCCTAATTTGGGCCCATGTATAAATTCAGCAATCGGCTAAATTTTCAATATCAACCAAAAATATCCATTGGTACCGTCCCACAGACGCGTTCATCTAGATACAATTGATAAATAACAGATTTTTAGCGATGGGCCCAATCTTAGATCCATAGGCCAACATTAGAGCCATTTCCCATATGAAAGGATTGCTTTGACCACTCGTCTATCAGCTCTAGTCGAATCGGAAGATGCTAAAGACGTATACGAGCTACGATAATCTTTCAGAAGTCACCCAAGGAAGATTTCTGTGAGCAGCAAGCGTGTTTTCCAAAATCGAAAACACTCGGCTGCGGTGTTTTCCAAAGTCAGAAACACTCGGCTTTGGTGCTTGCCGAAGCATCCATACACCGGTGCAAACAATTATGCACGGGCACTGGTACCGGTGCCTTGTTCGCTGCGATTGGTGTTTTCTATCGAGCACTGGCACTGGTACGGAGCGTGAAACTCAATGCTCTTGGTGCTGTGTTTGTAGGCAAAACTACCACCCGTGCAAAAGGGTTCAGTGTTTTTACCATGGCTGGCTTGTACAGCCTACGTGGCGGCCATTTGTGGACTCTACAGGAAATCACCTTAAACCAATTAATAATTATGAATAATATATATTTATTACACGGAAGTTCTATGAGAAGCTAAATTTTTCGCGCAACGGCTACATGCCGCAAGCCGATATGTGCAAGGACTTGGACGGTAACCTTCTCACGAACAAGTGTGAGGTGAATGAGAGGTGGAAGCAGTACTAAGACGAGCACGCGCAGAAGACGACCGGCCCCTGATCTTCAAGAAGTTGAGGAGGAGATCGGTCGGCTGAAGAACAACAAAGCAACTGGTGTAGATCAACTACCAAGTGAGCTATTTAAATACGGTGGTGAAGTACAGGCTAGAGCGCTGCACTGGGTAATTGCCAAGATTTGGGAGGAGGATATACCGTGCCGATTCAAATTTCGGACACTTAAACTCGAATTTCGGACACTTTTAAAAGTTGATTATCTCGGTCGAATATGATCCACATGTCTTGTAAATTTTAAATTTTTTTGACTAGTGCCCTCCACGATCATCTAACATTATTACTTTGTTTCTAACTGGATGTAATATTTAATTAAAAATGAAAGTGTCCGAAATTTGAATCGTCCGAAATTTGAATCGGAACGGTATTACCGGAGGAATGGATGAAAGGTGTCGTATGCCCAATCTACAAAAAGGGCGACAAGTTGGATTGCTGCAACTACCGCGCGATCACACTGCTGAGCGCCGCCTACAAGGTACTCTCCCAAATTCTATGCCGCCGCCTGTCACCATTTGCAAGAGAGTTCGTGGGGCAATACCAGGCGGGATTCACGCGCTACCACGGACCACGAATTTTCGCGATTCGGCAGGTTCTGCAGAAATGCCGCGAATACAACGTGCCCACACATCATTTGTTCATCGATTTCAAATCCGCATACGAAACAATCGATCGAGATCAGCTATGGCAGATTATGCACGAGTACGGATTTCCGGACAAACTGACGCGATTGGTCAAGGCGACGATGGATCGAGTGATGTGCGTTGTTCGAGTATCGGGGACACTCTCGAGTCCCTTTGAATCTCGAAAGGGGTTACGGCAAGGTGATGGACTTTCGTGTCTGCTGTTCAACATCGCGTTAGAAGGTGTGATCAGAAGAGCTGGGATAGACTCGAGTGGCACGATATTCTAGAAGTCCATCCGCTTTGCCGATGACATTGACATTATTATTTTTTTTTTTTCCTTTGTTTGTTTTTTCCGTCGATCTTGTTTTCCGTGCTGAGCACCAATGCTACCGACGTGCCA
Organism: Ochlerotatus camptorhynchus; assembly: GCF_037179485.1. Lineage (NCBI taxonomy): Eukaryota > Metazoa > Arthropoda > Insecta > Diptera > Culicidae > Ochlerotatus > Ochlerotatus camptorhynchus. The sequence goes on along the minus strand of NW_027040547.1, from coordinate 91,843 downwards.
GGAAGGCAGCTCCCACACCTGGACCATATCTATCGACCCATCAACTCATGAACCGGGGACCAACGGCTTTACTTCCCATCAGAAGGAAGGCGTGATCAGAGATGTTATGCCTCAGAACATCCCGGCGGCGCCGACTGGTATTGAACCCAGGCCTGCTGGGGTGAGAGGTAATCACGCTTACCACTACACCACCGGCGCCGTTACATTGACATTATGGCACGGAACTTTGAGATGATGGCGGAAACGTACATCAAAATGAAGGCTGAAGCTAGGCGGATTGGACTTGCCGTCAACGCATCAAAGACAAAATACATGAAAGGAAGAGGTTTTAGGGAAGACAATGTTAGCCTCTCACCCCGAGTTCAGATTGACGGTGACGAAATCGAGGTGGTCGATGAGTTCGTGTATTTGGGCTCACTGGTGACCGCCGAAAATGATACCAGCAGAGAACTATCCATCGTCCACATTGCAAAAATTGCGTCGGTCGAGGGAATCTTTCGGATTGGAAATTTTCTCGACTTCCCTGTCCCTGCCATACAAAATAGGTTGGTTTGTTGGTTGGTTGTCTTTATTAAGGAGATTTTCAGCCAGACGCTGGTTCATCCCGATCATACAATATACAAATTCATGCGTTGGTATTGGCATCGAAAGCTCTCAATTAATAACTGTGTGCATTTAGAAAACTTAAAAAAGAAAAAGAAGAGTGATCTAATAAGTGATCAGTGAACGGGCACCATATGGGTACATTCTCTTACTATGAAGCTGTCATTTCTAGCCTATCTGAACTATTTTATAAATGGAAACCATAAAATGGGTTACGCTCCCCCTAAGCGGGCCCTCCGCATCCTATATCTGTCTTATCTCAAATACCAAATGCCAATGGTTTGAATGTATCAATATATAACTTGCCAAATAAAAGGTACATGCAAATTTTCAAAACATACCTGCACACAGTTCAATATATTTTTTAGAGTTCAATTATCTAAAAAAAAAAAAGGTTTAAATTTTAAGTTCAACTAGCCTTTGTCATTTTTTTTTATGTATTACTTCCACATTTGTTTGAATTTCCGAATCAAATTGACGTTAGATTAATTAGTTCAGAAAACTCGAATAAAATACAACAATATGTTTTTTCTTGATAATTACAGACTACGAAAATCTTCATGATTCTAGGTTTTGTTGAAGGACTGAGAATTATTTTTAATTTTTTTATTTTTCTCTTCCATGATACACCAATAGATCTAAAACTTTCCTACACGCAAACCAAAAATCTATTACAATGAATGTTAGTTCCGTTTCATATCATCCTCTGTTCATGAACATCGCAACGAATGTTAGAAATTGACCATGCAGGCGATGTAATGGTTTTTTGTCTTTTTTATTTTGTGTTCTATCTACGCTTTCGACTATACCAGTAAGCTTGTAGAACGACGCACATTGTAGAACATTGTAGAACCACGCACACACTTGCCTCGAATCTCTCCAGCAGAAAAAGCATAAGAAGTCGAGTATGCGAGACAATGAGCGCTTCATGTTTGCTTTTAGGATATCCTTATTCAGAAGCATGGAGAGGGCAGTGGAGAAAGCACAAGTCTGATAATCGAAACGTTCGTGGTTCGAGTCCAGTCCGGCAGTCTGTTTCCTATTTTTTTCGACATAACTAATTTACCTCACTAATACACTCTACATTTTTCGGTCTCCAATTTTCTTGCATTGGACCGCAGCTAGGTATATCGCATCCTCGGTTCATGCGGTCTCCACTAACATCCTCTGATGATGAATCCCACATAATTGTAAGAGAATCTTACATCCCCCGGTTGGGTGTAAGAATATGACATATTGAAATTTTTTAAAAGTTCTTATAATTAGTATGTTTTCCAACAGTCTGTCACTTCAAAGAATGACAATTTTGGCTAGAATTCTAAAGACATTTTTAGCTCGAGAGATAATTTCAATGGGTTCTTAATAAACCATAGGGAATTTTAATGAGAAACCTTGCAACATTCTAAGAAGAATTTTAACAAATTTCTGCTGAAATTTTCAGGAGTGTTCTGAGGAAGTTTTCAAGAAAATTATTAGCAAACTTCAATAGCAGGTCTGAGGTAAATTTCAAAAGGTTTCTGAAAAATGCTTATAGGTAAATCTGAAGAAATTACCAAATGAACTATGAATATAACAAATCTACCTCGGCTTAACACTAGACAGCAAGCTGATTTTCAGCGAGCACGTTGACAAAACCAAAACCAAGTGTAACATCTTGATAAGATCACTGTATCCACTCATCAACAGGAGGTCTACTCTATCCCTGAAAAATAAGCTTGCTGTCTACAAACAAATCATCCTTCCCGTAATAGAATACGCGATGCCAATCTGGGAGAGTTGCGCCAAATGCCATCACTTTAAAGTCCAAAGGATCCAGAACAAGATCCTTAGGATGGTCCTAAACAGTTCCCCGCGGACTAGAAATTCTGAGATCCACCTACTGGCTGGAATTCAGACATTAGAAGAACGGAGAGTATTCATCCTGGAAAGGTTCAGAGACACCTGTCTGAGATCAAATCATCAGATCATACGTGATCTAGCACTAGTTATCACTTTTTCAATTCAAACAAAACTCGACAAAAATGTCGTCGGTACATGATCAAATCGTTGATCATCTCTTTTTGCTAGTGGTAGCGGAGGTCGGATACCCCACACCATCCCTTTCCAACTGGTGAGTTTGGTAAAGAGAGATGATAAAACCGATTCGTACCTTCCTCAAAGTTGTCCTTGCTCGCTTTCTAATCTCTATATACAATTTTCACAACTGCCGTACTCTGCTATCAACTCTATCCAGCTTTCCATGCTCGGTAATGGCGGCCTGTTTGTATCATTTATCCTTCACTGTGCTTTTCGACACTATATGGAGGTTCGCCACCTCCCTTTCCCACTCCCAGGAACAGAAGAAAATGGAACAACGTACGCCCCCCAAGTTAGTGTCAAAAAGCACAGTGAAATATACATTTATTCATACAAACAGGCCGCCATAACCGAGCATGGAAAGCTGGATACTTTCATCTCTTCATCTATCGTATAAAAATTACCACTTTAGTCTGCTATTTGAAATTAGCATCTTCAACTAAGCTTATTCAGTATTTAATCAGCTCAAATTGTTTGTTGAGTCATTCCTGATACATTCCTTCTTCACTTTGCAAAGTTTGAAGTGATAGTATAAGTCCGTAATCATGTCGGCCATATTTGGACTCCATCAAGTATGTCCTTAAATTGGAACAACGCAGATGTCGTATGACGAAAAGTGATTAACTATAAAAATGTCAGCGTACTGAACCATTCGAGCTAATGGCATTTGACATTCAGATATAAGACTTTCGAAAGATTAATTTTCCGAATCCAGAATCGTGACATCCCTAGCAAATTTTCGAATTAGTGGGTTTTAACTGGTGTCAGACATGTGCTTATCTGGTACCTTATTTACTGACTTGATATACACGTGCGATTTAACGAGTTTGAAAACACTAAGTTAAGGGCAAGCGTTTGAAATAACATGATCTATTCTTTGAAAATGATTAATAATAAAATACACATCAAAATCACATAATATAAAAGAAAAATAAACAAAATATCATTTCTACAAACAACTAGCATTTGGATAGGCAGTTATCATTCCACGAAAATCTCCCTTTCCAATGGGAGCCTTGGGCAGAGGAGTACCTCGTACGAGCAGATACAGTAAATATTGCACGTAGAATCCAGGCCTCCTGGGTAGATTGGTGAAAAACTGTCGAACTCGGAATGTGTACGTTTCCTGGTAGGCTTCCTTTACTTGAGCTAACTCACTGGCTAATCGGACGTTCCACTCCTTTAGCAGTTGGCAGTCTGTTTCGCACGCTTCGATTTGACTATGGGAAGGGGCAAAATAAGGATAATGTAATTAATTCAAACATATTAAAACAATCTCGCTCTGATAATATCAACCCACTTTTCATTCATCGATCGCGCTAGTATAAAAAAAAATACTGTAAAACAAACCTTTCAGTTTCGTCCAGCTTTGTTCGGTAGTGTTTCAAACGGGCTTCATATACCTCATTGCTTTTGGTATGTTCGGATAACGATTTTTCGTAATCACACTCAAAGTTCTTGAAATTATCTTCCAGGTTGTCAATCTAGTGAGCAAAAGCCCAATAATTCGTTAGTATCTGAATGAGTTGGTATTTATCGATTGATGTCAGTAGCTATAGTAAATATTCAACGGAATTCTCGTTATCACAATTCCATTCACCTCCTGCAGTTATCGCTAGATTCAATTCAAGTTTGCGAGAGAACAAAATCTGGATTTTCTTTCATGAATCATTGATTGACAAGCTCCATTCATTGCATTCGGCTGTAAGGAGGTGTGTATGTAGGTGTTTTCCCATCAGAGCCTCCAGACAGCTTCAATTATCTTCACAACTGACTGGCATGCATAAATTATCCATGTACCAATACAGACAAACACATCCGGCCGTAGCAAATACCGGAAGCTAGAATCATATCACGCCATCGCCAGCTACATAGGTATCATGTAAAACAGGACAGAAGGGAAAGCGCGCAAAACTTTTCCCATCAAGCGGTCAAGTTCAATGCCGAACCAGTCAGTGGCGGAAAAAATCGATACCATCTCCTTCCCCGCTCACTTCGCCTTTTACATTGCACACAAGGCGCACTAGGATGAATGCATTTCACAATGGAAGTGCTTTTCAGAATTTTGCATTCCAAGAATCAACGTTCGGCGCAAAGCTCGAAATCACTTCTCGGAAGGTAGCTCGTTGTTTTAGTTCCCAATCCAAAACGAACGCTTCTTCGAAATCATAAGCATACAATCCATATCAGGCCTTAGGAGGCCTGAACACAAGAGGTAGATATTAACGTGTGGGAAAACCACTATTTACTCGTCTATCCGAGGTACCTGCCTATCTACAGTCTATCAAAAACAGTTGCTATGTTACCTGCCAGTCCTAGATTTGCTAACATAAATACGCGAAAGCCATCAATCAAAAAAGGCATATTTACATATATATATATATTGTACCATAAATATTACATGTAACTTCTGTATGAAACTCTTTCTTATAATTGAATAGCAGAAAGCTTAAGTTAGAAGAAAAAAAAATCTATTAATCAATATTATATTTTTTTTTTCAGATAAAGGAAAAGAGGGTTACTATAAAATTTCAAATTTATTGGCTCATTTTCATAATGAATCTGGTAGAATGGCGTATCAAAATTGCGGTTAATGAATCATGTCATTCTAGTAGTTTAAAACTACGTTTCCTGCCACTCGAACTTAGCCGTGAAACAATATTATAAAATGTTTCTTCTAGAACCTCGAGGAAATGAAGGTTTAGTTTTATTCATTTTCCGAAAATCTCTGGTAGAAAGTCGTCCCAACACTGATCGACAAGGTGATTAATAGTTTATAAGCAGCAACCACGCGGCTCCACTGCAAATTGTGCTCAATTTTCTCTTTAAAACAGCATCCGACAGGAACCACCCAAGTTATATCATAAGAATGACTCATCGTCAAGGCATTCCACCGAGTAGTACATAATTTTCGCGCCCTGTGAGTTGGATCCTTGCGTCTCTCACATCGCACCATCATGCATGCAGGAAGAAAAACAAACTTTCGTTTTGTTGTGGCCCTCAACACGAGACATCATCGCAGCCAGCGTTGACATCATACTCGCCGCTGATTGGCTGTTCCACACTATGGCGCGTCGAAAACATCGCAAACGCATGCTTTGCTGATGGGGTGAAAACCAACACAACCGTTTCATTCATGCTTCATGCTTCGCCGCGAGGGAATGAGATTGTGTTAGTGCGCCTTGTTTGATTATCTATATAGCTAAGTATAATATAACAGGACATTGAAGGGTAGAACAGGGAATAAATGCACCTCGCGCAAAACGCCCGATTTGGTTTTTCATAGGTATTCCACTCTTAATCCTGGAAATTTTTGTGCAGAAAAGCTAGTTTCAGTACTAAACTAGCACTTTGACTTGTCACATTTATGAATTAAAAACGGGAATGCTATGAAAATCGCATCGGGCGTTTTGCCCCGGGGTGCATTTTGGGCTATTTTCCCCTACCAACAACAACATTATGATACTTTCGCATCATTCTAGGATTCCGAGAATTTGACCTCTGACTAAGGATATGCTTCCTACGTGTTGCAAAATCAATACATACCAAAAAAGTATGTAGGATAAACTAGCAAAGGATCTTCTTTGGTTGGAATGTAGGTGATGATTCATTATATGGTAAGATGCTTCTTTTTTGAAGTTAATGGGTTGACTGAACGCTTCAAATATGGTGACTTCACGACATTTGTCTGTTACACCAGGCTGGGTGATTTTCAAAGTAACAATTTTGGTTTTATGAGGGTTCTGCAGACCACAATTTAGACTTGTAGCATGCTTTAAAACTGCGATAAAACTTGCAATGTCTCTTGGGCTGGGACACGTTATGTTGTGATCGACTATTCCAAGACAAATTATAACTTTCCTGGCAAAAATTGCTCCGAATCTGGCCCCATGTACTGCTATAGTCAAACAGAAGGGGGAAATTAAGGAAAATATTGAAATTAATGCGAAATCAATCTGGATCAATATTTCAAGGTCAATCTGCTTTCAAGATAGTTTTTCATGAACTCCAGATTCTATGTGAAACCTGAGGAGAATTCCAAGTAAACCTTGAATATGATTCGAAGGAAATTTGAATGAAAATGCATAGGAACTCTAAAGAGGACTCCAAGCAAATTCGAAAAAGAATTCCAAAGAAATTCTGAGAATAATTTCATGGACTTTCTGAGAGAAAATAATCCGGAACATAATTCCATGGAAATTATCGGAGAATACTTCGGGAGTATGCTAAAATGGAGGACTACAATCAAATCTGAGAATAATTTTAGGAGAACTTCAAAGGAACTCGGAAAAAAATCCAGGAGAGTTCTGACTTTAATGTCAAATAATTATTAATGAGAAATATAAGAAGTTTGTTAATTCACTGCTTGCTAATTCGTAGGAAAACTATCAGTAGAATTCCATGGAAATTCGGAAATAAATTCAATGGAAATTCTGAGAATAATTCCAATGGATTTCATACTTAGGAGCATTTCAAAGAATGTATGGGAGTCTTGAGGAGAACTAAAAAGGAATTCCTAGAAAAATTCCATAGGAATTCCTATAGAATACAAAGTGAATTCTGCAGAGAGCTCACCGTGAATTTCCAGGAGTAATCTCCGGGGAATTTCTAGCAACATTACAAGAATTATTGATAATTTGAAGAGCATTGCAGAGTGCAATCAAAGAGTGTTCTGCAGATGACTTTCAAGAGTTTTAAAACTTTCAAAAGTAAATGTAACGTTGATTTTCTAGTTAAACGAAACCTCATTATGACTTTCAATGCCTTTCACGAAAACTCTATCACCGCTCTTTCAAATTGTTTATTATGCGTTATGTCCCGTTTTCGTTATTTTTTTTTTTAGATGAATATGTGGATGGAAGACAAGTTAAACGTATTCCGTCATATACGTCGTGAAAACTCTGTTGATGAGTTTCATGAAAGCCGAAAATATCCAAGTCTAGCGCTTTTTCGCTCGTCCGTTTCCCCGAAGCTTGAAAGAAAGACCAATGGAGTGACGGGGGAAAGAAAGACAAGCGACATTTGTTTGTGGACGTCGACTGAGGTTCTAGAATGCTGCGAAGCTATTTGACTTTTACAGAAAAAGAAAGCCAGCGGTTTCTTCGTCGCTGATATTGTGACGTCCTGTCTGGAACATAAAAAAGTTTTCAAATTCGAAAACTAACAAAAGTATTCGTAATGCTGAACTTCGGTATGTTTTTAATTTGAACTAGCATTTGGAAATTTTAGGACACTGTATATTTTTAGATTAGACTTACTAGAATTAAGTAAATTCGTAACGTTGTCCAAATACGATTAGTTTTTCATATGGATGCGGTTTATTTGTTAAGGATAGGTTTCCAATTAAAAGTATACCCAAATATGAACCATCTCCAATGCAATATATGGAATTTATATCATGGTTCGGTTATTTAATAAATTGCTATAAAATGGTATAACATTTTAGTTTCAATGCCTCTTTTCCTATACAACTTCAAATATATATCAACACTAGGTTACCAATTTATAGAGTAATGTTGTTTTTCGAATTAAATGGAAGATGGCTTTCTAACGAACATTCTAGAATGTGATCGAAATGTCAAATGTCATTAGCAGTCGACATTGACCATTTCCTCTAAAAAAACGAGGTCTTTAGTAGCATTTAGGATTCTTCTCGTTCACTTAAAGTTCATAGCGGCTGGTGAGCAGATGTTTAATTGAAAAATTCTTCTTACAATCAGTGATCTCCGTTTTAGTATCAATTAAGGTGTAACTTAATAATTTAGTAAAGTGGTGAAGTGAAGGTTAATATTTTATGTTTCTTTTGTTGAAACAAAGCCAAGAAGGCATAATTTTCCTGCTCTGGGCAGTTTATTGAAAAAAACAAAGGTAATTTTAGACATTGAATTCTTTTAAACTATTGTTACTAAAATTAGTGATTCGCATTGGACAAGCAGCGTTCGTCCAACGAGTGCTTTATATACAGGCTTGATCCCTGTCACGACACCACACACTCACGTGTTGACCGCCATCGCTCGTATGCTCGTTTCGGCCCGCCGTGATCGTTAGTTAAACGGAGTGCTGGTTTCCCATCATCTAAAGGTAACGTCCGAGTGCTTAGGGGTCTTGTGGGAAGGTTTCATTTCGTGCCGTAGTGATCGAGTTGTGGTAGTTCACGAGGGTCACTCGGCGGGGCACGTTGGCCTTCTTGCGGGTTTTCTGGGTTTCTCTGGACGGCCTGCTAACCTCGAAATCGAAAGCTTTCGTTCAGCCTCCGCACCTTTAGTTCGGCCCTCCTTGGATGCATACGAGCCCTCCGAGGTTGGAGAATACCCATCCTACACCGGATTGTCAGCAAAACATCGCCGCGGTTCGATGGACCCCTCGACCGTTGCCATACCTGCCGAGAAGTCAACCCGTAAAAAAAAGAACCGTAGAGGTACAATTAAATGTATTGTAACCATACAATAGAGTTTGATTTGCTTGTAATTGTATTTTATTTTATGATTATTGTATGGTCTGGAACGCCAGCATAAACCCTGTGCAGGTACGTCATCAATATGGCCATTGCACTAAAAAAATTACAAATATTTAGCTAAGCCATGAACCCGCATGCAAAAGTTATGAATTGGTTCCTGTCTGAACTATTCTGGATAAATTATTTTATCAAGAAAAAAAAATCCTATGGTTTCGACAGTTCGGATCACTGCACATTTAAATCAGCCGTTTACGATTTTCGGGCATAAGTCAGAATTAAGTGTCATGTCGGTTTGTTGGTGGTATGACCGTCTGGAAACGTGATTTTTTGTAAAAATTTAAGAAAGCTCTGTCGGCGTAAGTATCAACCGTTCGAAGACTCCCCTGAGGATTCAATATTTGCTCTTTAGAGCATACACAGAAAAAAACAAGTTGTTGAATATTACATCCAAACTGCTGCAACCAGGTCAATCCATTGTGTAATATAACGTTGTACGATGAACATCGATTTTGCGGACAAAATTACATCCATTGATGTAATATTGTATCTGCTTCTTGCTATTACATCATTATTTCATACATCAGCTTGAATTACATTGATCGATATTACTTTTTTTTTTGCTGTGTAGTCGGGCAATTCAACGCGACCAATAGTCTCTCGATCTCGAGATTGGTTCATAAGCTACTGCATTTTAGAAAACTTCTCTTCAAGCGAATTCGATGGACGGTTACAAATGTTTAATATACATTTTTAATGGGTTTGATAGCAAAACAACTATATTCCCTACAAACTGATTGTCATGTTTTAAAAACGTTTGTTGAACGAAGTAAAAAAAAAAACAACTTTCTTATAATCCTGAGAATTTTCTGTAAATATTCTGGAATAACACTCAAATTCTTTGAAAAAGTAAATTAGTCAGTGACAAAAGAATCGACTTTCAAAAGAAGAAAACAAATGTGTTTTTATAGTTTGTTCGTGGTGCCAAAACGCTAAAAAACAGCTCTTCAAACATATGGATAAACAAAAACAAAAAAAAAACACTGCATTGTAATTGCTTGCCAAACATGAATCTTTCAAGCTTCAGGGGTTGTATGAAAGATCTCCTGTTCCGGAAAAAAAAACAAAATTCGCAGAGATCTCTCAAAAAGTTTTCCAAATCAGAGTAGTTTCAACAAATATCTAAGTGTTAAGAATCTTAAAAACATAACTGTGTAAGGAAGCTCGTCAAAATGTATTTAAGTCTGGGCTGCCACATCCAGAAATGTGCCAGGTGTTCCCAGAGAAGTGTTCAAAGACAAACTTGAAGTATTCAAATCTCATAAGTTTTAAGGTGATACAATCCAGCGTCCACAAATCATCGGCACTTACACTGCCACTTCAAGTTTTCAAGGGAGTTAATCTCAAGCACTGATGCGATTTTAGGCAATAACATTGCATCACCAAACTTGCATCACTGAAATGACAATATTACAGTCAACTCTCCCTTACTCGATATTTGCTCTAACTCGATGCAGAACCGAACACCAGTGCCGAAGATGCATTTGCCTCCAAAAAATTCCTAAGGGTAGAAAAAGTTGCTCCAATGTTCCTTGTAGGTCTATAGAGCGGAGATAAAGCCAAAACAAGTTTTTTTTTCTGATATGTTTTAGAAATTCGTTTTTTAAACATAACTTTTTGTAAAGAGTTCCTTGGAAAAGGGAATCATTCTCGATTTATGAGAATCTACCACCACTACATATCGTCGGATATGTGTCTTCCTTGTTATACTCCAGACCGTGCTCACTTCACCAATCGCAGTTCCTCAATTGAATATGATCTGTACATGAAACAAGTGATTCATGGGATTCCAGATCAACTTCGAACTATTATTATTATGAAAAGTACCAACACGTCAATTGCGTGAAAAGATATTTACAGACGGGTCACGTCTCAATGGATCCACTGGCTTCGGTGTCTTCAATGAAAACTGTAGCGCCTTTCGCAAACTTCAGGAACCTTGTTCTATTCATGTTGCTGAGCTGGCAGCAATCAACTTCGCATTGGGGATGATTTCCAACATGCCCACAGACCATTACTTCATCTTCTCGGATAGTCTCAGTTCGATTGAGGCTATTCGGTCGATGAAACCAAGTAGGCACTCATCTTATTTCCTTTCAAAGGTAAGGGAGCAGATGAGTGTACTGGTCGAAAAATCATATATGATTACCTTTGTATGGGTCCCCTCACATTGCTCAATCCCAGGCAATGAGAAGGCGGACTCTCTCGCAAAGGTGGGCGCGCAGGAAGGTGAATTTTATGACAGGCAAATTTCACACGATGAATTTTACCATTTAGTGTGTCAGAGTACCCTTTCGAGTTGGCAAACCGATTGGGACACTGGAAATCTTGGACGGTGGTTACATTCAATTATTCCTAATGTTTCTTCGAGTTTAACGGCTTGGGCTTAAGTCGTGACTTCATTCGCGTGATGAGTAGACTTATGTCCAACCACTACTCGCTAGACGCTCATCTCAATAGAATAAACCTCGTGGACAGCAACATCTGTCGGTGTGGAAACGGTTACGATGGCATCGATCACGCAGTTTGGCAATGTACGGATAGTTACGCCGCCAGAGAGCGACTTTTGAATACCCTCGAGGCCCAAGGAAGAAAACCCTATATCCCTATCAGAGACGTGTTGGGTACCCGCGATCTCTGCTATATGCAGTCGATTTATGTGTTTCTGCAAATGTCTAGTATAAGAATTTAATTCGTTTGTCTTTTGTATATCTTTATTAGTTTTTGTTTGTCTTGTCCCCCGTCTAGATGAGTTTCATCAACGTCCACTGGTCACCATAGCCGGTCGAACTCCAGACGAATCTAGAACCACACTACCGTTCATACTGGCGACATAGCTCTGATGAGACAACGAAACCCTACCCCACAGCTCCTCCCCTTTTCCTATCCTTCGACAATGTACCTCTCTAACCTCGAGTAAGCCGCGGGTATTCGGCCCAACTCCTACTAGCCTTTTTTTTAGAATTAAGTGAATTTTGTTACAAACAAAGAACAATGAATTATCGGCTCCGTAAAGCTAACGCGATTGAGCCTTAAAAATAAACGAACTAGATAAAAAAAAAAACAAGCCAATACAAATTCTGTCAATCAAGCTTTAAAATTATACCGATAAGTGGCCAACCAGCAGCAATGATGATGATGGTATAGAACTACCATTCAATGTAGCAAGGCACCTATTGGTATGATAGTACATGCATAAAAATCAAATCATAAGATTTCTAGGTAATTAGAGACGCAACCTGTTGGGCGCCACCACTAAATTACTCAACATCTATCATCCCACAATATCAAACCAACGAATGACGAATCGTGAAACCTGTTCCATCCCAACCTGCTCCACCCACCAGCGAACATTAATTTTCCGATAGGCGCCAGAGAACCTGTCGCCATGACTAGCCCTCCGAACGTAGCCAACATACCTGCTTCAGTAGTTCCCTCTTCTCTGACGTCAACTGGAGACAGCTTTCTTCCTGCTGCTTGAACTTGAACTCGAAGCTGTGCCAGTTGATGATTGCAATGGCCAGTTCCTCCTCGGCGTGAGTCAGCTGCGACTGCAGCTTGTCTCTCATTAGAACGAAGCCCTCCAGCTCGGAAACCTTCTCTAGATGAGCCTTCTTCTCCTGCAGAAGATTCGTTTTAAGGCCTTCCAGTTTTTGCTTCAGCGTTTTGATATCGGTTCGTGCCGATTCGTGGTTTCGGCATTCGTTTTGATACAGTGACTGAATGGTATGCAGTTGATTGCGGTACTTGATCGACTGTAATTACTGTGAATTAGAGTAACATACTTTCAAATCAAGGACCTTACCCACCGTATTATCCTTTTGACTGAGCTGTGTATTCATCCGATCAATCTGCCTTTTCTTATCCCTCCAGCATTTAAGCAGCAGCTTGAATCCCGTCTCGTAGATCAGCTTGCTAGTGTTGCTGACCATCCGGGTAGTTCCCTCATCGGCCAAAGCAGTAGTCGAAAAGGACAGTCCCCCAGTAGGTTGGTCATGCTGTTGCTGCTTGGCTGGCGAGCTCATCTCGATCATGGTAAGTGATTTCTCCATTGGGAATTTTCTCACAGGTTTCGGTACCTTGATTGTATCTTTTGATTTGGCTTCTTCCGGACAGAGGGGCTTCCGAACAGGTCTGTTGGGTTTCCTAACGGTGAATTTGCTGAACGTCTTCGGCAAGATGTTTTGCGATTTCGAACTGTTCAAGAATCGGTAAAATTAAATTATTTCTAGTTACCTTTCTCCATAGCACTAGTACTTACATATTGGTCGTGGATTGTGTCGTCCTAACTTTCGGGAGCTTCTCGGAAGGGCAACCACGGGCAACGGAACGGTTTACCAGGGCAGCATGATCGCTGTTGGAGCGGTTAATTCGCGCTGTCGGCAGTTTATCCATCTTTTCTTGTGTTAAATGACAACTCTAGTGTTGCAGTGCCTGCTGTGATACGATATTGTGAGGGAAGTACCGTGCGGGACCGAAATCCGTACAGCACCGAAATCCGTACACCCTGTTGAATTTGTTTGTTTATATGCATCATAACAATGTAAATATTATACATGAATACATATTCATGTTCATTCATGCATCAGCTTGATGTTTACTTCAACAATTAAGCAGTATAACATGCAATTAAAATAAGAAAAATAAAAACCTTATCACGTGTCGGGCATTTCTGTCAATCGGTTGCGTTCTTAACGATTTTCTAAGAAAATGTCTCGGATTTACTTCCAGTTGTTAAGCGTATTTAAGTGATTTTTGCAAGTAGTTTCCTGAAGGTCGATCGGAAAGGTAAGTGTTTATCGTTTTATATCTCAATTCTAAGCAATGGATCGTTCATATGGTATTTATTTATCAAAATTAGTACTGTACGGATTTCGATCCATATATAACAGCTGATTCTAAATCCGTACACTTGTGCATCACTAATGACGATTCTACTTTATCTAATGTTTTTCAGCAGATCATGGAAACTAAATACACGCCGGAGGATTTGGAGAAGACTGTGGCAATGATGCGTGCGGAGAAATCTTACCGAGAAGCATCCAGGGATTTTGCCGTTCAATTCACCACCATAAGAGATGCCGTATTGAATCGCTACTCTCTTATTTTATTCGTATTGTAAACGTTATATTATTAATATCTTTTAATGAAGAGCGTCAAGAACCAGCCGAAAAGTAAAACAACGCAGCTCCCCTACAGGATATCACCAACACGCATATACAAATTAGGGACCATGCATAAATGACGTAGCATTTGAGGGGGGAGGTGAGGGTTTCAGAATTTGTGACCGGCCATGTATTGGATATAGCCAAATACGCTACGAGGGGGGGGGGGAGGAGTATACAATTGATCAAAAATATGCTACGTCATTTTTGGATGCTCCCTTACAGAGAGCAGACAGAAATGGGCCAGAGAGCATTCCCAGCTACCAGCGAGGAATGACCGGAAATACACATGAAAGTAGTGCGGGCGAAAATTGATAAAGAGAACGCAAAGAAACAAAGGATTGAGGAACGACAAAAGAAAAAGGTTGAGCGAGAGAGGAAGAGGAGGAAGAAAAGGAAGAAGAGCAAAGAAAGTTCCCTAATAAACGATACCATGAACGAACTTTATCCCGGATGGGTAAACTTTCCCACAAATGGTTTGGATGATACCCCGAACACGTCGTTAAGCTCTCTATTATGGTTATTTTTATTAGGGTTGGAAGCAAGAAAGCATTATAACTTGAAAAGGCAATGGTAACAATGGAGAAGAAGCAGAAGAAAGCTGTGGAAAAGAAGCAATGAAAGATCTGTATTTTTATGATTATTACTCTCTTGACGTATTAAATTAAATTAAGTTATAGTCGTTATTTTACCATTTTTAATTTTCATGCACAAAACGAAAAACTAATCCTTGATGTCAGTTCATTGTCTTTTTTTGTTGGTTTCTAAGATGGTTGTATTTTTCTTTTACTTATCCGCCATTATAGGGCTACCATCTTAGGAACCGGTTAATTTATCGCTTGATACCAGTGGGTTGGTGGAGTTCCAAAGTATGGCGCATCTTGCACGTTATCACATGTCAAATTTCAAAAACCTCGAAGTTTTGATCGGAGGAAAACTCCAGTAAGAATATTTAACCCAAAGCACTGGTATAGAATAAAATTTGGAAGAAATTAATCCTTAAACATGATATTAGTTAGCATAAAAATCCAGAACAGTTACCTTCTTAAATACAAAGAATTCAGTTACCTCTCCTTTGAATCGATTGGAGCATCAATTAATCTAACGCTGATATCATTAGTAAAAAAAGTAAAAGTAAAAAAAATGAACTTGAACCTTTGAAGAATGATTCTTATGTAAAATCGTGCACTGAATTCAACAATGTAGTCGAAAAAATGTCAGTAGGATAGTTTTTGAGATACAGCTAAAAATG
Source organism: Ochlerotatus camptorhynchus (assembly GCF_037179485.1). Lineage (NCBI taxonomy): Eukaryota > Metazoa > Arthropoda > Insecta > Diptera > Culicidae > Ochlerotatus > Ochlerotatus camptorhynchus. Next base: position 76,233 of record NW_027040547.1, on the reverse strand, counting down.
AAAATTCACTTTAAACAAGTTTGATTACTATAATACAAATATCTCCGGTTGTAATGAGATTATATCAATTATTTTAACGCTAAATTAGAGGTAAGAAATTTTTTCGTTCGATAAATTGAACATCAATTGTCAGTGAGATTGATGGTATTGTTGTTAGTTAATAGTTTGTTTTTTAAGTTTTCCTAAGAAAAATTGAATTTGAGTTTTTAAGCAATGTTAATTAAAATGTTTATGGTGGTTCTACCATTACTCTCACGGAAAAATAGTGTTATAACGATCGAAATAAAATTTTATCACGTTTAATTTGGCGTTAAAATAATTAATATTACTTCATTGCAGCCAGAGATATTTGTGTTTTAGTTTTTTTAACGTGAGATTTCATTTTTTAGCCAGGGGAAGGAGGGGCATAGTGAACAGGCGGGGCATAGTGAGCATCCCGTACTTTGGCTCTGGATCTCCAACTGCATGAAACAAATCAACTGGTAGTAGGATCAATATCCTTAAGATATTGATCCTACAGCCAACAAATTTGTTCTGAACGGCCGGAAGTCCAAGCTGGAGCACGCGTGATGCTCACTATGCCCCACCTGTTCACTATGCCTCTCTTACCCCTATATCTCCAAAACTATCCTACCGAGATTTTTTTTGACTATATTTTTAGATTCAGCGCACGATTTTACATGGGAAATGACCATCAGCGTACAAAGTTCAAATATGCTGTAAACTAGTGTATTTAAACGAATATAGCTGTTTTGGACTCTTAGCCAAGCAACTACAAAAAAAATACTTTATTCAAGATAGCAACACGTTTTTTTTTCATTGAGTTGGATCGATTTACATTCATGTACGGATTTTGATTCATGACTGTACGGATTTTGATTCATCCTCAACACAGTGTACGGATTTCGATTCAAAACTGTACGGATTTTGAAGCAATCGTAAAACGCTGTACGGATTTTGATTCAAGATATGTGCAATTTAAATCCTTTTTTCTAATAATTGCAGGTAATTTTAAGACCTGGTGTTTGCAAATATTGGAAAAATAAAGATAAATGTAAAGGAAAAAGATGTGATACAGAGCATAATGTGATAGCATTATTTAGTATTGACCGTTAATGATTCTCTCGTGCTTAGGTGTACGGATTTCGGTCCCGCACGGTACTTTCACAGGGACAAAGTCCGATGAATTTTCTGGTTCAAATGCCTTTTTACAGCGGGCTTCACACGAAGGCGCTAAATCTTTGGATAGAAAACGTCATCAATTTCCAGTTCATTTTCTCGGGGGTCTTGGAACACTGAACATTCGGAACCGACTTCTAGAGACCCAAATGTCTCAAATCCTGAAATAGAGACGGAATGACCACCGACTGGAGAACACCGATCGTGCATCTCACATTGAGAACTTCCTCAAACTGACCTGAGATTAATTGTCTAAGAGAATTTTCTTTCCTTACGAAATTTACTCAGATTTGGAAAAAAAAATGCAGTTACTCACAAGCTATGAATAACTGCAGTTTTTTTTTTCCAAATCTGAGTCAATTTCGTAAGGAAAGAAAATTCTCTGAGTCAATTAATCTCAGTCGCTGAGTTGGTATGATTGGCCGTGAACTAAAGACACGGCCTCTGAAAATCTTGAAGCAGCGATCGGAGGAAGTGCTTTGTGTAGGTGACGGCCCAGCAGATGTTATAGAAGTTCTCTGACATTTCGATAACATTTCATTGAGCTGCCTCCTGATGAGATGTTTTCGAATGGTTTGAACCTAAAAGGAAGAGGAGACAATAGGGGGACTTTTATGAACCAATCTTCTGCCAAACGCGAACCAGCGCCTGATTAGCCGGACGAACGTATAGAAACGCGAGAATTTTTACAACAGGGAATCTATTTTCTCAACTTCTTGAAGATCAGGGTCCGCTAGCCTGTCGTCTTCTACGCGTGCTCCAAGGTCTGTTGCCGTGCCACCTTCGTTTTCTGCTGCATCACCGTTGAGGTGCTCGTCATATTACTGCGTCTCCCTTCTTAATCACCTCACACTCGTTCGTGAGAAGATTACCGTCCAAGCCCTTGCACATATCGGCTTGCGGCACGTAGCCTTTGCGCAACTATTTAGCTTCTCGTAGAACTTCCGTGTGTCGTTTACGCGGTACAGATTTTCCACCGCCTCGCGATCGCGGTCTTTCTGCTGACGCTTCTCCCTTCGGAAAACCGAATTGTGTCTGTTCCGCGCTTGTCTGTATCGCTCCACATTCAATCTCGTGCGGTGTTGCAGCATTCTCGCCCGTGCTGCATTCTTCTCCTCTACTAACAGTTTGCATTCGCCGTCAAACCAGTCATTTTTTTCGGTCCGGGATCGCAGTACCTAGTGCCGTTGCTGCAGTACTACCTATGGCGGAAAGGATGTCCCTCCAGCCATCTTCAAGAGTAGCTGCACCAAGCTGCTCTTCCGTGGGTAGGCATTCACCCCGACGGCCAATTTGCAGTGAAAACTTAAATTTCACGAAGTTCAAAAGTTCCGTGCGAAGAGCATGGAAATCGGAAGTGGTTATCACAATTGGGGGAATCTTTTCCTTCTTGGCATTAAACCAGAAAAGTTTACTAGAATTTTTCCTGGATGATGGATCATTCTCATCACCTGTGGGCAAATCAAATTGATTGCTCGAATTAATTTCATCAGAAGAGCGATCAAGAGGTTGCCCTTTTTTGAACACTTTATTTGTTCTAAATTCAAAATAAATTATATTTCATTTTAACCTAGCCTAGGTGCTCCAGTTACTACAGTAACTTACCAGCCTTAATTGTTATGATATATATCTAAGTGTTTTTACATTGTTTCTGCCTTGGCAATTCAGTATTTTAAACAGGTTTTTTCAAACCTGCATGTCAGTATAACAATTGAAATCTTAAAACTAAAAACTAAAACTAAATCTTATCTAAGTATAAAGGGAATTAATCGTTGCAATTGAGGATTGCAACGATTTTTGCCTGAAATTAGTAATTATTTTGTTGGACATTTGTTCTAAAGTCTCAACATTCAAAATTCTATGTACCTCAGTAGTGCTGTACCAGGGAGGCAACTTCAAAATCATCTTCAGAACTTTGAAGTGCTTTTTTTTCGGTAGTGCAACAACTAGACCATATTGGCACAGCGTAAAGCATGGTCGGCCTAAAAACTTGTCTAAATATTAGAAGTTTTTTCATCAGGCAAAGTTTGGATTTCCTGTTTATAAGAAGAGATTGCCCTTTTATTTGCGCTTAGGCGCCATGGCGGCAGTAAATTTTTTATCCAAATCGACTTCCAAGCAGATTACTATAAGAATCTGAAGGATCGAGAAGGAATTTTCCAAATCGATATCCATGAAGGATTAACTCGGGTAGGGTCCAAACAAGGATCGAAGAGGAATAAGAGTCAAAAAAAGAAGAAAATTTACAAGTGTATTGAGCACTAAAAAGTGCTGTTTAAGTTTGTTGTAGCTTTAGGTAGTAGTAACACTTCCTTCAGCAAAAACCACGGCAAGAGAGCACGATGCGGATTGGTTACTGAATTCAGTATAAAGTGCTTCAATGTTACACAATTCAACAGATTAGTAGTCGTTGAACGTCCTTTAACAAAACTTATTATAGATTCAAATAATTTAGGAATGCAGGACAATTTAGCAACTCCACGGTAATTATTTTTTCACTTTTAAAAATTGAAATCAAAAACAATTCCTTCCAAATTGACGTAAGAATACAGGATTGGATAGAAGAATTGAAAAACCAAAACAATGGCTTTGCTACCTCCTACGATACTGATTTCAAGAATACTGGTGGCAATCCATCTGGTCCTGCACCCTTTGATGAATCCAATGTTTTTGAGAATGTGAGATTTCGTTGAGGGCAACATTATCAACTAACGGGTGATGACTAATAAATGAAAATAGCTTCAACATTCTCATACCATAGCATAGCATAGCATATGGGTCATTCCATCTCAAGTGACCGCCAAAAACTGAAGAATTGCATCGACCCTCTCCGATTTGAACCAAACTTGGTGGAACGACTTATTTTAGGCCAACAATCAAAAATCCAACGTTTGGTACCCATCGACTCAACCCCGGTTCTGGAGACTGCCCCCACTTTTTCCGATCTTCAAGAAACACCATTTTTCTTTTGAACATATCTCTGAACCAAATTATGCTACAGACAAGATTGGGCACTCATTTTAATGGATTTTTAATGTACAATCAAATGGCGTACTCAGAATTTTTATGCAGTGTTGTCAACTTGTCGATTTTTGCAATTTAAAACTTAAAATGCAAATATCTCAAAATGCCCTCACTTTTTTTTTCTTATTTTGATAGCACCAGAATTTTTGGCAGACATTTTTACAAAAGAATTACCTAACCACCAAAAACGACTTTTTTCGTTTGGGAGATACGGATTTTTAAAGATTTAATGTTTTTAAAAAGTTCCATTACTGTACAACCCTTCAATATGAAACGTTGGACAATCCTAAAAGTTGATAGAAACGATGAAACCGGTAAGTTAGATGAGGATCTAATCCTTCTTTCATTTTATACAATCAAATGCTCAGATAATATTAAACCAGATTTGTTTCGATAGTGTTGCCAGCGTTGCAAACTTAAATTTAGATTGATAATTTTTCTTATTTCCAACACTTTATTTTTTTGCGTTCGGAAATGTATTTCGTATTACATGGTATTTTAGGCAGATCCATTCGTTTTGTGTTTCTTTATTTGTGTTTCTGATATTTTAAATAACCTTTTGAAATATTCAAAAACTAATTTGATTCTAAATTAAAGCAGCCGTGTTTCTATCATAGTTATTGCTATGATTTATTGAACAAATATCATCTATAGCATGAGTAATTACTTCTTCCGTTTTGCCTTAGATTTGGGTAGTGAATTTGAACGCTTTTTTGAGATTACTTTGAAACATGAACCTATTTCTGACCAAGAAATCGTTTTCATAAGAACAGTATCTTCGCCGCTAGGGGTGGCACAATGCATTCCACGAATTCCAGGAATGGGTTAAGAGTGAATCGGGCTTCTAAATCCTGCTTATTCGTATTGCATTGCTCCGATGTCACAAATTGTACATTCAAATTGCAATTTGACAGTGCCCATTCGTATAACTCTTTTGGCGTATGTATCGTTGTACCCCAAGTAACACTTGCAACATCTTGCATGAAAAATAAAAAAAAAATCCAGTTGTAAATAAGTTATATATAAATTGCTTTTAAAACATCCTGTTTTAGACGCGTTGTATTGTTGCTTGTGAAGTATTCAACCTTTCTGACCAGCACTTGTTATCTTGAAGTTGTATTTCGATATTGCATGTCTCAATTACCAGTTTACAACACATTTATGGCTAGCCTTATGTACAACATGTTTTCATATGTCATTATTAGAAACATGAATACATCTGAGTTATAACTTATTCAGTTGTACTCGTGTTTCCAAAAATGACATGTTGTATATAAGGCTAGCAAGTTTTCATCAAAAACAATCAGTTATAAAAGTGTTATAAATAGGCAATTGAGACTAGCCATACCTAATTATAACTTCAATATACGATACAAGTAATGTTCTTGTTTTTCGTGTAATAAACATGTTTTGATAACAATTATGAAATTTCTCAATGCATTCTACAAACTGCACTACAATATGGCGGACCAATGAAGCAATGTTTAGAATGAAAAAAACATTTAATTTGTGCTTTTACCATCACATGTACGTTTTGTAAAAGAGAAAAGTAAGATAATTAAAAAAGAAAGTTGATATTATATTTGTTTTTGTTTTTTGCAAGGTTAATGAATTTTATCCAGGATTTTTTATGCAATTCAATTTAATTTTATATTAAGCTTTTTCTAAGAGCCAATGAGTTTTTTAGAAGTAGAATGTATAGATCTACCATAAATTAGCAACCGCATAAATGTTTGCAGTACGGAATCTCAGTTTAGGTACTTTATTCGCATGATAAAATTCCTCAGAAGAATAAGTTGTGTAAATTGATAATAAACAAATTCGTAGGAAGGATGAAATTAATTTACAACATGTCCAATACAGTAGGTTGCGTTATAGTCATAAATAAGTTGCGCAAGTCAAGCATATGTTATATATAGATCCCACCTCTTGCGCTTTTTTCGGTATAAATAAGTTGTATATAAGTGACTATTTAGACGTAAATTTTTACCGCTGATATTGTCATAAATAAGTTATGTAAACCCATTTATGACAAATTGTGTTGCTTGGGACCCTGTAGACTGGCTCTCGTTGCCAATCTTTTCAAGGTACCTCCTAAACCGTCACTAGGGCCTGTGCCGTGTGCCGTGGCAAAGTAATGCCACTCAGCCGGAACTCCGAAGTATTCTCGATGGTAGAGCAAGTTGATGGCGTTGAATCGGTTTTTATATTGCGAACCAGCACCATCAGAAAAGTATATAATTTTAGTCAAATGTGAGAGCCGAGATTTCAGGAATGCCATAAACTGCCTCTGGAAACTGTGGAAGATAGCTGTGGAATGCTCAAGAACGTCGGAGATAATGATACAGTTTAATGGAACAACCCTTTTCTTGCTCTAAGAAATAGGCGGTGAATGGATGGACGGTGGCTTGCAGGTTATTATAGTGAACCCCTTGTACGCTGCACTATGGGCAAAAATGGGTCCAAATTTACCCAAAATTCAATATCTCAACAGCCTGCTGAATTCCGGCCATGAAAAACAACTTTTCCCAAAGAAAATCATTCGGGTAATCGATTACACGTGGTCCCATAGACCGGAGAGCCTTGTAGGTATGTGTTTTTAACCATTTTACCCCATTTTCCCCTACTTTTTGGAGGAAATGTTTTTCCCCAGCTCTATTTTTCATAAAACATAAGCACGTTATGCATGGTTTTAGAATACTATGTCTTTAAACAACAGTTCATGAGATATTAGGGGAATACAGGGTACACTTTATAGGGGAGAAATGGGGTAAAAGTGAACCCTCGCTAAATTTATTTTAATTCATAAAAATGTTGAACGATGCGATTGTTTGAATGACCCCAAAGGTTGCCTGCAATAATAAGATTTTTTCCGAAATTTTAAGGTTAACTGGGGTTAAATAAGTTAAATAAAAATTTACTGCTATCTGTTTTAAAAGAGTTTCCACTTTTTTTGTCTGTATACAGCAAAACGATATAGTGGTTCTCAGAATTGTGTTTAAATTGGTAGTTTTGTTCCTTATCGCAATATATTAGACCCGTATTTTTTATTTTGTCATTAGGGTGACTATTTATATATATGGGCGGTAAAAAAATTTTTTTTCCGGTTTTTTTCAAAAACATATAACTTTTGAACTGTTTGGCCGATAACGGAACTCAATATACCAAATAAAAGTTAGTAAAAAGTATTTTTCAGAAAAAAAAAATTATGATATTAAAAAAAATGGATTTTGTATTAAAAAACATTTATTGTATTTATTTTTAATGGTTTCCATGGTTTGTAGATAGAGGGGACATTATGATTTTATATTTTTCCTTAAAAATTAAGACCTTTCTACACAACATATAAAAAATCAGCATTGTGCTTTTTTCGTTTTTGAGTTATATTTTTTTGAAGTTATCAAGTTTTGGGTTTTCGCTCAATACTTCTATGCGACTAGACTATTATGCGTCGCCATTGATTTATAGCGACTGTAACATGGTCAAATTATCCATACAATTTCTGATCCTAGTCTACCATAACATTCATAGAGACTTGAATCAAATTTCAAAACCCAAAACATGATGACTTCAAAAAAATATAACTCAAAAACGAAAAAAAAAAAAACACATTTTTGAAAAACATGATTTTTTTATATGTTAAGCTAAAAGGTCTAAATTTTTATGGAACAATATATATGTTTGCGAGTAACATAAATAATAAAGGATGCAGCCAGCCGAAAACGCACCTGCTGGGTTTTAGGTACTCGAAGGTGCTACCAATCGATTGAGTGTTAGTGGCTAGTGGTAGTGAACCGGTTCGCCGCGGTAACTCACTATTACCTACGAGTTGCATGGAGTGGGAGAGGGATTGTCGTCGTACAGTGTGGGAGTAGGAATAGGTAATAGAAATGTAAACATTAGGAAATTAAAATTAGTCTAAAAAGTACATCGTCACGAGTAGTCGACCGGGGACAAACCCCGTACGAAATTTATGTTTAGTTTTAGTAAGAATAAATGTAGTGTTGTTGTTAATAAAATCAATGTAGTGTTCTTGTAATAAACGGTATTTTGTGGATAAGACGTGTTGTGTTCTGCATGCGAGAAAAAGGGTTTGGCCAACGGATGACGAAGGATTTGGCTCGGGATTTGGTTGGAGCAAGGAAGGATACGGACTGGAAAGGAAAGTTCAAGGGCAAGTAGAAGTCACCATCAATCGGTCGGGACGGTCCCCGACAATATAAAATCATAATGTTCTCTCTATCTACAAACCATGGAAACCGTTAAAAATAAATACAATCAATGTTTTTTAATACAAAATCCATTTTTTTTAATATCATAATATTTTTTTTCTGAAAAATACTTTTAACTAACTTTTATTTGGTATATTGAGTTCCGTCATCGGCCAAACAGTTCAAAAGTTATATGTTTTTGAAAAAAACCGGAAAAAATTTTTTTTTACCGCCCATATATATAAATAGTCACCCTAATGACAAAATAAAAAATACGGGTCTAATATATTGCGATAAGGAACAAAACTACCAATTTAAACACAATTCTGAGAACCACTATATCGTTTTGCTGTATACAGACAAAAAAAGTGGAAACTCTTTTAAAACAGATAGCAGTAAATTTTTATTTAACTTATTTAACCCCAATTAACCTTAAAATTTCGGAAAAAAATCTTATTATTGCAGGCAACCTTTGGGGTCATTCAAACAATTGCATCGTTCAACATTTTTATGAATTAAAATAAATTTAGCGAGGGTTCCCTTTTACCCCATTTCTCCCATATAAAGTGTACCCTGTATTCCCCTAATATCTCATGAACTGTTGTTTAAAGACATAGTATTCTAAAACCATGCATAAAGTGCTTATGTTTTATGAAAAATACAGCTGGGGAAAAACATTTCCTCCAAAAAGTAGGGGAAAATGGGGTAAAATGGTCCAAAACACATACCTACAAGGCTCTCCGGTCTATGGGACCACGTGCAATCGATTTCCCGGATAATTTTCCTTCGGAAAAGTTGTTTTTCATGGCCGGAATTCAGCGGGCTGTTGAGATATTGAATTTTGGGTAATTTTGGACCCATTTTTGCCCATAGCGCGCTGTCTTGGAACACAAACGAATAATATTTGGAAAAATCCGCAACAACAAGAACTTCTCCTTCCTGTAGATTGTCCCGAGTATTTTTACAAAAGTCTGCCTGTTTTGCTGCAATATAATCGTGTTTTCGGACCTCTGGGATAGCTTCAAGAAATGTATCAATGAAAGCTTCTGCATCACTGACTTTCGTTTCCAAACTGCACCAATCTTGCTGAGTCCATTGCTTGCATGTTATTTCCTCGATAGAGTTATCGTCCAAATATGACCAAATCGTTTTTCTAATCGAATCCAAATCGCCACAAACTGTTTATTGGCCCACTTATTCAAAAAGCATGGCTCCGATGGTGGATCACAGAGGTTCTGCTTCAGTACGTCTCTGTACGAAGAGAATGCTTTCGTACCTTCTACTTGCCCTTGAATTTCGTTGAACTTAGCACTCAAAAATTTGAGTTTAAAATTTTCGTGAACCACGCATACGCAAACTGTGTGTGTTCCTGCAGCTCCAGCCAGCACACACTCAGGTGGCCGTAGCTCAGCAAATTTTGAAAACCCAATGTCGATTTTGGGAAACTTCTCTTTAAAGAAAGAGAAAGTTTCCCTGAGATTTGCCAGCACCAACCGCTTTTGCTTCAGAACACGAGAGTTTCCATCTCGAACACTCTTGAATTCCTTCTTTAGAACACCTTTCTGTTCAACGCACTTCTTCATATTTCAAACTAATCTTTCGGAACACTCGAACTCGCCTGTAGATCACCAAATGCAATCAATTAATTCTAAACTCTGTTCTAAATTAATAAAGCTTACTCTGAATTTTGCGCACAGTCCCGGATTTGGGCAAAACTGACAAGACTTGGATTTTATCCGAACTGATTCACGTGGCTTTCACACACAGTTTTCAAACTGAGAACACCGGATCGAAGTTTGAAAAGATTCCATTCCCGAGATGAGAACTGACGGGAGGACCAATGCTGTTTTGTGATAGTACATTTCCTTTTTAAGTACAATCCAATCGAACACGCCATTTTTAACCAGATAGTAACGACTGCAAGTGAACCACAATTCCAACTGACACTTTTCAGACACTATCCGTAAAGTCCCAGGTACAGTCCTAGGCGAGTAAGAGAGGTGACACAGTCGGAAGAAGTGTTAGTTTGTTTACTAAAATGAACCGCCTATTTTGTTATGGCAAGTTTTGCTATAAGAAATGCTCCTCGTGTTTATTAGCGAAATTCACATCAAAGATTGATTAATTGCGTAGGGAATCAGTTTGGCACGGCATTTGTGACCAGCATACACCTTCCGGTCGTATGAAACAAGTCAAAAACTGCCCAAATCCTCAGATAAAAATTTTTGTTTTGAATTTCTGTATGGCAATATAGTGAACTTTTCGTGAACATTAACGGCAAAGAACTCACAAACACTGGGAGACCGTGAGTTCCTGCCCACCTGTCATTTCCCATCTCGGGTGAGTACCTTTTAGATTATATTTCTAACAATGATATAGATATATGTAACAGAGTTCATCTCACTGCGTCCTAGCAAGAAGTACGGTCGACTTGTTTCGCGCTCCGTTAATTTGGAAGTTTTCTCGCTATTATCTGACGTAAATAATCAGTTTTTTCTCGCTTAGTGATTCCTGGCATAGTTCCCGATAAATTTATCAAAAAGTGAGTTTTTTTCTGAGAAGAAAGTGTGTTTTCGGCCTCATCGGAAGGAAAATTGTTTTTGCGATTGCCAATTCACCAACCATTTTGCGCACCATCGGTGCGTGGTAACGCATACCTGCACACGGATCATCGTCATCGAGTGTCAGCATCTGCCTCCACATTTAAACCGCTCATCCATCGTCGTGTGTTCAGCTGAGTGCCGAGCTTCATACAAGCACACACCAACGAAGACCGCCCGCACACGCAGATCGAAGATCATCCAAGTCCGAGTGATTATCGTTTCAGTGGTAGAGCGTTTTTCGCTCCCACTAGTACGGCAAAATGGACATTTTGTCGCAAGACGAAATGGACGTTTTGTCGGAAGATGACACTTCTTTGCCACGCGATGGCAAGAAGGCTCGTAAACGTACGTCTTCTCAGAAGACAGATGATGCCTTCCCTGGTTCGTCGTCTCAGTCTGGCAAAGGTCAGGCTCAGAAAAACCCCCGATCGCGAGCCTACCCAGAATACTCGACTGGCCCATGGGTTGTTTACTTTCAGCCCAAAAAGAAACCTTTGAATGTAATGCAAATTACTAATGATCTGACGAAGCGGTTCTCGGCCGTGACCGAAATCTCGAAGGTGAGGTACAATAAACTTCGCGCTGTTGTCTCTAACCTGAAACAAGCTAACGAGATTCCTGATGAATGTGGGCGTCTTAGTGGAATACCTGTATAATGAGAGAGAGAAGGATTAGTATTTTCCATTTAATTCCACTACTTTATTTGCTTATCCTTGACAGATACGCGTATTTCGTCTACAATGTGCAGACTTCTTCAGTGTCTTGTACTAATACTCGACTGGTATTAGTACAAGACACTGAAGAAGTCTGCACATTGTAGACGAAATACGCGTATCTGTCAAGGATAAGCAAATAAAGTAGTGGAATTAAATGGAAAATACTAATCCTTCTCTCTCTCATTATAACGAGATTGCTGCCTCCCAGCTCTTTACACTCGAGTATAGAGTGTACATCCCAGCTCGTAATGTGGAGATCGAAGGTGTGGTCACCGAAGCGAGTCTGACCCCCGAGATCTTGGCGAAGCAAGCGGTTGGCCGTTTCAAGAACCCCTTGCTTCCCACGGTTGAGATACTGGAAGTCCAGAAGCTGAACTCAGTATCTTTCAGCGAGGGTAAAAAGAGCTTTACCCCCACAGACTCGTTTCGGGTGACCTTTTCTGGTTCAGCCCTTCCTCACTACATCGAGTTGGGAAAACTTCGGCTACCTGTGCGTTTGTTTGTTCCTCGGGTCATGAACTGCCAAAACTGCAAACAGTTGGGACATACGGCCTCTCACTGTGGCAGCAAGGCATGCTGTTCCAAATGCGGGGAGAAGCACGAGGATGGCGCCTGCACAGTCACTGCACCAAAATGCGTGTACTGTAAGGGAACTTCTCATGGTCTCTCATCGTGCCCGGCGTACAAACAACGCGGGGAGGAACTAGAACGCTCTCTTAAGGAGCGTTCCAGGCAGTCTTTTACAGCAATGCTAAAAACAGCCACACCATCAACCAACGACAAAAATCCCTTTGCTGTTTTGTCTGATGACGAGTCTGACTCTGACTTGGCTGAGGAGGGAGTTTCTTTCAGTTTTCCGGAAGGTTCTGCATGGAAACGAAAAAGCATCCGTTCGTGGAAAGTTGCAGATAAGGAACCCCAAATCAGCTTGCCCAAATCAAGGAGTGATGGAAAAAAGGAAGTTTCAACTCCTCCTGGTTTCCGCAGAACTGACTATAACCAGAATTTTCCATCTCTCCCGGGGACATCAAAAACCCCTGATGGCCCATTTTTAAAAACAGAAGCCCCTTCTTCATCCGGGTTGTTCTCATTTGATAAAATTGTGGACGATATTCTCAAGTACCTCAATATTTCTGATCCTCTCAAAAGCATTGTTCTGGCAATGCTTCCTTCTGTGAAGACCCTCTTGGAGCAATTGACATTGAAGTGGCCCCTCATTGCAGCAATCATTTCCTTCGATGGATAATTTTCCAAACGAGGTCGGGGATTTGATCACTGTTCTACAGTGGAATTGTCGAAGTCTCATTCCTAAATTAGATTCTTTTAAGTTTTTAGTTCACAATAATGATTGTGATGCATTTGCTCTATGTGAAACTTGGCTCTCTTCAGATATCGATCTTCCTTTTCATGATTTTAACATTATTCGACTGGATCGTGAGGATTCGCGTGGAGGAGGAGTACTTTTGGGGATCAAAAAGTGCCATTCCTTCTATAGAGTGAATCTTCCACAATTTCCAGGTATTGAAGTTGTCGCATGTCAGGCTATTATTAAAGGTAAGCGCCTTTGTATTGCTTCTGTTTATATTCCGCCTAGAGCCGTTGTTAATCACAAACAACTTTCAGATATCTGTTCGGTACTTCCTGCTCCACGGTTGATTATGGGAGATTTGAATTCCCACGGTACAGACTGGGGGAACTGTATGATGACAACCGTTCTACTTTGATATATGACCTCTGCGACAGCTTCAATATGACAATTCTTAACAATGGAGAAGTAACACGTTTGGCAGGCCCATCCTCGAATGGAAGTAGATTAGACCTCACACTTTGCTCTAACTCATTATCGTTGGATTGCACGTGGAATGTGATCCAAGATCCCCACGGTAGTGATCACTTGCCGATCAAAGTTTCAGTTGCCAGTGGGTTCAATCCGTCGGAACCCGTTAACGTCGCGTACGATCTTACCCGTAATATCGATTGGACAAAGTTCAAGAATGTGATAGAAGATGCCCTAACGTCGGTAGAAGGGCTTCCACCGGTGGAGGAATATAACTTCCTCTCCAATCTGATCTTGGACAGCGCGCTTCAAGCTCAAACTCGGCCGGTTCCAGGAACGTCTTTCCGTAGGAAACCTCCTTTCCCTTGGTGGGACCAGTAATGCACTGAGGTTTATCGTAAAAAGTCCGACGCGTTTAAGATTTTCCCGAAACGTGCAACACCCGTACATTTCGAAGCGTACTCGGCTTTTGAACGCGAACTCAAGAGCCTCATCAAAGCCAAGAAACGCGGATACTGGCGGCAATTCGTTGACGGATTATCGCGCGAAACGTCGATGAATACGCTTTGGAATGCGGCGCGAAGGATGCGTAACCGGTCTTCAAACAACGAGAGCGAGGAGTACTCGGATAGTTGGATTCTCAAGTTCGCGCGAAAAATATGTCCTGATTCTGTGCCGGCACAGATGATTCCTCACGAAGCGACGAATTCGGTAGACGAGATCAGCCAGCCTTTTTCAATGCTGGTGCTCTCACTCGCGCTCCTTTCGTGTGGCAATTCGGCTCCGGGGGCTGATAGAATCAAGTTCAACTTGTTGAAGAACCTCCCAGACGTCGCTAAGAGGCGCATGTTGAACTTGTTTGGTCAGTTCTTGGAGCTTAATATTGTTCTGGATGATTGGAGGCGGGTGAGAGTTATAGCCATTAAAAAGCCTGGAAAACCCGCGTCAGATCACAACTCGTATCGTCCCATTGCGATGTTATCGTGCATTCGAAAATTGTTAGAGAAAATGATCCTTTTTCGCCTGGACAAATGGGTTGAATTGAACCACCTACTCTCAGACACTCAATTTGGTTTCCGTAGGGGCAAGGGAACGAACAACTGTCTCGCGTTGCTTTCCACTGAAATTCAGTTGACTTTTGCTAAAAAGGAGCAAATGACTTCTGTCTTTTTGGATATTAAGGGGGCTTTTGATTCAGTATCGGTTGAAGTCCTTTCAGACAAACTCCACGCTTGTGGCCTTTCTCCATTAATTAATAACTTTTTGTACAATTTTCTCATGGAAACTCTACAGTTTCACGATTTAACTACATGGGTCTCCCCCAAGGCTCATGTTTAAGCCCCCTTTTGTATAATTTCTACGTCAGAGAAATTGACAATTGTCTAAATGACAACTGCACGTTGAGACAACTTGCAGATGACGGAGTAGTGTCTATGACAGGGCCCAGAGAGGCCGACCTGCAAGGACCCTTACAGGATACCTTAGAAAATTTGTCTACTTGGGCTATTCAGCTAGGTATCGAATTCTCCACGGAGAAAACTGAGTTGGTCGTTTTTTTTCTAAGAAGCATAGCCCAGCACAACCAAAGCTTCAACTTTTGGGTAAGCCGATCACTCATTCTATGTCCTTCAAATATCTTGGGGTCTGGTTCGATTCAAAGTGCACCTGGAGATCCCACATTGAGTATCTGAGATGAAAATGCCAACAAAGGATCAATTTTCTCCGAACAATTACCGGAACGTGGTGGGGAGCCCATCCGCAAGATCTTCTAACATTGTACCGGACAACGATTTTATCGGTTTTAGAATACGGTAGTTTTTGCTTCCAGTCGGCGGCTAAAACGCACATCATCAAACTGGAACGGATCCAGTATCGCTGTCTTCGTATCGCGTTAGGATGCATGCACTCGACTCATACGATGAGTCTCGAAGTGTTAGCGGGCATGTTGCCACTCTCTGATCGGTTTTCGGAATTATTCATCAGGCTCCTCACCCGTTGTGAAATTATGAACCCACTGGTGATTGCAAACTTTGAGAAGCTTCTTGAGCTAAACCCTCAAACTCGTTTTATGTCATTATACTACGTGTACATAACACAGGATGTCAGCCCTTCGCAGCATAATCCCTATCGTGTTTGCTTCTCCGACTTCGACAATTCTGTTTATCCATGACGCAAGCGATTCGCGGAATCCCAGAGCATCATCGTTCCATGATTGCTCCGTCAATTTTCGCTGCAAAGTTTGGCCAAGTTGATTCCGCAAGATCGTTCTTCACAGATGGATCACTAATAGAGGCGTCCGCAGGTTTTGGTATTTATAACGAATTTCATAGCGCCTCTCGAATGCTTCATGCTCCTTGTTCCGTATATGTTGCTGAACTGGCGGCAATACATTATACGCTAGAAACGATCGCCATCATTATTTTATTTTTACGGATAGTCTCAGTTCTGTCGAGACTATTCGCTCCATGAGGCCGGTAAAGCACTCCTCTTTTTTTCTCATGAAAATACGAGAGCTTCTAAGTGCTTTATCTTTAAGATCTTTTGTCATCACCTTTGCATGGGTCCCATCTCATTGCTCGATTGCGGGCAATGAGAAGGCGGACTCGCTTGCAAAGGTGGGCGCTATGGAAGGCGATATTTACGATCGACAAATCGCCTACGATGATTTTTTCTTTTTTTTTTTTTTGTTCATTAATTTATTTGATAAGGCTCAACCGAATTAACTTTACAGAGCCGAGGATTCTTGGTCACTATACAATACATCTTAAAACTATAGTCAAAAGGTACAACACAATAAACACTTTATCTTCCGCTATCCAAAAAGCCTCCTCCATCAGAACTGGAGCCGCTTCCAGTGGTTTCATTGTATGGCAAATTGTTGTACGCCAACGAGGGTCAGAGCGCGTCCATTGCAGCAATGGACGCAAAACGTGGTCAGCACTCACACACTCATCACGAAACGGTTGCTTGCCAAAGTCGACGACGCATCGACCGAAAGAACGGCTGATGAAGAACAATGAGGAGGACCACACAATGGTTGCTGCCGAGAAAACAGACGATCGCGTAGCACACATCGAGAGTGGCCTGCTTTTGTCGACAGCCGAGTGAACACTCATGATTTTTTCTTCATTTATCGTCAACAGTCACTCGCCAGCTGGCAAAATGAATGGAGTGAAGGGAGTTTGGGACGATGGTTGTATTCAATTATCCCTAAGGTGTGTCCTTGGTTCAAAGGTTTGGAGGTGGGTCGAGACTTCATTCGCGTGATGTCTCACCTCATGTCCAATCATTATTCACTAAGCGCTCACTTGTTCCGTGTTGGGCTGGGGGACAGTAATCTCTGTGAATGTGGACAAGGTTACCAGGACGCAGATCACATTATTTGGTCATGTGCTGAGCACCGTGGGGTCAGATCCGAGTTGTACGATTCCCTTCGGGCTCGAGGTAGACAACCTAATGTTCCAGTTCGGGATATTTTGGCTAGATGCGATCTGTAGTTTATGCAACTCATATATGTTTTCTTGAAGAATATTAACCATGGATTGTAAGTTTGATTAACCTTGTGTTTAGTTTGTATTTTGTATGTGTGTGTGTGTGTGTTTTTTTTTTTTTTTTGTAGATTTGTTTCTGTAATAATTGTATAATTACAGAGTTGATATAACGTCGATAGGATTAAGTATATGTTTAAGAAATAGTGAAATTTTTGAATCATAAATCATATTCCAAATGTCCTTTTCCCTCTCCCGATCCAAACAATTGTCATACACTAACCTCGAGAAGACCGCGAGTAATCGGTTCAAATCCTATAGTTTTAAATTTAAGACATTTATAATGTATAAAGAAAATGATAACTTGAATCTGTAAAGTTTATTCGATTGAGCCTGTACAAATAAAGTAATTAAAAAAAATGTAACAGAGGAGATGGTCCAACATGTATAAATGCAATTAGACAAGAAGTTCTTGATTTGACTTTGTGTAGTCCAATAATCTCAGACAAAATCAAAAATTGGCAGTTTTCAGACGAAATATCTTTGTCTGATCACAAGAAAATATTATTTGAATATGAGGCTGGTCAACAGCTCACACAAACTTTTAGAGATCCTAGGAAAACAGACTGAGAGCTATATAATTCAGAGTTAGTGGCAGGAAGAGAAACGATAGCAATTAACTTAAATACTTGTGAAGAACTTGAGAATAGTTCTAAACAACTTAAAATTTGATCCAACATGCCTTTTATGAGAGTTGCATCGAAAAGGAACGCTCTACAAATAGGGATGTACCTTGGTGAAACAACAGGCTACAGAAACTTCGTAAAAAAGCCCGGAAGCTTTTCAATAGGACTAAACGAACACAACAGTGGGAACAATATAAGGAATCCCTCACCGCCTATAATAATGAAATACGGAGATCAAAGTGGATACACTGTAGGCATACATGTGAGAACATTGCAAATACTCCAGCAACTGCTAGTGCTAGGTTGCATACAATACTCGCTAAAGATCATTCCAATGGTCTTGGCACTTTGAAAAAAGAGGATGGCTCTTTTACTACTTCTATAAATGAAACGTTAGAGTTGATGATGAGAACGCATTTTCCATGTTCTGTTATTAATTCAAACGAAGACCAAGACGCAACAGCAATTGGTATCGATGAAACCAGGACGGATATTCATGATATATTGAATGAAACGACTGAGTTAGACAGAACAAGAGCTGATGCTTGTACTTTGGCCAACAAAATCTTTACTGAAAGAAAAGTTGAATGGGCGATTGACTCCTTTGAACCTTTCAAGTCACCAGGTAGGGATAGAATTTTTCCTGTACTACTACAGAAAGGAAAAGCGGTTTTAATGCCTATTCTAACGAAGATATTTCGAGGAAGCTTAATATTAAGCTATATACCGGCAGTGTGGCAACAAGTGCGGATTATTTTTATTCCCAAGGCTAATAAAAAGGATAAAACTTCACTAAAATCCTTCAGGCCAATAAGCTTATCGTCTATTTGGCTAAAAATAATGGAAAAAAACAATAGATGAACACATAAAGTCATCATATTTAGTTACAAATCCTCGGGCGCGTGCGAATAGGGAGGATGGAATTGCGTAATATTTTGCACACTCATCGCCATATTCAGAACCACACGCTCCCAACGACCACACAAAATGCTCTCCAGAGTTGTAATCTTGTAACCAAACACTCAAAAAATATATCACATATGTAATGCATGAAATCCATGTTAAAGCATGGTTAAATAAGCTAGAATTAATTAAAAAAGGTATTTTCCCATACATTTTTAACCGCTCTACTACCAATCCCCAGAGAGCCAAAACATTCAAAATTGAAAGAGAAAATTCACTCTCAATATCTCAATATCTCAACATTTCATGTATTTTGATGACACTCTGTAATATTTGGTGGGGGAGGAAGGATTAACATTTGAAGTCCCTCCCATTTTGCATATTCTGCATAAAAAATACATAAAAAATCCCTCCCTTTTAACAAGAAAACCTGCAAGAAAATACTATTTATCAAAAATATCTAGGAAAAAACTGAACGATAATGAAAAATTTCTTTTGACCTATTTTGACCATAATAATATGTATCCAAAGCGTTCCATCTACTTATCCAAATTTCTAACTTACTAACAATGGAACAGCGCCATCAATGAGAAAAAGTAGAAGGGTCTGTGCCTAGGGGCACGAACGGAAGCTTGACGTAGGACCGCTAGTGGGCGGAATAAATGTGAAGAGCATTTCGTTCTTTTTATTGATCAATTATCTATTATCTCTACTCTTTCCGTTTTTGAATTGTAGGCGTACCAAATTTGTAGTTTTTTTTTTTCAAAGAGAAAGTTGATTAAGAGAATCAATTAAAATCACTTGCACCCCTGCTTCCAAGTTTGGATACAAGATTACAACTCTGGAGAGCATTTTTTGTGGTTCTGAAAATGGACAAACAGGCACAGATAAATTCTATTCCAACTCTTTACTGTTATAAGCTTGATGGCCCTGAAAAGGGCCGTTTTATTGAAGAGGACATCCATGGCCACTTACGTTTGGCGTGTTTAGTGTAGGTGATAGCATCACGGACCTCATTTTCCAGAAACACCTTCAGCACACCTCTTAGATCAGACCGGAGATATGTTTGACACCACCACGGCGAGCCAGACGACCGATGGCGGTTATCTCGAAAAACTTTGCGATGACGCTTGGCGCCTCCTTTACCAGACTTTTTCCTCCTTTGCCACGACCAGTCAATTGTTGCTTGTTGGCTGTGAAGGAGTGGACTAGCCACCACCTTCCTACTGCTGCTATTGCTGTTCACCACGCCGTCCGAAGCAAAAATGAGCTAATACCATACAGTAGCGCTCTTTTATATCTTTACAGGTAAAGGAAAATGATGTGCAACCAAGTGGTATAAAAGCTACAAAGACTCTTCCCATTATGACCATTAGATTCGTTACTAGACCGTCTAGCAGTATAGTTCGATCGTTCGTTCGCTTCGCTATCGAGTTTTTTCTAGTTCGTTTTATTGCTACGTTCGCGTCGTGGAAGTGCCGTCATCGACAGGCGCATTGGCAAGTCTAATTGCACTTGCCAATAAACAAAGCATGGTACGCAAGCGTACTACTGCTCCTGCATCGGAGGGCCCTAGCAAGAAGGCCCAAACGGATCCCAGCTCTGCCTCGGATGACGCAGCAAATCGACTGCTACAGAACAACCAATTCTCGGTGCTCGGAGTAAAAAATGGCGGTGGTGAGGCCGCTGAAATTGCGAAAAAGGAGTGGATTCCCCCACTGTTTACCCCGATGAAGGACGTCACCCAGCTTAGAGATCAGCTGGCAAAACTCAAATTGTTCCCACGATTCAAAATCTGTAGCGTTGAAACAAAGATCATGTGCTCCAGTCTACAGCAGTACAAGTCGGTCGGTGACCTGCTGAAGAACAGCACAGTGGAGTTTTACACTCACGATTTGCCTTCGATGAAACCATTGAAGGTTGTTTTACGAGGTCTGCCGTCGTATGAAGCGGCTACCGTAAAAGATGAACTGGTGAGGCTGGGATTGAAACCAGAGGCAGTCCACCCAATGAATCGACGGTCTATGCCCAATACCAGCTATCGTGACCAACTGTTTCTGGTCCACCTCACGAAGGGCACCACCACCCTTGCTGCACTCAAGAGCAACATACGTGACCTGTTTCAGGTCATTATCGACTGGGAATACTACAAGCCGCAACACCGTGATGTGACCCAATGCACAAGTTGCCTCTCCTTCGGCCTTGGCTCGAAGAACTGTGATATGAAACCACGCTGCGACAAGTGTGCTATGGCCCACTCGATAGTGACCTGTGCTCAAGCTGATGACACCGACCCGAAGTGCGTGAATTGCGGCGGAACTCACCGTGCCACGAGTACTGGGACTGCCCCAAGCGAACGGAATCCATCACCATGAGGAAGAAGGTGGTTACTAGCAACCAGTCAGGCCGGCATCGAAATAAACGTGCACCACCAGCCACCACGGACGAACAATACCTGACAATCCATCCTCGTCGTCTGGTCCAAAATCTTCCACCGCTACCTCTCAACAACAGTCAACGAGCCGCCCGGGGGGGCGCCCCCTCAGCTCAGCATCGCCTCACTGCTGCTGCAGCTCTGCCAAATCAAGCTTCTGCCTCGGCGCCTGGACTATCGTATGCCCGTGTTGCCTCAGGTGACTCAGTTGACGAATCTCCGTTAACATCAGAGGAACTAGTAACGCTGGTTGCAGAGGTGATCGTCATTATGCGCACTCGTCACCAAGTATGGACCGTGAAGCTATAAAAATTGCAAATTGGAACGCTTGCTCACTGACGAACAAGCATAGAGAGCTACTCGATTTTATCAACACCCAGGAGGTCGACATTGCTATCATCACCGAGACGCATTTGAAGCCCGAACTAAACGTATTCCTTCCCGACTTCCAGCTCGTCAGACTTGATCGCCAACCGGGGACGTCGGAAGATGTTGACCGGTGTCTACAAACCATCGAGGATTTCCCGGGCTAGGGAACAACACGTGCCAGTATCCAGACAGGTGAGTAACACTCTGAACCTTGACAGCCCTACCAAAGATCTCATTAGACTCCCGTAACACCATTCGTAGGCAGTACCAGCGAACTGACCTGCCTAACTTGAAGACAAATTGTAATCGATTAACAAAGATCATTCAGGCCAGGATGGTGGATCTCAGAAATAACGATTTTGCTAGTAAGATCCGCACTCTCCCAGATTGTGCTAAGTCCTTCTGGAAACTTACAAAAATTCTTAAAAACACTTGAGTTTCAGATTCTACAACCATCTGGCACTGATTTTTAATCAGTGCCTCAGACTTGGCTACCGCCCCTCGTGTTGGAAGTCAGCTAAAGTCATACCCATCCGGAAACCTGGGAAGGATCCGTCCTCTCCTTCAAGTTATCGACCAATCAGCCTTCTCTCAGGTTATCAAAACTGTTCGAAAGAGCAGTGTACCACCGGCTCCTAACATCTGCCGATAAAAACAACTTGTTACTCGAGGAACAGTTTGGTTTTCGGAAAGGTCGTTCGACCGTCCACCAGCTGACTCTAGTAACAAACATTCTCAGACGGAACAAGTCTGTTTCAGGAAAATTTCAAGGGAATTCCAAGGATAATTTCAAGCTCATTATGGGAAATTTTTTTTGTCAATACAGAGGAAATTCTTCTGAAACTTTAGGGGAATTTCAGTTCCAAAGTGTTCTGAGAAAAAAAGTTTTTTAAACAAAATTTCAAGCGAATTCCGAGGATAATTTCTAACTCATTCCGGGAAAAAATTCTGGCATTCTAAAGAAATTTGAGTTCCAAGGTGTTCTGAGAAAAAATCATGAAGAGATCTAAGCATAATTCCAGTGGACTTCTGAGAAGAATATCAAAAGAGGTCTTAGGAGAGTTCTAAAAAAAATCCGTGAAGAACCTCAAGGATATTGAATTCTGAGGACAGTTACAAAGGATTTCTGAGGAGTATTCCAAGAAAACTCTGCGAATAATTTCTAGTGAATCCTGCAGATAGTTCCAACATAATTTCGAAAAGAATACCGAGAAAATTAAATTTTGAGTTAAATTCTGAAGGGATTTTGAGGAAAATTTCAAGAGAGTACCGATAATTTTTAGGTTATTCCGAGAATAATTTCTGGATAATACTGAGGAAATTCTTCTGAAACTCCAAGGAAATTTTAGTTCCAAGGTGTTCTAAGTAAAAGTCAAGAAGAGTTCTAACAAATTTTCGGCCTTATTTTCTGTCACCCCGACTGGCGGTACTTTGGGACAGGGTTGACATGCTCAATCCTTCGCACAAGTCGTCATTTCGTTAACAATCATGTACTCACTTGTCAAAATAGTTTTGTGCGCGTTTGTTCCAGTCGTTACATATTTGTTAAACCTCTTTAATGATCGTATTAGCCTGGGTATTTAGGTCGAAATTTGTAAAAAATAGAACTACAATTTTCGCTGAAAATGACCAAGTCTAACGTACTCGCAACGGTAGTAGTTAAGTGTAACTACAACAGCATATAAGGGCTTACAAAACCTTGAAATAGTCAAAAATAAACTGTAACGATACCTTCAAAATATACAAGAACGTACTGCACAAAATTTCAGAAAGGTAACTGCATAAAAGATGATACCAGTACCTTGAAGAATTTATTTTCTTTGGTTTATATTTTTAACCTGTAAAGAAGAGCATGCTGCAAAACATTATTACAACGATTCCTACAGTATTCAGAAAATGGAAGAAAGCGACCGAGATGCTGGGCAAACACAATCGCAGTGATACCCATGTTGGTAGTATGGACGCGGGGAAGAATTTCAAAATCAGGAAGGGTATCGACGAAGAACTGGACCACCAAAAAAAGAGGTATGATTGCTGCTAGTAAGGCAAAGCGACTACAAAATCGCTATATAATGGAACGTTTCATCGATATTAAGCGCATACTTTGTAAAGGTGACCGACCACCTCGTGAACTTCCGGAATGAGCGGGAAGTGTGCCACCCAGTGGGTGGCTAACTACGATCCTGTGCTGGAAAAACACTTGGCGGAAGGTGCCAAAAATTTCCAGTACACAAGTAACCGTATTCAAAATGACATGATTACATCGTTGCACAACGTAATGTTGCGGAACATTGCGAAATCCTTGCGAGGAAAACCAGTGGTAATCATTGCAGATGAGACGAGCGATTGTGGCCACCACGAACAGTTGGCGATTGTCATCAGGTATATTGATAATGATCGGCCGACGGAAACATTCGTGGGTGTGAGACGGGTGTTGAAAACAGATGCGACGACCATCTTCAATACTATTGCTGAGGTCTTGACAGCGATGCAGATTTCTTGGGAGCAGGTGTTGGCAGTATATTTTGAAGGTACCAGCCAGCCCAGTGGCAGGCGCGTAGGTAACATGTTATACGGTGACAGCGGGCCCAGCACAGCAAAATAAACGATTTGAGCCCGGGACATGCTGCCTACTGTCAAACGCTGCTGTTGGTATAGTACTTGTACTTGTCGACGCAGTGGGCATGCGAAAGGAGAATGCGATTCTAATTGGTCATTCATATCCAGGCCAGTGACAAGGCCTATACCAACAGCAGCGTTTGACAGTAGGCAGCATGTCCCGGGCTCAAATCGTTTATTTTGCTGTGCTGGGCCCGCTGTCACGGTATAACATGTTGCCTACGTCCCTGCCACTGGGCTGTTCATATCGGTTTGTCGGTGCTATCACTACCATCTGAAGTGACTTCAGCTGAATCCAACCACCAAGGCAACAAACATTGCAGCACATGTATCATTTCGGTTAAAGCCCAACCATTTGACGAACTGACGACATTGTCGATGGGATTAAATTGTCAATTCCATTGGCTGTCTGAAAGCAGTTTCCATTGAAGAAGATGAACCACCACCGGAGTAAAAAATAAATAAAATTTGCTAAATTGAACAGTAGGGAAACAGTGGTGGGTGGACATCACCATCTCCCACGCACTTTGGAGTACTCTCCATCCCCAGATTTAATGCACCATAGAAAAAACAATTGCCCCTCGTTCACAAGATACCTGTGCACGCTAGTGGACAGTCACCCGTACCGGTTCCCGCTTCGTAGTTAGAGGAGATCTAAAAGCTAGCCATGAGGCCTGGCGGAATTACCAGCAGAACCAGAACGGTCGTCTGCTGTTCGACCACTCGCAGCATGGGCTGTACTCCGTTTGGTTTTCGGATGAACCAACATTTATCTCACCGGCGGGCAACCCATCGACGCTAGACCTGTTCCTGACAAATATCGACTTTTCCAAGCCGGTAGCCTTGAACGAACTCAGCTCCAACCACCAACCGGTGCTGGCTGAACTAGGCTGCAACGTGGTTCCTGCTTCAAGCCTGTGCAAGGACTACAATCGCGTAAACTGGGCCCAGTTTGGGCGCGTGGTAGACAGGCACATCATCGACAACCTGCCGCTTGACACCGTGGAGGACATCGACCGAGCGTTGGAAGGACTCCACCTAGCCATAACCGTGACTGACGAGGCGTGCGTCCGACGAGTTCCTGTGAGGGGTAAGTTTATTGCTATTGATTCCCACATCCAATTGATTTGCCTGAGAAATGTTCGTAGACACCAGTTCCAGAGGACTGAAGATCTGGTCAAAAAACGTGAAATGGCCGATCTGAACAGGCAGATTGCTTCCAGAATGGACTCACTCCGAAATGATAGTTTCGGGCGTGTTGTACAGAATCTGGAAGACCGCTCCAGACCATTCTGGTAAGGTAAAGCCAAGGTCCTGAAAACTCATTCTAATCCCATTCCACCTCTCAGAGTCGAAAATGATGACGATCGGCTTTTAATCACCCCACAGGAGAAAGCAAATGCGATCGGCGAGCATGTCGCTTCATCGCATTTGCTTGGCTCGACTATCCAAAGTCCGCTCGATGATCAGGTTGCGCAATGCGTTCAAAACCTAGATGCCTACCCTTGTATCGTGCCTATGTCGGATATGATTACAGTACAACAGATTTGCTCAACGCTGAAATGCACCAAGAACATGAAGGCTCCCGGGTTTGACGGTATATTTAACTTGATCTTGAAGAGACTCAGCATGAAAGTGCAGTCTCTTCTAACCGCTATCTTCAACAGATGTTTGGAACTGCACTACTTTCCAAGCATCTGGAAAATAGCAAAAATCATACCAATCCGCAAACCCGGTAAGGATCCAACATTGTCTTCAAGCTACAGACCAATCAGCCTCCTTTCAGCGCTGATCAAATTGTTCGAGAAACTCATTCTCAATCGTTTGCTCTAGTTTGTCGAGGAAAACAACATTCTCCTTCCGGAACAGTTTGGATTCAGAAAGGGGCACTCAACCAATCACCAGCTAGTACGGGTGATGAATAACATCCGAAGTAACAAAGCTGTATTAAAGTCCACAACCATGGCCTTGTTAGACGTTGAAAAGGCGTTTGACAATGTTTGGCATGACGGACTTGTTTACAAGCTTTGTAACTTCAACTTTCCATTACAACTGGTTAAAATCACCCGTAACTACCTCCAGCAAAGGTCGTTTAAGGTATCGTTGAATGGTTGTCTTTCAGACACGTTTTCCATCCCAGCAGTCTGCTGGGCCTCTTGCTTTACAGCATTTACACTTCCGACATTCCTCCCTTCGGAGACGGCTGCGTGTTTTTCCTGTTCGCAATAGCCGTCAAAGGAAGGATGCATCGCGAAATAACGAACAAACTTCAACGATGCCTTAATGCTCCATCTTGTACTGTAATCATGGATGCCACAAGGGTTGAGTGGTCCGCCGAAGTAACCTATCTCGGGATGTTGTTCGATGAAAAGCTCCTTTTCCGCTCGCATGTGGAGAAAACCGTTATCAAGTGTTCCGCCTTGGTTAGGTGTATGTATCCGCTGATTTGCCGTAGATCCCGCCTCTCAAGGGTGAACAAACTGGCTGTTTACAAACAAATAATAGCATCTGCGATCCTCTATGCAGCTCCGGTGTGGGAATCATGTGCACAGACTCACAGAAACAAAATTCAGGTCGCTCAGAATAGAGTGCTGAAGATGGTACTTGATCGTCCTTTCGACACTAGAATAACAAAATTACACGAAGAGGCAGGCATTGCCAAAATAGATTCCAAAATTAACGAAATTAACACTTAATTTGCACAAAAATGTATTTTATCAGAACATGATTGATAAGCTATTTTTATATAGTAGATTAGGTGTATATAGTAGTTGTAGGTTAGTTGTAGTTGTAAATAGTAGTTATAAGTAGTTTCCTTTTTCAATTTAAAACAAACCAATCCCACCAAGGTGGTCATTCTTTAAAACAGGCCTGATAGGGCTAGGAACTGTAATTAATAATTAAAATCTCAAATGTACTAAAGATTAAAAGACGCATCTGTGTCACTTGAAAATTCATACAAGTAAACCACACAAATTCAAGAAAATCGATTACTTTTGTAAACAATGCATTTGATAGTCGTTTTGGCGTAAGTGGTAGTTCGCCCACGCATACTAACACTACTACCATGTAGGGGTAAATTTCCCCTGGGATTCCATCCAGAATGAGCTGAAAAAACCTGAAATCGTGCTCGACCATCTTCGATTTGGATCTTAGAGATGAACTAGCCTAAGGCTAAAAATCTCTTAAATAAAACTTAAAAAAAAAAGATTTGGATGATACTTTGCCTATATTTTCAGTATGATAGACCAAGTATTTTTCGCAGGAGAGGAGACCCTTTTGACTCAAGGGTGATTTTTAAAAAGGGCCTATGTGTTTTTGCACACATACTTTTAAAAAAATGTAGTTCGAAAACAGTTGGTTGTAGAAAAATTTACTAAGAAGGAGTTGTAGGAAACTAATAAGGCTTTATAAAAAAAAATATACACGTCGTTTTTTTTTATTTTTTCGTTTTTTTACAAAAAAAAAATTAAAATAAACCTCAAAATTCAAATAACAAAAAAAAAACGTATTTTTGATTTTTTTTTTTAATTTTTTTTATAAAAACTTGAAGTTTTTAAAACAACTCTAGGATGGACAAACTTTCAATAAAAAAGTTTTTCTAAGAGCAACTTTTAATGCATTTTTGAAAATTTCATTATTTACGGCAAAATGTTCAGTTTGATGTTAGTATATGATTATAAAAATCATTTCAAACGATAGTGCTCATATCGATAAACTTCCTAAATATAACCGTTTTCGAGATATTTCAAATTTACTTTCATCAAAATCAAAACCATTTTCTTAAGTTAATCGTGATTCCCATCAGCATTGATAAGTTTAGCAAGATACACATATATTTACCTTCAATTTGTCTTTTGACGATTGAACAATCAGACAACCCGTTTAGAATTTACAGGGGAAATGAAAACACTATTATTTTAAATATAGAAACCAACACAAGTTAAGTTGCACTTATTTTCATTATCAAGCGTAGTTTCATCCTATTTAAGTTGTTAATATTGATGTACCTATCCATCTTATTATTTTAGGTACATTATAATGTCTTCCATGGTATTTTTCATGAAAAAAAGAGCTTCTCTGTTAGAGTAGCTTCAATACCAAAACAATATTTATACCTGATTATCCAAATGGTACCTACGTTTGTATATAAGCATGACCATCCTTTTGAAAACAGACATCACTAAAAAATCTCAAAAATCTCTTACTCAAAAAAACAAGTATAATTTGAATATGGAGTCGAGTGTTGCAAGCCGTTTCCTTATAAACGGTGTTCGTCAAAGCTTCGTAAATTATCCGAAATTTTTTTTCCTAGTGTGGAAATTTATTTTGGATACATCTCTATCAATCTGTGATACGTGTCGCTTGAATTTAAATAGAATCGTACCATGTGCTGAAAATCTGGAACTAGAAGTGCAACCGTCAGTCATGGACATCGCGGAGCCACAGCCATCTACATCTCGACATGGCCTCGAAGAAATACCATCAACTACGTCAATAACAACAGCATCATCTCGGGATAGTGGAGAGCAACAATTTTCCAGGACGCATAATATTGAGCTATTCAACAAGGGCATAGCTGGTATCAACGTATCGCCAATATCGACAAAAAAATTCCAGAATGTTAACTATCCCCGGAGAAAGTATATGGACATTACCAATGGCATTAAGAAAGGCATCTTCGGTTTTCAAGCGGAAGAAGATGACCTGGAGCAACTAAAATTGAAAGCTGCGGAACACAATGAGATGATCGGACAACTGAAGGAGAGATTTGCTGATCCAGGTTCATCGAGAGACGATCAAATAAGGATTCTGACGATTTTGCCGAAATCTTGGTCAACGCAAAAGGTAATGGACGAGTTTGAAACAAATAAATACATTGTATTGCAAGCTCGATGCTTGACAAACGGGAAAGGAGTATTGGCCACGGTTTGGATCCCGAAATTAAAAACGAGGTATTGCAGTTCTTCGAAAGCGACCAGATAAGCAGAACCACGCCAGGACTAAACGATTACGTTTCAGTGAAGAAGGAAGGTAAGAAGATTCACATTCAAAAGCGACTTTTAGTTTGTACATTGTGAGAAACTTTTATTAAATTTCAAGAAGTTAGTAAAAATAGCATTGGATTTAGTTCATTTGCAGCACTAAAACCAAAGCATTGCAAATTACTTGGTAGTTCAAGTTCTCACAATATTTGTGTTTGTAACATCCATGAAAATATTAATTTAATGCTTCATTGTCTTAGAAAATATTCATTCGAAAAAGATTTCAACCATTATTTTGAAGAAATATTATGCAGCTCATCATCCAGAACTAAACAATGTTATCTCCGCGAATGCGAACGTTTTCCAGGCCTCTCAGATTTTGAAAGAAGTTTTTCAGAAAAAATCGAGGAACAGGGTATGTCTGAAGTTTGTTTTGAACAATGGGTTTCAACTGATAGATGTAGTTTAGAGAAACTTGTAAAACCAGTAGATGGATTTGTTCCTTATTTTTGCGAAAAGTTGGAAAAAACTGGTATCCCATGATTATATTAAAACTCAGCAGTCTAGTTTCTTGAGAAATACAAAAAATACTCTTAAAAATGGAGAAGTTGTCATAATTTGTGATTTTTCCGAAAATTATTCATTTGTTCTTCAAGATGCTGCCCAAAGTAGTTACTGGAATAATCAACAAGCTACTATTCATCCTTTTTGTATTTATTATTCAGAATCAGGTATAGTCAAAAATGTTTGGTCGTAATCTCTGAAGTTTTAAAACACGATACAATTGCGGTGCAAGTATTTATTTCAAAATTACTGACCTTTTTGCAAACAAAAATACAAGTAAAAAAAGCGATGTTTATGTCTGATGGAACTGCATCCCAATATAAAAATAGCAAAAATTTTGCAAGTCTTTGTAAATTTAAAACGAAGTACAATATTGATGTTGAATGGCACTTTTTTGCAACTTCGCATGGCAAGGTACCATGTGACGCGATTGGTGGCACATTAAAACGAATGGCAAGGAACGCAAGTGTGGCTGTAGAACACGAACATATAACAAGTGCAGCAGAGTTAAATGCATGGGCTAACCAGAAGAGTAATGATTATTTAACAAAAATGTCATTTTGTTTTGTGTCACAAAAGGAATACGAATAAGGGGCTGCAGAATGGAAAAGCATTTTTGAAAAGGCCAAAACGATCCCAGGTACAAGAAAATATCACTGTATTGTTCCGATTTCCGAAAATAAAATATCAGCGAAACTATTTTCGAATGATGAAGAATGCACCATTCATAACATATAAAAACATGCTAATCAAAAGTTCATCAAATAAAAATATATTCAACGAAAAGGTTTATGTACAAATTATTATTATTAAAGACGATCGAAAGTAATAAATGTAAGATGCAAATAAAAACGCATGGGTATTTCATTTATTTATCTTATTTATCTTATAAGTTTAAAACCAATTATCCAATAGTCTATTGGTGGAGCGGTAAGTTGAAGGTAAGTACATACATATCTTGCAAAACTTATCATATTTGATGGACAATCACGTATAACTTACAAAAAGGGCATATTTTCTACAAAAAATTAATTATGATAAAAGTAAATTTGAAATATCTCGAAAACGGTTACATTTAGGAAGTTTATCGATATAAGCACTATCGTTTGAAATGATTTTTATAATCATATACTGACATCAAACTGAACATTTTGCCGTAAATAATGAAAGTTTTAAAAATGCCTTACAAGTTGCTCTTAGAAAAACGTTTTTATTAAAAGTTTGTCCATCCTGGAGTTGTTTTCAAAACTTCTGCTTTCCATTCAAGTTTTTATTAAAAAAATGAAAAAAAAATCAAAAACACGTTTCTTTTTGTTATTTGAATTTTGAGGTTTATTTTTATTTTTTTTTTTTGAAAAAAAACGAAAAAAAAATTCTGTGTGAATTTTTTTATAAAGCCTTATTAGTTTCCTACAACTCCTTCTTAGCATTTTTTTTTTCTGCAACCAACTGTTTTCGAACTACATTTTTTTTTAAAGTATGTGTGCAAAAACACATAGGCCCTTTTCAAAAATTACCCTTGAGCCAAAAGGGTCTCCTCTCCTGCGGAAAATACTTGGTCTATCATACTGAAAATATGTGCCAAGTATCATCCAGATCGAAGATAGTCAAGTTTGGTGACTGACCGATTTGGCGTGGACAATACAACAATACAACAATATCAATGTATTTGAGAATGGAATAAAACATGTTGATTTGTTTTAATGAAATAAAACGATCTTTATTGTGCCTATAAACGAAAAAAAAAAATGAACTATTCGGGATATAGTTCTACGTACATATATTCATAATATTTCATTCATCATTTTTTAACAACAGACTACTATAAGCATATCGTTCCATATGCAATTAATAAAAATAATGATTGTGTAATTTTACTATGATAGAACGACATTTTTTTTTTGTTCCTGAAAATGATAAATATTGTATGGTAATTAAACTTAACCGCCCTTTCCCCATATAGTAAAAAAGCGCTACGATATGCTTTATCATTAAAATTATATAGCGCCGCTGCATCAATGACCTTAATGAGTAGGTGCGGCGTCGCGTGAAGGGTTCCATCCTTTTGCTAATGCCTTTGCTTACTTTTGTACTAGAAAGAACGGATTATCTTGATACCTTAGTACTTCTGTTCGTAAAGTGATACCAGAATGTGGGTATTCAGAAGAAATCCCGAAACACACTGTTCAAACTTTAAGTATTAACGGAGATGCCTTATGCCTTCTTATAAAATGACTTCATGTAGTTCATCGTGTTCTGGTGAGCATCCATACTATCCTGTATTTTCCTCGACAATTCTGCATTTTCATCAAGCGAAATCTTGCTTCTTGCGGCATCCAACTCGGCGTAGCTTACATTGCTTAGGCCGGACATAAGCCCACCCGATTGCAAATCCTCGTCACACACAATCAGCTCATAGCTTCCCTTGTTATCCTTCCGGGCGGTCCGTCCTTTGATTTGGGTTTCCTCCTTGATATCCATCGAAAAGAACGTTTGAACGACGTGCAATCCGCCGTTCTTCTCCACAGTCACGCTGGACTTGTAGTCGACTCCTCGGCCCATTCCACGGGTAGCCAAAGTGATTGTTTTGGCCACTCCTGCTTCGTTGATGAACCTTTCTTTGTCTTCGGTGTTCTCGGTCAGCACGTTCACTCGATCTAGCTGTCCCGCATATTCTGTTTCGAATGCATTCAACTCGACGTCGGTATCGAAGAAAATGATCACCGCTCGATTGGCTTTGATGATTTGATTAGCTTGACTGAAGATGTTGGTTCTCCAGGAGGGTTTCGTCGCGTGATTTTGGAAATTGGCGATTTCGTCGAACTGGAGGTTTGAGCAGCCGAAAAACGTTGGCATCACCGAAATTTGCTTGATGTTGTACAAACGTTCAATTGTATCCTTTTCATGAAGATTCAACGAAGTCAGTGTTCCGGATACGCCTACAATAAGAGGGTAGTTCTTCGGGAGCATGGCGTAGGACAAGGGACCACAGGAGATATTCAAATACCCGTAATTTTCTGTCCCATTCACCTTAGTGACGAAATTTGTCTTTTTCAATCGGAAATAATTGAAAACATTTTCGGAACCATAAACAAAATTAGGCACATACATTCCTCGTTTACAAACGGTTATTACTCCAGCGGAGTTCAATTTGAATTTAGTACAACCCAATCCCTTATTGACATTTATGGCGTCTGTTACCATCATTCCAACATGTTCGTCAAACAATGTCTTATTCGTGTAAGTTATCTGTGTTCCATCATTTTTAATCAAACTGTAATTATTTGGTCTTTCGAGAAATTCTAAAAACTTCCCACCTTGCTCTTTGAATTCCCCGCTTTGAATATACTGTCGAATACGACTTTCTACATCCGTACAATCAGCGACAACATACTTCCATATTTGCTCCTGAATAAGATCCAGTCCTGGAATCAAAGGTGTGAATCCTGCGTTATATGTATTGCCATAAAATTCTTTCGTAAAGAATACATCGACCTCGTCCAGCAGCAGAATATTTTTACTCGAATCAGCCGTTACGAGTTGATGTGGAAGAATAACCTTTTCTTTGAACAGTAAATCTCTTACCAGATTTCTGAGTTTAATTGTCTGACCATCAACCTTCGGAGCTATGATTTCATTGGCTAGATCATCGAAGGTGCCGTACGTTACATCTTCAGCAACATCAAACGTCTCAAAAAAAGTGAGAAAGTCCTGCTCATCTCGCTTGGCCAAATACTCGCTGTAACAAGCAATGCGAACTTTATGACCGGTCAGTGCAAATAGTGCCGCGAGAAGTCCCAAAACCAACGATTTACCCTGTCCTGTCAACACTTGAGCCAAATGTTTGTCGATTCCTTCGTCGGCTTTGTCAGCGCTCAGCAATCGTAGGATGCACAAAATCTGGATACAATGAGGATTGAAGTACTTTCTTGCTTTGGCCACGTCCTTTGATACCAGAATCGACCACACTGCAGCCAATCCAGCAAGCATTTTGGGAACTTGGTCTTGCTTGAAGCGATCGTCCCACGCCTTGAAGAGAGTAGTATCTGAATGCTGATCTTTCACCTTCACTGCGATGAGCGCTGTTCTTTCCGAGGGCTCTTTGTCTACGGACAGTTGCATAAATTCCTCGAAAAACTTTGAATACATCGCGTACGAGTCGCGGAGCAATTGGAAATCATGTGTACTATTCAACTCGCCATACAGCTGCAGCGCGTCTTCGAAGCTGATTTCGTTCTGCTTCCTAATGTACCAGAACGACTCACGGAGGAGGTTGATGCGGTTCGAGAAGTCCTGTCGTGAAGTTGTGGTCTCGATAACGCTGTTAAACGGTTTTACACGTTCGTCGTAGAACTGATCGAACGAAACGTAATCGATCTGTTCTTTAAGGTAGAGTAGCGAATTTCTGATTGCAAAAATGAGTTCGTTAGTGGACAGTAATTGGTCCGTATGCGAAAGATGTTCATCAGTTGCCCAGGAATTCCGCTGCAGCTGGGAGCCGATGTTCTCAAGCAGAGCTTGAATAACCTCAATTACGTAATGCTTCGGTACCGCTACTGTTGTTTTTAATGCGCCACACAATGTAGGAAACTTCTCTGGAATGAGTACCCGGTAAGTTCGATTGCTATTATCCTTCCATTTGTTATCGACCAATTCGACATGTTGCAGATTTATAAACGATTGCATATCGAACTTGGGAATGTCTTTGATGTACCATTCAAAAGAAACTTCGTTGAGATCGATTATAAAGTCGTTGTACGTACGGCAGAATGCCACCATCGTATCCACCTCAACGTTCTTGTCCAAACCGATCTGCATGATTTTCATCAAGCGTTCTTGCAACAAATTTATCTCCGGGAGGTTTATCTTCGTCAAAAATTGATCAATGATGTCACTTCGAGTATTCCAAAATCGGCTGAACACATCCACCTGGTCGCGGAAATTATAAAAAAAAGCGACATTTTGGTTGCTTTTGATGCTGAACATATTCAGTTGTTTCTGGAGAACAGCCTTATCCAGCGATGTCATGTTATGATACGAGCAGGATTGGGCGATGAAATGAATTAGATTATGCGTGACAACGCGCAGAGTTTCCATCTGATCATACTTTGCGTCACGAATCATTTGGATATATTCATCGAACACGTTATTGAACAAATCGAGCTCACAGTTCTTCGGTAGAACATGAAACAATACATCATCCAACAGACAATACCAAACGTAGAAGTCATCTGGAACCCCAAGTGGATTCGGTTTGGAACTATCATTCGATAATTTTTTTTTTACTGCGTGCATTATATTCTTGAATTTACTAACATCTTTTGGGAATGAATAGTTGGTGAATAGTTGCGTCTTGTACTGAAAAGGTTGTGTGCCGAAATCCACATCAAAATGCTTTATGAGCATAAACATAAAATGGTATTCCCGTTGCAAACACTTTGTTACTGCGTTCTCCGTCTTCCAGACGAGCTGTTTGAGAGCGGACCACTCGAAACTAGAGCTCTTCAGTAAATCCGTTTCTAGATGATCAGTATGCTTAGTAATCTCGATTATCAACTCCTCCAAGCTCTTGCAAATGAAAAATAAGCTGACATTTGTCAATTGCAGGAGTTTGTCGAGGCGATTGCCTTTGATCGATTTGACTTGATTGATCCAACGGTCGGCTAGATCTTGAAGGGGTTTGTCGAAAATTTCCGGTTTCAGAGCGCTGGTCATATCAGTAAATAACTTCACATCGCTACTGCTTATCAACATCAAATGCTTCTGATCAATGGTACCGAGTGGTTTATGCAAATACGCTGGTGCTTTCGTAATCAACTTGTTCCTGTGAAGCTCAGTAATCTCCATTACCAATCGGTTCAGCCACTCGAAAAGATTCGGAGAATTGTCCTTTGGAACGTGCCTGAATCGACAGAATAATCTCTCCCTTCGAGACGCTGTCCGCTCTATACTGTCCAATATTTGGGCATACCTTTGCAGCGTTTCGTTCTTAAACCGATTATTCATAACCTTACCGCAGAGATCATAATAAGTCATGCTTCTGCATTGTTTGGGTTTCTCGACAAATTTCAGCAGCTCGATTATCGTGTTGACTTGCCCTTCGTCTGCAGCCAATTGTTTGATCACATTTTCCAAGCTCGTTAGAAATAGCTCCCGGTGCTTATCCCTGTCTGTGGTCACTTCATCCAGCAACACACGATCGACGCGAAGTTCTTCGAGTAGCACTTCAGTCGCACGTCGAAAGTCCCGTGTATCAATCAGCAGGTGCGGTCGATTGAGCTTCACTATTGCCACAAAGTTGTCATCGATAACCATCAGCGATCCTTGATTGTGTATGACGATATTAAACTGTCCGTATGTCAGTCGAGCTGAGAAGCCAAGTTGTGGCATATTGACCGATGAGGGTCGCTTTGCCTTGATGTACTCTTTCCCGTTATGATTTGAAAATTTTCCGGTCGATTCCAGAGTGACTTTTTTCGCTTTGTTATTCGCCTGATGCTTGGGTGCCTGTTTGGCCTTGCCCTGAAAGGAATAATACAGCAATCTTTTTAGTACCGGTTTATAATAAATATTCAGGGAAAAACGAATACATTCAATCGGAGATGAACTTGCCACTTGGCTAAAAATCTTCATAATAAAGCTTAAAAAAAAGAAAAGAAACGTGACCAAGCGCAAATTAATGAATTTATTTTTGTGAGAAAATATTTTCAATCGTAAAACTATAGTTTGAAAAGCTGAAAGTAGAATTCAAGTAAAGCGTGCCCGGAAATATTTTTTGTAGCTTTGTCGCGTCCGAGGTCGCGTCAGTGGTCTGATTCAACGTTAGAATTTCTTTCAGTGTATAGTTCAGTGTATTCACAGAAAATATTCGCGGATTCGGTCGAGGAGACGCAACAAACGGTTTCGAATATCTTCAGCAAGTTTTTGTGGAAGGGTGCAATGCTTACCTCTTCTCTAATTTACTTTGCTACTTTTCTGCATACCTGACGTAGCTTACCTACTATTCTAGCTATTTTGGACTGTGTTTTTGACAGCTTATGTTTTATGTTCTTCCGACTATTATCTTTTGTACCGCGAGCAGAAGTAAATAAAAAGTCCATTTTATAGTTTGTGATAATCGCGTGTTTTTCTCCGGGTTTTTCGTTCCGAAAGTCCTATCGCGGGGTGATATTCGCTGTGCTGGCCTCCGGACTCTGCCGTCAGGTTATGGGCCCAGAAAGAATCGGAACAGAAAACGGAAAGATTCGATCGGGAAGAATCGAATAGTGTTGTGTGCTTGCTCGTCGCGTCGGCTAAGTGCGATTCCGCGAAAGACCTTTGTGCTCGGTGTGAAGAGCCATTTTTTTTTTGGACAAAAGTGCGGTTGATTGAAAGTGAAGAATGGCTGATTCGAGATTTGCCATTGCCAAGTTGAACGGTACCAACTGGCAAACCTGGAAGATACGCCTCGAGATGCTGCTAGCTCGAGAGGACCTCTGGCACGTCATCGAGAAGGATATCCCGCAAGGAGCAAACCTGACTGCGATGTGGAAGAGCGACGATCGGAAGGCGAAAGCGACGATGATTTTGTTACTGGAGGACAGCCAGCTCCCGTTGGTGAGGGATTGCGCTCATGCCAAGGATGCATTCAATGCCCTCAAGCGCTATCATCAGAAGACAACCCGATCGATCCGTGTGTCGCTGTTAAAGAAACTATGTTCCACAAACCTCTCGGAAAACAGTGATGTCGAAAAACATCTTCACGATTTTGACGACATTTTCGATCGGTTGGATGCTGCAGGGATGAAGCTGGACAAGGATACCAAGGTCTGTATGCTGCTGCGCAGCCTTCCTCCTTCATTCGACGGCTTGGTTACGGCTCTGGACAGCCGTTCAGACGACGATATTTCACTCGACGTCGTCAAGTCAAAGCTGGTGGACGAATACAACCGGCAACTGGAACGAAAAGGAGGACCGGCCAAGGTGGAAAAAGCGATGCGATCGGAGATGCGTTATCCGGAGAATAAGCCGGATGTGCGTACTTGCCACTTCTGCAAGAAGCCCGGGCATATCAAGCGGAATTGCCGAAAGTTTTTGTCGACGCTGAAGAAGGATGGGAATTCGTCCCGTTCTGATACGAATGGTCATGCCAAGGCCAAAGCTGCTCAGGGTGACGTCAGAGGTGTGGCGTTCGTCGCTGGAGAAGAAAAATCGTCCAGCTGGGTGATCGATAGCGGTGCCAGCGCGCACATGACCAACGACAGGTCGTTTTTTGGATCGTTGAGTGAATTCGCTGGTGGCTGTATCACACTGGCGGATGGTAAGAAGACGAAAATCGAAGGAGAAGGAAGCGGAGTGATCCATGGCATTGGCGCTGCTGGTAATACCGTGAAGATAGAAATGAACGATGTGAAATTCGTGCCAGGACTGTCTACCAACCTGATATCGGTCGGGAAGTTGGCTCAGAAGAGTTTTCGAATAGTTTTTCACAAAAGTGGTTGTGAAATACTCGATGCTGAAGGTGTAGTTGTTGCTACGGGAAACTGCCGAGGCGGTTTATACTATCTGCGGGTTGCAGAAGCATCGATGACTGCATCTGAAGGGGTGCATAAACTCAACTGCCAGCACCAGTGGCATCGTCGGCTCGGTCATCGTGATTGGGCTGCGGCTGAGCGGATTCTGAAAGAGGACATGGCTACTGGAATCAAGGTGAGCGAATGCGGGCTACGCCTGGTGTGCGAATGCTGCATGGAAGGTAAGTCTGCTAGGCTTCCCTTCCCCCCGGTCGTTGACCGGAAGTCCTGTCGAGTGTTGGACATTGTCCACACTGACTTATGTGGACCTATGGATAACGTCACCCCGAGTGGCAATCGGTATGTGATGACGATCACTGATGATCACAGCCGATTTACAGTCACATACCTTCTGAAACATAAATCGGAAGCAGCCGGTAATCTGAAAGATTATGTTCGATGGGTCGATAATATTTTCGGGCGCAAACCACACGTTGTGCGCTCTGATGGAGGGGGTGAATTTGATAATAAAGAGCTGCGGGCGTTTTACAAATCGGAAGGGATTCAACCGCAGTTCACGACTCCCTATTCTCCCCAACAGAACGGTGTTGCCGAACGGAAAAACAGGTCGCTGACGGAGATGGCAACGTGTATGTTGGTAGATGCTGGATTGGAGAAGCGGTACTGGGGTGAAGCTATTCTCACTGCTACGTACCTGCAGAACCGACTACCATCAAGATCGATCCCGAAGACACCGTATGAGCTGTGGTGGAGTCGTAAGCCGGACCTCAGCCATCTTCGGGTGTTTGGAAGCCACGCCTACGTGCACGTACCGGACGTCAAACGCAAGAAATTGGATAGCAAGGCGACCAAGTTAACGTTCATCGGGTATGCAGTAGACCAGAAAGGATATCGTTTCGTGGACCTGGAGACGGATCAAATCACCATAAGCCGGGACGCACGGTTCATCGAACTCGGGAATGGTACTACGACAGTGGAAGTATCGTTTCCGGTTGCAAGCAAGGAGGCTGAAGAAGAAGAAATCCAGCTGCTGCCGAAGAAAGAAGACATTCCAGATAAGGATCCGGATGAAGACGAACGTGAAAGTGATCCCGAAGACTACTATGAAGCGGATAGTGGAGATGAAGGTGCAAGTTCAACCCTTCGGCGAACAGAACGGTCGACTCGAGGTGTGCGTCCGAAGTACCTTGATGATTTCCAGCTGGAGTATGCTGCAGGCGTAGCAGCGTGTGCAGTTGAAGAACCTGTTAACTTGAAGGATGCCATGGAAGAACCTGTGTGGCGCAAGGCGATGCAAGAGGAGTTGGACGCTCATCAGCGTAACGGAACGTGGCGGTTAGTGCCGCTGCCGGAAGGACGCAAGGTCATTGGATCCAAATGGGTCTACAAGGCGAAGCGAGATGAAAACAACCGCATAGTTAAGTTCAAAGCTAGATTGGTGGCTCAGGGCTATGCGCAACGGTTTGGAGTTGATGTTGGTGAAGTTTTTGCTCCCGTGACCAGTCAAGCAACTTTCCGGACGTTTCTGACAGTGGCAGCGAAGCGCAATATGTTCGTTAAACATCTGGACATCAAGACAGCGTATTTGCATGGAATCCTCGAAGAAGAAGTCTACATGCGCCAACCTCCGGGCTTCGTTTCTCCCGGAAAGGAAAAGCTTGTTTGCCGTCTTCAACGAAGCATATATGGTTTGCGTCAGTCGGCTCGCTGTTGGAATAAAAGACTACATGAAGTGCTCGTGAAGAACGGATTCAAGGCAGCAACGGCAGATCCCTGTTTGTATGTGAAGGATGGCGGGAAGGCTAGAGTACTTCTGTTGGTATACGTTGATGACCTGTTGTTAGCGTCTACGGATGAAAGCGAGATGACGAAGATCCAGGATCGCCTGAATGCGGAGTTCG
This sequence comes from Ochlerotatus camptorhynchus, assembly GCF_037179485.1. Classification (NCBI taxonomy): domain Eukaryota; kingdom Metazoa; phylum Arthropoda; class Insecta; order Diptera; family Culicidae; genus Ochlerotatus; species Ochlerotatus camptorhynchus. The sequence goes on along the minus strand of NW_027040547.1, from coordinate 36,261 downwards.
AGTTGACCAGCCTCGGGGAAGTGCGGCATTTCCTGGGAGTTGAAGTGAAGCGTGAAGGAGATACGTTCAAGGTGAGCTTGCGCAATTATATTGAAAAACTGCTGAAGGAACACGGAATGGAAGAAGCAAAAGCAGCGAAGTCGCCGATGGATCCTGGATACTTGAAGATGGTGGATTCAGGAAAAGCGTTCGACGATCCGACGAATTACAGAAGCCTGGTTGGTGGATTTCTCTATCTGGCCGTTGTTGCAAGACCGGATATTGCCGCCAGTGCAGCCATTCTGGGAAGGAAGTTCAGCGAACCGACGGATTGTGATTGGACAGCAGCGAAGCGTGTACTACGGTTCTTGAAAGGCACGAAGGACTATCAACTGCAGTTGGGCGGAACTGGTGATCAACCTCTGTTTGGTTTCTCTGATGCAGATTGGGCAGGTGACGTCTGCAGTCGTCGTTCTACTTCCGGAGCGGTGTTCGTGTTCGGTGGAGCTACAATTTCGTGGAAAAGCCGTCGTCAATCTTGCGTGACCCTTTCGTCCATGGAAGCCGAATACGTAGCGCTCAGCGAGGCGTGTCAAGAAGCGTTGTGGCTCAGGCAGCTGCTCAAGGATCTTGGCGAGCAACAGGATCAGCCCACGGTTCTCAAGGAGGACAATCAGGGATGTTTGGCGTTTGTGCGGTCGGAGAGGACAAGCAGACGGTCCAAGCATATCGACACCCGAGAGCGATTCGTCCAGGAGCTGTGTGAAACAAAGAAGATACGGCTGGAGTATTGTCCGACGGAGAATATGACAGCCGACATCATGACGAAGCCTCTAGGACCACAAAAGCACCGAGAATTCTGCGTATTGCTCGGGCTAAAGGAAGAGATTACACATTGAGGGGGAGTGTGGAAGGGTGCAATGCTTACCTCTTCTCTAATTTACTTTGCTACTTTTCTGCATACCTGACGTAGCTTACCTACTATTCTAGCTATTTTGGACTGTGTTTTTGACAGCTTATGTTTTATGTTCTTCCGACTATTATCTTTTGTACCGCGAGCAGAAGTAAATAAAAAGTCCATTTTATAGTTTGTGATAATCGCGTGTTTTTCTCCGGGTTTTTCGTTCCGAAAGTCCTATCGCGGGGTGATATTCGCTGTGCTGGCCTCCGGACTCTGCCGTCAGTTTTTACAAACCAAAACACCCTGTTTTGGTCCAATTTGGCATCTTGCCACTACTCAACAGTGACAAGGAAAATAGTGTCATTGTGGTACTTCGTGACATTAATCTTCCAAACTGTCCAGCGCTCCGACCGATCGAGAAATTTTAGGCAATAATAAAGGCTGATTGCCGGAAAATTGGAGGAAAGTCAAAATCGGTTCAAAACTTCAAGCAGAAGTGGACAAAAGCTTACAAAACCAGCTTGCCCAAACCTTGATGACAGGAAGCGAGTCTTGAGGTCTATTGTTGTTAAGTGTGTAACTACAGTACCCTAATTGCCCCTACTGCGTCAATCAAGAAATGTAAACAAAAAGTTAAACACGTTTTCAATAAAAGTTGAATTCGTTTTTCCTTAATTCGCTAGTTTTCTCGTTTTATTTCATCCTTATCCGAAACCACCTCAGGTTTTGGGCCCGGTCGCGCTTTAACGGAATAATCTCGGAAGTGCAGTGTTGTTTTTTTTTTTTTCGTTATGCAGGAGGAAAAATTCGATCGTGTGTTGTTGCCGCTTTTCGATGGCTTGAATTTCGTTGCCTGGAAGTTCAGGATGCTGATTTTTCTGGAAGAGCACGAGCTCGTGGAATGCATCCAGACTTTTGCAGCGGAAGTGGAGGAGCTGATTGTCCTGGCGAACGACACGAACGAGGTGAAAGCGGAAAAGGCGAAGAAATCGAAGAAGCGGATGAAGAAAGACCGCAGATGCAAGAGCCAGGATAAATGCGCAAGCAATGTTTCGCGCGAGCAAATCGTAGGCGATTTCGCTGTTAGGGCATGGTTTATAGCGGCGCAAATAAATCAATGTACAGCGGCACTAGCGAACAGAAAAATAAATCAACACAGAAATTCAAAACAACCCAAAATTAAGTTCTTTTCACTCATATATTATGTTTCATACCGTAACCCAAATTTGAGTAAATCGATTCTAAATTGTTTGCATTTAACTACGGCTTTACAAGCCAGGATAAATTACTCATCGCTAAGTTTTTTTTTTACGCAAATTTCAATTCACTCAAATTTGACTATACTTCATATTACTCAATTTTGGCTTCTGGTGCGGAACTAGACGGTTGAGTCGAATCTTTCGTTCTGTTTTTGACAACAATAGTAAGTGGGCATGAAACAGAGAGATAAAATAACTTAAATTTGAGTTTTAAAAACCCAAGCGATGTATACAGAAAAATAAACGAGAAGCCAAAATTTAGTGAGATGCGATATAGGTACATATCGATTTGTTACTAATAAAATTATTTTTCAGTTCATGTGTAACTATTCTTGTGTTAGAAAATATTCCAAACTAACTATTTCTTTGAAAACTGTTGTGGTCCTGAAAAGGGCCGTTTCGATGGCCTGTGGCTCGGAAAAGAGCCGTTTTGATATTGTATGGCCCTCATAAGGACCGTTCTGGTGATGTGGTTGGTTTAAATGGAATTATGTTTGTCGCACTGAAAAGGACGGTTTTCATTTGATGCACATGGCCGTCTGTTGAGCGGCAAGCAAATTACCCGGCTGTTTGCCCCAGGCAAAAGTGTAGCCCTGATATTAGACGAATCTTCACTTTACTTTGCGGCATTAAAAAATTATAAACCAAAAAAAAAATTATAAGGAGGGAAAATGGAAAAGCCATATCACCAAAATTTCACAGTTAGTTGAAAAGACCCATACAAACAAGATGACGTTATTGGATTTTCCCCAGAATCCTGCAAAATTCACAAAAATACATATTTATAAAAAAAAAACATTAATTTTATTAAGAAAAGAGAGAAGGATTAGTAATTAGTTATTAGTATGTAAGGGCCCATGCATTGATTATGTTACACTAAATCAAGGAGAAATTTACCCCCCCCCCTATCGTGACGTTTTTTCTATACCTAATGCATTGCTTGTCACAAAATCTTAGACCCCCCCCCCCCAGCTAGAGCGTGACATAATATATGCATCAACCCTAACCCACATTCATCAAGATTCATCCCTTTAGAAGAAAAGTGGGTTTGCTCATGAAATTAGTAAAGCCAACTTTAATTATTTATGAGTATTCGACTAGTACTTCAAAATTGGGTACTTTTTATCCTCCTAACTTAAACTTGAAATCAACAAAAAAAAATCTTTATTTGAACGATGAATCAATAGCGCATTCAACATTCCAGTTTTTCGGATTGATTTTTACACTTAGGAAAGAATGGAATACAACGCACCCCCTGGGCAGAACGCACCAGCTGACTTTCATTTGTGTTTTTCATGGCTTTTACGTAACTTTTTTGCTGTCGTATCAAGCAGTACTTCTAGCATAGCATCTAAACTCAAAATCCTACATGATAAATCCTAGAATTGGATTAAAAATTCCAAGAAAAACTAAAAATAAAATGAAAAAGAACATCTTACCCCGGGGGTGCGTTATGTACTGTTCTCCCCTACACACTGATAACTTCTGCTCTTTAAAAATTGAGTTACTTTTTTACTGAATCGCCAATGATTCTTTGTTACCCATTTTAACAAATTTGATTAAAAATACTCTTTTTGGACAGCTTGGAATGAATTTAATAAAAATGAGTACAAGATACTCATTTAGAGGGTACTTTCAAGTTAGAGTGTACCGTTGACTCACACTCAAAAATATTACAAAACTAATATAGACTAAATTTTATGCATTTTATGGTTTATCTCTATTTATACATTGGCGAGATTGAAATTTTCGTAAAAATTATACTTAGTCAGATTAGCGGAGTGGAATAAGATCAGTGAATACTAAAATTTTAAAAATTGACAAAGTTAAAAGCGATGGTGCTCGTAGTCGTTTTTCAGTTCGTATTTATTTAGTTGTTGCTAAATATTATGTCGCGTCGGTGTCGTGCGTTTTGAGTTTTAAATACTCAGTAGTATGGAGAAATTTCTAAAAATTGCTGGTTATTCAGCTCTGAAAACCTACGCTTTTGCAAATTTCTCCAGTAACTGTAACTGAGTAAAGCATATACCAGATGAGTGACATGTAGTTTTGAGCTTTTCTGGTGGAAAATTTCTGTTATTTAATATTTTGTTGTATTGCAACAATAATAGTTAAATGTTTATTTTTATATGTTCTGGGCAGGGTTTTCATAAAATGTTTTGTATGAAATCATAACTAACCCATTTATTTATTTATTTGTGTTCATAATTTAATTGTGGTCCTAAAAGTGATTTTTATGAGATTAAGCCAAAACGCTCAGCTTAGAAGTATTATGGATTCTGATAGTTTAGCAGGCATATACAATTTCAGGTGATAATGGCAACTGACATTTGAATAATACCCCTACATGCGTAATTAAACTATTTATTTAGAAACAATCTCACGAGCATGAATACCTTCCCTTATTGTTGTAAAAATAGATAAATGTTGATCAATTATAAATCAAGTTTTAACAACATTTACTTTTCATTCATATCACGCAACTGTCATATATCAACAGCAAACCCGTTGTTCTTAATTAGTTTGTCGACCATGAACCATGTGTTTACAGCCATCCTCAAAGAGTGCGGTGGGTGCCCGAAAAAAAATAACAACAAAAATACATTAAAAAACAATGTAACAATAAGACGAAAATTATTGTCTTAACAATGATTTATATTGTTACGTCTACAATAAATTTAACTTGATTTATGTTGCACAAAACAGTAAATTTCATGGTAAATGGAAAATTTACAATAAAAAAGGGGGGTTGTTAAGTATCTTAACATTGAAATTTTCGTGATTATTCCATATATTATTTTTTCAATAACATTACATATTATTGTTATTTTACTGTTGGTTGGCGAATTTATTAATTAAAAAAATAACAGTGTACTTTAGAGTGTATGCGTTGGCTTGACAGGTCTACTTTATCGACTTTAAAAAGAAATCGAAAAAATAAAACATCGCCCCGGGAAGGGAAGGGGTGGTATGTCTGTTACGGGTGAGTCCTTTTTTTACTGGTTGTGGATTGAGATTCGATCCAGAACTTGTGAGAAATTAAGGCCAACTCCCCTGCACTCGACCTCCCTAGGTCACGTCTCCTTGGTGGTTTAGCGTCGTTGATAAGTTAATGCATTCGACTGGAGAGAATCGCCCATGAAATATGCTTCCACCTGAGAGTTCCTTACTGACATCTTCAAGTGGTGGAATTTTTTATTATTATTGTATGATTATTGACTGCACGGAAAAGGTCTGCATTAAGCGGGATTTAGATGAGGCAGGTGAGTTGAATTCAACTCAAACCGATCTGGTCGTAGACGTTCAATTGACTTGGCAACGAATAGAGCAAGTTCGATATCGGTCAGATTTCTGGACGTTCATTTCGCAGTTCAAGTGAGTTGAACGCTGAATTGAACCATTTTAACCCAGCTTTAGAGAGGGTCAAGGATAAAGCTGGGTTTAGACTAGGCAAGTCAAATGATCAACTCAGTTGAATTCAATTGGCTTGAAAAGTTGAGCCTGGCTTACCTTTTTTCAATTCAAGTGAGTTGATCAAGTCAGTTGAATGGCATGGTTTACACGTTAAATTCGCGTTCAAGTCAGTTGAATTCAACTAACTTGATCAATTGACTTGCCCTGTCTAAACCCAGCTTAAGAGATGAGCGGACGCGGACTGGCTGGTTTTGAGTCAAACGAACTGTCAAAGCCAGAGCCATACGAGCAGCGCCTGTCTTGATTACATTGGCAGTGTTGCTGACCCTCTCATAGTCTGCATGCTTCAATCAGTTTTATTTTTATTGTTCGTGAAGTAACCCACAATGAAAACACACCAATATTTAATGTAACAATATTTTTTATTGTAATAGAGTTGTTCATTATTGTTCATGATCGAATCATGTTAACAATAAAATAAATGAAAAATACGATAAAAATCATTGTAACAACATTTTATTATGTACATTAATTGTACAGTACATCAATCATTTTTATTGTCGACAATAAATATTAATGTTAGAGCATTGTCTCCACTGAAAATTTCACTTTAATTTTTTTTTCTTGTGGTGCCGTCCATCCAACGTTTTTTCTCAGTTGTCTTCTAACCTACCTAGCTGATTTTTTGCTAGAGCTTAAGGTTAACCCTAACATCAACCATTGTACGTAAACATCAGTTTTCTACCAGCCAATGGTGATGAAACATTTTTTGTAGTGCATCCAACTTTGAAAATATACCTTTTCTCATGACTCAGGAGAAGTTTCCCTTAGCGTTAGCGTTAGCATTGTTATGATATACTTCGTAGATTGGATACTAGCGACACTCACGTCTCTTCTGAAATTCTCAGTTAGACTACTTTCAGGAATAATGATGAGGAGTAAACATTGGTTCCAATCTAAACAAGAGTAACAGAAGCATGACTGTCGCTATTCCCGGCCACGCCCATCTTTACCATAACTAGGGATAGGGAAGGAAATGTTGATGTAGTACTTACTTAACGAGAGGCCACCGACTTAGCGACACCCTCATAAGTGCTACGGAGTTGGAGGGTTGGGTAGGGTATTCGGTTAGGATTCACCTCAAGTTGGCGATGCAACCAAAAGTATGTATTGTTTATTTGTTGTTTATTTAATCTCTCGATAGTCGGCTATCGAAAGAACATATTAATTTTGTTTAGTGATAATGAATTTTAAGAGTCATGACTACAATAGATCAAATTACTGGTCGCAGTGGTTTTATGTCCCGAACAGAGGAAAAAAAAAGAGTCATGACGGAGAGCTTGGGATTAAACCCATGATTTTCTGCTCAGTAAGCAAAAACGATCCCTCCAGGGTCATCGAGCATCTCAGAACCACAACGCTTCGCGACAATACAGAACTACGTTTTCGCTTGATATGCAAATACTTTCCGAGGTTAATGTTCAATATCAAATATACAAATGATGGACGATTTATTGTGCTGTGGAAGAGCTTGGGGTTAAATCCATGATTTTCTGCTCAGTAAGCAAAATCGATCCCTCGAGGGTCATCGAGCATCTTATAATCCACAGCGCTTCGCGTCAAAGTACGAATATATGGATGAACTATCTATTATTGAATAACTAATATTTACGATAATTAAATGAAATAAATAAAATATAAACTACAAACAAAACGTGACTGCTAAAATCTCAAAAAGATATTCTGACAAATATATTTCACGCCACCAGGAATCTCAAAACTATTAGACGTTATAATGATACTCTGCACATGTTAGACACAAGAAGAGGCCAAAAAGCAAGCGTCCGACACACAAAACCCGTAAAATCCACTTGCAGTCACAATCAACGATTCTACGAATCGCGAGCGCTCACGAATCATAAAACCGCTGACTGCGACACTCTGAAAGCGAAATTGACAGGCTCTATGCGTCAAACACCCGCCCTCCAATCTTCTCCCGCATCCAACAGCACAAATCTCCATTACAACAACTAACGAATTCAAAACTCCGAAAATCACTCATCTATAGCAAGTGAGTGGAAGCAACCCTGCATGCAACCATTCTTCATTATACACTTTTTCTGCCTATCTTTCTATTAGGCCTGTGGACATGCGTTAGCTTCGAAACTTCTAACCAAACTGGGTAAATTTTCAGATCACAAAAAAAAACTTGAAAAAAACTTTCAAAGGTAATTACAAGTAAAATAAATATTGATTATTTTACGCAAAAACGAGCAAGTAATATTAAATCTCTTGTATCATATGCTAATGCAAATTGACTGTAACAAAAATAATATGCTTAATTAAAATAAAATATTATTAAAATTATGTGCAAAATTTACTAGAAGATCATTATTTTATTGGTGAGCAGTTTTTAATAAACCCTCCCAGTTCCTCTGTATACAGAACAAATCTGATACTATAATCAGAATTGCTCAGTCTGCATGAAGCAGCCAATTTCATCAAGGAAGTTCTATTAACAACCAAGAATTAATCGTTTGAGGCATACTGAAGCATTAAGAAGGTGATATGTGTCACTATAGGAAATCATCATCGTTGCAAATGTAAAAAAATTAAACATAACCCTTTGCTTCAGTACCGTCCATGGGGAGGGAGACTCAGGAGAAGTTTCCCTTCTGCGCACAAACACAACTTACTAGGGGAAACAGCCCTATTGTTGCGGTACGTTAGCAGCGTTAGAAGCCTATTGTTGTGTATGGAGGTCCTCCATACACAACAATAGGCTTCTAACGCTGCTAACGTTCCGCAACAATAGAGCTGTTTCTCCTACTTTTTTTTCTCTGAATCAGTGTTGGGAAAATATCAAAAAATCCAATTCCACCAACGCCCAAGATCACACTTGATTTTCGTTGACAAAAATCAACAAGCAAACAACTGCGGTTGATTTTGCTAGCTGTGATATCGCAGCTCGAAATATCAAGCTAAAAAAACTCACCAACTTCAAATCTCACCAAACTGTGGTGAGATTGAGTTTAACGATTTTTGCTTTACACCCGAATGCAACCAAAACTTCCATAACGCCTTGCAGCAGTCCCTTCGCGTCTGCCACCGTTGAAGATTAAAAAGAGATAGCAAACTATGCTTGCTCTTTCTAAGAAAACGACGTGCAATGGAATCCTTTTTGTGTCGAGTCAACTCTCAGCTTGTTTTTGCACGTTGTGAATAGTCTCATAATATCAAAGGAGCTTATAAAATCAATATCAAGCATGATATTTTGTTCCAATATCACGCGTGATATTGCGAGCGCATGAGAGTGGAAAAATATCAATTGATTTCTGATTTTGCCAGATTCATGGGTTGACATATGTTTCATGTACTGATATGCTTGCAGGCCCAAAAATCTGTACTAATATTTAGGCATTCAGATAAGTTTTTAACTGTTTCCTGTGCTTTATGGTTATGTGTAAAATATACTGTAAAGTAATTTGTGTTGACTTGTTCTTTAAATTAGCATAATAATAAATATTTCCATCTCGTAATTTAAAATATTAAGGGGAATTATTCAAGTAGCAGGTGCCATAAGAACCTCAAATTTTAAATGTCTGCTAATCTATCTAAATTCATCAACCTTCTAACGCTAAAAGATTTGGCTTAAACTCATAGGAACGTATTTTTCACTTAAAGGACCACAAACAAATTCTGAACACTTGTATATTAAAGAGCTAGTTATGATTTCACATAGTACACCTCATGAAAAACCTGTCCAGATCATGTAAACAATAACATTAAAGTAATATTGTGTTGTGAAAGCTCAAAACTACCTGCCACTCATCTGGTCATATCTTAAACACTATTTGTTCAAATCGTTTGCCTTGAAAACACATCGGAAACGTTTTCCAAAGTGTAGAGACAATTTGAGCCCAAAATATTAAGAAATAAAGAATTCCGCCTGGGGTGAAAATAGCCCATTTTTGATAACTTAATATTCTCCGGAAATTATTCCGTATACTCTATTTGCTGTACACCTATAACAGTCTGCATTAAAATACCTTAAAAATGTCGTACCAACATCAAAAATAGCTTGCTTGGTTGTTGAGTAATATCTTCTTGGAGATAACATTTCTGAAAATCTCGGAAATCCAGGGTTAAGACCAAAACCATAGAAGTCGTTTGTTCAGAATGTCAAAATAAGCGTTTTGGCAAAGTTTGGTTCAAATCGGTAACATTGACCACAGGTGGTGTATACGCTTGAGCTGGAATGACCGACATGTATACTAGCGCTGCGTACTGTTGAAATTCTTAACTACTGTACACCAACAAAAAATCTTGACTTCCTGAACAAGTTTGCCCAAGAAAGTAACTTTCTAACTGGTCAAGATCTCGAGCTATTGTATATGTGATAATTTCACGTACATACTAGCGTCGCGTAGTGAGAACATTCTGAACTACTGTCCACCAGCGAAAAGATCTTGACTTCCTGAAAAACTTTGCTGAAGACAGTAACTTGCCCTTTGGAATATAATTACTTAGCATAGTGGTCGTTTGGTATAATAGTAATTTGGCTTAATCGACGTTTGGCATAAAAATATTAACATTAATGTATAATTCTACGTACTTCTTTAGAGTTTTTGTTGTTGTTGTTGTTGTTGTTGTTGTTGTTGTTGTTGTTGTTGTTGTTGTTGTTGTTGTTGTTGTTGTTGTTGTTGTTGTTGTTGTTGTTGTTGTTGTTGTTGTTGTTGTTGTTGTTGTTGTTGTTGTTGTTGTTGTTGCAGTCATTAGTAGCGCTTTCACACTGCTTTCATATATCGCACAACCAATGCAAAATGGTCCGAAACGATAATTTAGCTAAAAAAAATGTTTACTCCATTCCTACTCATTGTAGAAGGTAAGTGTCTTCGGAGAAGTAGTTTATATTAAAATGGGCATCCATTTAGCAAAAACGATTTTTAGAGTGGTCCTCATTTTTACTTAAATCAGTAATCTAACTCTATAACTCTAAGTTATAGGTGGTTAGATTTTTAACCAAAGTTGTAGAAAAAAACTATTTCAAACAGCTATGTTCAAGACATTGTAGCTCTTCATCTGACAATAGCCAGAGCTATCTTTCTGATTGAAACTAGGGTGTTTCTAAAAAACAGTTTTTTACTATCACTTGTTTGTTTCAAATGTTACGGAAAAGTAATCTTCAGAAGAGTTATAGAGGAACTTATGGCACACATTTTTGCTCAACAATATATTTGAGTAGAATTAAAGATTTAAATGTTGGTTGATTTTTGGTGAATGGTTTTGTTTGTCCAATTTTCATCTTGGACGCAAAATGTTGATTTAACTTTTCGATACCTTACACAGTTGTCAACATGGCGTACATCAACTCAAAGAACAAGGATCGATGTGTGCGTTTCTGCCGTTCCGTGTATGGCGAACGGTGGATGTATAATCAGTCCGTCTTTAAGAATATGGAAGCCTACGCTATCCTGGGGCTGTGGACGCGCAAGAGTTTGCGCCCCAAGAATCGTCTTCATATGTTGACCTTCGTCAATAGCGAGCGTGCGAAAGTCAACAGAATGCGGGCGTTTGAATCGGTGATGGTGCTGAACGAGGCAGGAGGAAAGGTGCGGGAAGCTGCATCGACGGAGCCTTCGGTAGACGTTGGCGCAGAAGCGATGGGAGCCGTGAAGGAGTCACTTAATAATTTTTTTATTGCCGCAAAGTCGGTGGAAGGATAAAATTCAGGTTTTTTTTTTTATAAATACGTATTTTTGTGAATGGGGAAAAACCAATAACGTCATCTTGTTTGTATGGGTCTTTTCAACTAACTGTGACAATATGGTGATATGGTTTTTCCATTTCCCCACTTTATAATTTTTTTATTGCTGAAAAGTCGGTGGAAGGATAAAATTCAAGTTTTTTTTTTATAAATACGTATTTTTGTGAATGGGGAAAAACCAAAAACGTCATCTTGTTTGTATGAATCTTTTCAACTATGATATGATGACACGATTTTTTGATTTTACCCTCTTTGTAATGTTTTGATTGCCGCTAGACCGGTGTTAGGATAAAATTTAATTTAATCAAATCCATATGTTTGTATGGAAAAAAGTTTCTGGTAGCTTGTAATGAAGTTTTTCAAAAATCTGTAATTTTTTACTTTTCCATTAATTCTTTTCTTTTAATTTCCATAACATTATTCTTTTCCATGATTCATTTCCATTAATTTCCATAACATTATTATTGAGAAATTGTAGTTTAGGTTGATTGAATTTATTTAATGTAGCAGCTACACGGGGGGTCTTCAATCTCTGATACAGTATCGGACAGTGAATGCTCATGCTATGCTCTTCCGAAGCATAGAAACATGATGCGTCCTATAATATTTTTGATTATCACGAACGCCTGGCTGATGTACGTTTGAAGGTTCTTTCAATTGATTTTCTATAGCGTTTAGGAGCTCCCCCTTACGTATGCGCCTTGGGGGAGGGGGAGGGGCTAGTTTTCGTTATGTAGTGTGTACTGTCCATATTTATATTTTTTTAAATATACACAGACGCACTGGAATGGGCGGTAAAAACATCTTTTCAACTCGGCTACCTCATCCTACAAAATCGTTTACTGCTTTGATTATTGTAATAGGAATGAGATATTAGTTTATTCCAATATATGGTATATTTATTCCATCTCATCTGTTTAAACAATTTTCAGTTCTTGTATTGAAATTTTATCAGTGTAATAATTCTTTTATTGATTTTTATTTATTTCATAATTAATTTCTTGTCACGTACCACTGCATCCCGCGAGCAAAACTTTGTGCTCAGCGGATTCTAGCCCTATGTAACGTATTGGAGCGGAGCTTTGCATGACTGAAATAAGCTTCGGAATGCTTGCATTCTTGCAATGGGCTATTGTAGCTGCGGTAGAGCTGTCACCTTCTAACTCCAGGGTTCAAGCTTCTTTGCATTCATAAGAAATGATTTTGCAGGCAGATTTTATCCATAATACCACTGCCAGACAGTGGGAGTTAGGCCAAGGGCGAATCTTCATTCTAATCTACGATTCTACATACTATTAAGGGGCTGTTCATAAACTACGTAGACAGTTTTTTGGGATTCTTGACCCCCCCCCTCCCCCTGCGTAGACAATTGTCCATACAAAAATTTTAAAATTTGTATGGGCCGTGGATACTTGTCAACCCCCCCCCCCCCCTAAACTGTCTACGTAGTTTATGAACAGCCCCTAATAACATTTTACACATCAGAATGAATTGTGCATATATTTAGGAACAACAAACATTGTCAGGCGCAAAGGAGCAACAGAATCGAGCTGATAACGTTTCTTAATTCCAAAATCTGAAGACTGTTTTGAATAATTTGTTTAGGTAATGGGGAGCAACAACGGACAGATAAACTACTTACAGCTTCTATTTATTAAATGCTTGATATAATGATTTCCAGCAACACCGGCTGGGCGTATCTTATGGCTTACCCTCCCTACTAACAAAAACCACCCTTCCCGTAACACTTATGAGGGGTCGTAGAGTTCTCTGCATCTCTCTTAAGTAAGTGTCGGACTAACATTCCTCCCCTTTCCACAGCAGATGCAAGGACGTGACCAGGTCTGCTCTGGTCTGTTGGAGGGAGACACATCCTTTATCTAAGAGGTAGTAAATAATCACAAATTACTATCTAACAGCAACGGATGAAGGTGGGTCTCCTTCTTAACAACAGTTTGGAGTTCGTACCACCTACGACATTGTGCAACCTGGTTTATGCTATGCTATACTATGCAGATTGCTGGATGAAGAAACCAAGAGCCGAGGTATGGAATTGGTTCCATCTTAGAGCGGAGAACCAACCTTTTCCGGATCGAAGGTAGTGAAGCAGAAAAAGCTGATTTGTTTTCACTGCAAGAAGGAAGGGCATAAGCAGATCAATTGCTACGATCGGAAAAAGCAGTCAAGTCAGAAGAAGCAGCAAAAGTCGAAAGCCTACGTTGCCGAAGCGGACGACGGAAAAGGAGTTTGTTTCGTCGGTGTTAATGGCGGAATGAATCTGCCAGACCAGCAGCGTACCCGATGGTTTATTGATTCCAGTGCAACGTCCGGGACAGAGGGCTGTTCAGCAAATTGCGTCGTATGGAGAAACCGGTCGAGATTGCAATAGCAAAGGACGGTGAGACGATAATGGCGGAACATACTGGCACTGTGAAAGTTATTTCACTCGTTGATAGGAAACAGAATGAGTGTACGATCGAAAATGCATTGTTTATGCCTAAACTTCGCTGCAATTTGTTTTCGATGCTAAAGGTGGAAAAAGCCGGAATGCATGTGGTGTGCGAGTCCGGGAAAGCGAAAGTCTATAGAGATTCCGAAGTCGTGGCACCGACGGTTCGGCCATCTGAACGAGAACAGTCTAAAGCATTTGGTTCAGTATACCATGACATCAGGAATGAACATCTATAGACGAATGTCACGCTAACTTGACAAATGGTTGGCAGCACCCTCTCAGATGTCAATGAAACTTTGTAAGTGTATAGATTTCGTCTACTTAAGCAACTTTGCATACTTATTTTCTTAAAAAAATATATAGACCAACATTTGGAAAGGCCAGAACTTTTTTGTCATCATTTTTTTCAAAAAATTATAACTAAATAATGTCAAGTCCTACAAAAATGTTGCCAAAGGATGATTTGTAGAGAAATAAATGAGCTTTTGTAAAAAATATATAAAAACATTAAAATCTTTTTTTTTCTACACTGACAAAAAATAATTTTAAAAGCTTAAAAATGAGATTTCTCAAAAATACAATTTTTTTTAATCTGAAACTTTTATTAAAGATAGACATACCATTTATCTACAACTCGTTGATGCATCCCAAGATGGGCACTTTTAAAGGAAAAAAGTTATACATCATCAGGATATCACAACTCTTTCATTTGTGTCCTTCAAAGTTGGTCTTGATCCATCGTTGAAATCTAAGGCTTTGGATCCAGAAACTTGGCCTGAGGGTGTGTTATTCCGGGAGTTTGAAGATTACGGATCCCAAAAATTTCGGGTTCCTTTGAAGTACCGGAAACCAATAACACCGTTGCTGCCAGTTCAGCCACTCCTGTAATGGACTTGAGTTAATTTGCTTCGTCCCGGGACGCACTAGCTTGAGCATTTCGGAAGCCCCTGATCCCCCCATCACAGTCGAGCCATTCCTGCCAGCGTTCAGCAGTCGTCCTGGTCCTGTATTTGGGTGTGGAGAAGGAGTCTTCCAATCCACTACTACAGGCAAGTACACATTCATTAATGAAAATGTTGTACCTGATACGTTCGACGCTTCCAGTCAATCACTTCCCGCTCGTCTCTCATCATCTGGACCAACCGTTCCAGCTCCGGGATGCACGTCTGTAAGCCTCATGGAAGCCCCTGATCCCCTCATCACAGTCGAGCCACTCCTGCCAGCGTTCAGCAGACATCCCGGTCCTGTGTATGAGAATGGAGCAGGGGTCTTCCAAGCCACTACTACAGGCAAGTATGTATTCAATATCGAAAATGATATACCTGATACTTCCGACGTTTCCAGTCAACCACTTCACGATCGTTTTTCACCATCTGTATCAATTGTTCCGGCTCCGGGATGCACGCCTGCAATCCTCATGGAAGCCCCTAATCCCCTCATTACAGTCGAGCCACTTCTGCCAGCGTTCAGCAGTCATCCCGGTCCTGTGTATGAGAATGGAGAAGGGGTCTTCCAAACCGTCATCGCAGGCAAGTATACACACATTTGGAATACTTCTCCTCCAGTAATGTCCATCGCTTCTAGCTGCCACACTCCAACCGAAGCTATTGAAATTGTTCAAACATCTCTGACCGAAGCTGTTGCAACAAGCGTCGTTTCACCCAGCATGCCAACATACCATCTAGCGTCGCATCTCGAAGTGCCCATCGCAACGAAGCGTGTTTCAGATCGCATGTTTTCTGTGTACTACCAGAATGTCAGGGGTTTGCGCACAAAAATTGCTCAGCTGCGTTTGCTGTTGTCCAGTTGTGATTATGACGTACTTGTCTTTACGGAAACATGGCTCCGTGCAGATATTGATAGCTGTGAAATCTCGTCTGATTACGTTGTTTTCCGTTGTGATCGCAATGAATTGACCAGTTGCCATTTGAGGGGTGGTGGAGTGCTGATTGCGGTTAAGAACACACTGGAGTGTGAATCTGTTTCGATGGCTAACTGTAATGAACTAGAACAAATCGCAGTTTGCATAAAGTCACAACTTCGTTCGCTTTACGTAGTTGCTATCTATCTCCCACCTAATTCGAGTACCGAGTTATATACTGCTCATGCTAATGCAGTGCAACTTGTTGCAGATCGTCTATCGGAGTCTGACATAATCTTGTCGGTTGGCGATTTCAACCTTCCTAATTTGCGATGGCATCTTGACGAGGACATTAATGGATTCATTCCTTCGAATGTATCTACTAATACTGAGTTGAACTTTACAGAAGCAATGTTTGCCAACGGGTTGAGACAGATTAATAGTTTCGTCAACACAAATGGCAGACTGCTGGACCTTGTTTTTACCAATCTACCGGAATATCTTGACCTGATTGCACCATCTTCTCCGCTGTTGCCTATAGATAACCATCACACACCAGTTATTTTACTACTTGACGAGAGTGAAGCACCAACACTACTTGACGATCATGATCATTGTTTCAAATTTGACTATTCGGCATGCGACTTTGACTTGTTGAACTCTACTTTTATGGATATTGAGTGGGAACGATTATCGAATAATGGTACGGTAGATCAGATGCTATCAGCTTTTTACGAATCTCTCTCAGAAGTTATCAACCGTCATGTACCTCGAAAAAGACAAAAATCGATATCTGTTTTCAACCAACCGTGGTGGACTCCTGAGCTACGTAACCTTCGTAACAATGCGCAACCGATATTTCCTTACAAAAACTGGGTCTGACAAAGCTAGACTCCGTGAGCTTGAGTTGGAGTACAAAGTCATTCTTTCTGCAACACATGAAAACTATTTGCTCAGTATTCAGTCAACCGTCAAGCAAAATCCTTCACGCTTCTGGGACTTCATCAAGAAACGGAAAGCTGGAAATGGAATCCCTGGCTCAGTCAACTTCGATGGAACTACTTCTCGGTCAAGCTCAGAAGCAGCCAATCTTTTTGCTACTTTCTTCGAGAGCGTGTTTAGTAAAGCATCACCCGTGCAACGTCAAAACTGTTTTGAACAGATACCGTCCCATAACATTAATCTACCGTGTATACAGTTTTCTCCAGACGAAGTACAGAAAGTTCTCGATGAGCTTGATTCAAAGAAAGGACCCGGAACAGACAGCTTGCCTCCTGTGTTTTTGAAGAACTGCGCCGCTACGCTGGCGACGCCCATCGCTGCTGTTTTCAACCGTTCGCTCCAAGACAGAACGTTCCCAAATGCATGGAAAATGGCGTCCATAGTACCGATCCATAAATCCGGAAGCTACAAGTGTGTCACCAATTATCGAGGTGTATCCATACTTTGTAGTCTCAGTAAGGTATTTGAGAAACTGATCCACACCGTTTTGTACAGAGCTGCTGCACCGATCATCTCCAACAGTCAGTACGGCTTTATGAAGCATCGTTCAACAACATCGAACTTAATGTGTTATGGATCAGCGATATCCCGTAGCTTAGAATCGAAGCAACAAGTGGATTCGGTTTATGTTGATTTTGCGAAAGCGTTTGATACAGTACCGCACAATCTCATCGCTGCCAAAATGAACCACATTGGATTTCCGACATGGATCACTGAATGGCTCTATTCATACCTGTCTAATCGCAATGCTTTCGTGATGGTGAATTCCGCACGCTCCAGGACTTTCAACATACCATCTGGCGTGCCACAAGGCAGTGTTCTCGGTCCTCTTATTTTTATCATTTATGTTAATGACCTGTGTGACATGCTCTCATCATCCAAACTTTCTTTTGCCGATGATCTAAAATTTTTCCGTGTGATTGTTTCTCCCACTGACTGTGTCGCGTTGCAAGAAGATATACATCGTGTGATAGTCTGGTGCGGTGACAACGGCATGCGCGTAAACAGCAAAAAGTGCAAAATAATATCCTTCACTCGCTGCAACAACGTTATTCACCATCAATATTACATGGGGCCGGATTCTCTAGAACGTGCAATTTCAATCTGTGATCTAGGTATTACGATCGATTCGAAGCTTAGGTTTAACGAACACATAAACATCGTAACTGCTAAAGCATATACTGTGCTTGGTTTTATTCGTCGTCATGCTTCTGGTTTCACCGATGTTTATTGTCTCAAGACGCTATTCTGCTCGCTGGTTCGCAGCATTTTAGAATATGCTTCCCCGGTTTGGTCTCCATTTTACGTTACGCATATCCTTGCGATTGAAAGGATTCAGAAAAGTTTTATAAGGTTTGCATTGCGTCAGCTCCCCTGGAATGATCCAGTCAATCTTCCAAGTTATCCCGACCGATGCAAGCTGATTGATTTGGAATCCCTCTCTGCCAGGCGTCTCAAATTGCAACGACTGTTTATCTTTGACCTCATAACAGGAAACGTGGACTGTCCTGAACTTCTGGAACTGATTCCATGGAATACTCCTCCTCGACGATTCCGTAATTCCCCGTTACTTGCAATTCCATTTCACAGAACGAACTTTGGATTCAATAATTGTTTTAATTCTTGTTTGCGTTCCTTTAATGATGTTTGTAGCGAGTTTGATTTTATTTTGACCAAACATGTGTTTAGTGCTAGAATAAGGCGTTTAGATTAAATTAGGTTTTAAGTAATGAGTCTGTACGACGTAGTCGAAGATGGTGATCAAATAAAATAAATAAAACAAAAACTTTTTCGTGTTCGCATTGAATAAAATGTATGATTTTTTTTTTCAGGGTTGGAACGACGAATTTAAAAATTTAGAAATACGTGTTTCACGTCTACCACTAAATAAGATTGAGTTAAAATCCAAATGAAAAATAAAACGATCTTTTATAAAGCTTTTGAATATAATGGAAGGGTCAACTAGTTTCGGAGATATTGACGGAATTTGTTTTGGTAAATATGGGTGTCGATATATCAAATTACATAAATCGCAAACAGGATATTTTTAACGAGTGAGAAAACCAGTTTCAATGTCACAAAATGTACCTAAAAATATATATTATTTCCCGTTTAATAATAAACAAGTGGCCACCAACCTGATGATATACCAGGTAAGAATACTCAGATCGATAATTTAAATTTACACCTTTTTTTATTTGCATGCTAAAGAAATACTTGTTTAAACCTTGCACGCACACTTATTAATTCATGTTTTACTTTTCATGTCTTACAGAAGTACCGTCAATTCTATCATTATAATCAATTGCATCATCGGACCAGTTACAGGGACCATATAATGTGGAAATATTCAATAGCATCGTTCACACATTGAATGTTTCACCAATTTCATTAAGGAACATGAGGACCATGTAACAAAATCAGCAAACATCACACAAGCAGTACGACAGAAATTTTTTAATATGGATCCAACAAACATCAGTAAAGCAGAAGCATTCGACGAAATGGTAACACAATTAAAAAATAAGTTTAATTCATCTCCTGATGATATAAATGAGCAGATAAAAGTTTTATCTGTGTTACCACATTTTTGGTCAATAAATAAAGTCGTAGAAGAGTTTAATGCATCGGTAAATATGGTAAGAAAAATGAAAAATTAGTGAAAGATCAAGGTATTCTTTGTACCATTAGTGCGCGAAGTAGACACGGAATCAGTAAATTAGATAAAAAATACTGTTATAGATTTCTTTGATAGTAATGATATAAGCAGGCCAATGCCTGGAATTAACGATTACGTGTCTGAACTCCGAAATGGCCTAAAAGAACGGGTTCAGAAGCGACTTCTTATGATGTCTCTCAAAGAGGAATATACAATATTTGAAGAAACGTATGCGAGTATTAAAATTGGTTGTAAATAACGTTGAGACCTAAACATTGTAAGCTACTTGATAGTAAAGGTACTCATAATGTCACACACATACATACAATCCATACAATACATACATACAATCCACGAAAATGTAAAATTAATGCTAAATATTTTAGGAATCGTATCCCAGGAAGAAATAATGGATAAACTGCTTTGTAATTTTTCTATTATGACGACAGAGTGTTATTTTCGAGCTTGCCACCAATGAAGAAGTTGCAGACGAACTTGCTGCACTATTGGAAGAAAGTGGTAAAGAAGATGTAATTGCCGTTAAAATCGTCTTTCTCTGAATCTGACGAAAACAAAGTACATGGTTTTCCACTCGTCACGGAAAAAAATCTCGCAATACCCCGATCCATGTGTCGGAAATTTGTGCATTGAAAAAGTTGAATCATTTAAATACTTAGGGTTGCACTTAGATTCTTGTCTTTTATGGGACACTCACTTAAAACATGTATCTAGCAAAGTTTCATCTTTATGTGGCCTCATGAAAAGAGTACGCTGTTTTGTGCCCAATGAATCATTGCTGCGATTTTATTACGCGTGTATTCATTCCATACTTCAATACCTAATCAGCGTTTGAGGTCATGCTGCTAAATCAAAACTTAAAAAATTCAAACGTTGCAGAATAGATGTGTGAAAGTAATCTTTAATCTACCTCCCTTATTCTCAGTAGTTTTGCTTTATACTAGTTCATGCCACAGAATTATCCCCATTCTAGGTTTGCGCGATTCTCAAACAATTTTGTATGTGCACAACACGTAACATAACCGTAATTTCCATCACAACAATATGTAATTTCGTCACATATCATCATCACAACAACGTAATTTCCATCATTGTTTTTTCGACTAGAGTTAACCTTCAGAGAACTAGACATGCAAATGAGTTACTGAGAAGCAAAGCATGCATGAACTTGGGTCTAGGTCGCATCACAAACTACGGTCCATTAAAGTTCAATATTCGACTTGAAAGCAATAATGAACAAAATTCTCTTTAAAAGCAAGCTGAAGCAGTATACAATTATGAACGTAAATGAATATATTTTCTAAAAGTGTCTACCATTTGCATATGTAGGTTTTTCTGGCTCCTGCATCATTAATTATAGTATTAGTATATAGTATATAGTAAATCCCTTCAAAGGAACTATGTTCGACTGGGATTTACATTGTTTTTAATTGTAGTTTTTTCTCCGCGTTTTCCTTGTTTTTTTAGTAAGTGTCCATTACCAGGGGGCTCTCTGTGCGAGCTCCTTGGTGTGGGGGTTAGTGGAGAGTATAAAAAAAAAATCAACAGTGGCTAACAACGGATTGTTGTAACTTGGAGAACATTATGAAACCTGCAGATGAGTTTGCCACGTACTTCGTAGATAAAATTGATCAGTTAATCACTCATGACTTTATTTATAACGAACAGTCTCTATTTCTAATGAACAAAAAAGATTCTCTAAAAGAAGATGATTTAATTGTTATTTGCGATTTCTCTCAGAACTATTCATTTATAATTCAGAACGCTGCTTAGGGTTACCATTGGAATAACGCTCAGGCAACTATTCACCCTTTTGTGGTTTATTATATGAAGGACAGTAAAATAGAAAACGTTAGTTTTATAATAATATCAGTGGGCATTCCATTGCGTCCTAGCAAGAAGTACGGTCGACTTGTCTCGCGCTCCGTTGTTTTGGAAGTTTTCTCGCTATTTGCTGGCGTATATTATCAATTTTTTCTCACTTAGTGTTTCCTGGTAAAGTCCCAAGGTAAATTAATTTGAAAGTGAGTTTTTTTCTGAGAAGAAGTGTTTTTCAACATCATTGGAAGAAAAGAATAATCCGTGCGATTGGCAATTCGCAAACCAATTAGTGCATCATCGTTGCGTGGTCACGCAACCTGCTCACCTTTCATCACCATCATCATCGAGTGTGAGCACCCGTCTCTACATCGTTCATCCATCATCGTGTGTACAACTGAGTGCCGAGCGTCATCCAAGCATACCACAACGAAGATCACCCACGCTGCGCGTCGCTTCTCAGCCATCTATGTAAACGCCTACACATATAACGCTCGGTGGTGGTAGTATAGGGTTATCAGATAAGTTTTTGTTTTGTGTTGTTTCTTTTCCTCCCCCATTAGTTAAATTTTTGAATATCCATATTGTGCTTCCGTTATAAGTATCTGGATTGTGTATTGTGCTTGTTTCGAATTCAAGTCGCATGGTAGAGCGTTCTCACTCCCACTAATACGGCAGTATGGACGCGATGTCGGATGACATCGCGGACATTTTGTCGGACGACGGCTCCCCTTCGTCGCAGACGCAAACCCTCCACCGAAATCGTGCCTACCCGAGTGACTCGGTTGGCCCATGGGTTGTCTATTTTCAGCCCAAAAATAAACCCTTGAATGTTGTTCAAATATCTGATGATCTGACAACGCGATGCTCTGCCGTGACCGAAATAACGAAGGTTAGGCACAACAAACTTCGTGTGGTCGTCGCTAACCTTGTTACCGGTCAATCACCGCCAACAATGGCTTTGAAGTCGATTGGCGATGTACAGTTTTTGCGAATATGATATTTAACTGTAGGTAGCTAGTTTAGTTATAAATTCAAAACTTTAAGGTAGGCTCATCGGTTAGTTAAGTTTCTGTGTTTAGTATTATATTCCTTTTGCCAGTTTATCTTGTTTTTGTTTGTTAATTTATGTTTAACATAAATATTTAAACCCAGTTAATTAGTTGACCAGCAAATGTATATAATTATTTGTAAGACTTTGTACAAATTGCATTAAGTACAAAAATAAAGCCATTGGACAAGCATAAACCGCGCTTGCGTCATTTGTCCTTTGTGCTCCCTGTAAATAAAAACAAAAGACGGCAAAGTCCGCACTAAATTTTAAACCAAAAAAAAACACTACTAATCAACCCACCGTGCGCAAACGCAAAGCACAGTTGACATCTCCAAACGGGCGAAATCGGAACGTTTGTCGATTTCCGCCTGTCAACGAGAAAGTGAGAGAGAAAGAGGGAGAGAGTGAAACGAGAGAAAGAAGGAGATATGGCCTAGGAAAAGCAGATGTCGGCAGAAAGTACGCGACGATCAAACGAACGAGACGCTTTTTGGAGAAGTTCGATTAGTGGAAAAATACAAAACCAAAAAAAAAAACCAAACGTTCGGGTGGTGTGCGGAGTCGATTGTGGTGGAAGTGTCCGGAAAAAGGCCAACGGGTCGTGACGGCTGAGCCAAGTTCGTGGAGCCGCAAGAGTAGTGCCAAGCCCAGATTGGGCTGAAGTTTTGCCACGCGGGAAGTGCCAGTGTAGCCCTCTGTCGGCCGAAGCAACCTGTGGGAGGAGCCAGTGAAGCCCGGAACTGTGCCTGGCCTAAAAGACCACGTGGGACTATCTGGACCGTGGCGGAACCGTATCTACCAGACGGAAAGCAGATCGACCGGAGAAGTCGAGATCAACGTTCCCCTTGGTCGGACCGTTGACGTTCCATTGAGTGGACCACGTGGGAACTCCAACCTCGAAGAACCTCACCATCGACGGACGGGCTACAGGACCCTGGGTTAAGGTCAAGCAAGCCTTCTTTTCCTGGAATAGATCCGTTCTGGCATCCGTTCGGATTCAACCCCAGGTGCAGGTAGTCAGTCGAGTCCCCTTCGCCATTTCGGTGACTACACACGGTCATGGAGCGGAGGAACGGACGCCAAGGAGGTTACCAGCCTGGTGAGGACCGGCGGGTCCGCCCCCGCTTGCCAGTGCTTGGAACCGATGTGTTCCCCCCCCCTTTCGTGAGCACCCCTCCAACAAGCAAGCCGGATCAGGTATGTCAGCAGAAACACACTCTCTCTCGCACTTCAAGCATGTGAAGGGCCCCACCAGCAGCTGAACGGCCGCACCGATACCCTCTCCCTAAAATTCCTTCCTTCCCTCACCTCTCATATGTCCTAAATAAAATGTTAAAATAAATTTGTGACGTTTATTCTTTAATACTAGAGCCTTAGGTTTGCATGCGAGTCCTCTTCTAGTCGTGATTGGTTTGGTTGGTTGTCCGCTTTGTTCCCCAAGAGTCTGCCTGAAGTACGTGGGAAGCCGACCCAGGATTAAGAGTAACCCTGAGCTAGCCGTTACTTACAATTGGCGATCCACGAAATAAAATATTCGTAGTTCACAGAATTACGAATATTTACACGTACTCGGGGAGACTCACGATAACTGCTTTGAGTGATTTATCGTGAAAACTTTACAGTTTCTTCGACAAAGTGGATGGCGTAAAAAAGGTTAAATCTGTTTGATCATTTATAAAACAAAGAAGTGAATTTTCAGTTTTGTTCCTGAACACGTTTGATTTCTTTATTTTGCGATATGATTTATATTTTTCCTAGCAGTAATTAATTTGTGAATTCAGAGTTAAGGTGGCAAATTACAGTGAATTGAATTTCTAAATTTTTAGATTAAGGTGTAAATATATTTAGTTTAGGAAAGTTGTTTAGTTATTGAATTATTGAAGTGATAGTCTTGAATTGTGTGAAAATGGCAGAAGGAGGACAGATTATCGAACTATTAGAGGAAGACTTGGATAGGCTGTTTTACGACATTCGCGTAGACCATCTGAATGGAGATGAGCTTGATTTTGAATTGGAAATCAGGGATATTGTATTCGGTCGAAATGATTCGATGTCCAGGAAATGGAGAGCGTTGAGGGAAAAGCTAAAACTAGAAAAGGAAGACCCGACTGTAGACGAAAGAATACTAAAAAGAGATCCATACGAAGAAGTAGTGAGTTGTGAGACAAAATTGCAACAAATTGAGGCCAATGCAAACAGTACGATAAAGGACTTACCTTCGAGGTGCCAGTCCGCGTTACTACACTTAGGTAGAAGAGTGAAATTACTCAGAAAACATATGGGATTAGAAGGTCAGTTTCAGCTGGACAACATTCAGGAAAGGATTTTGGTGTATCTGAATGAATTTTTTTATAACAAACGCCAACCGATGGAAAATTCCGGCTTGGGGTTGGCGAAATTGTTTGACAAAACAACAGATAGGATTCAGACCCCAGCGACAACCATTGAGTCGACAACTCCTATCGTAGAAAAGACAACCACATCGACTTCGTGTGAAGATGAAATTCTTCAATCTTTGTCTCGGTTAGGTTTGCTAGAATCGGAAGATGCAGGAGCTGACGATGTTAGAAATGGTCTTTTGAACTTGGAACAAGAAATGTATCGATTGTGCAGATTTCAGGAAGTGTATTTCCTTCGACAGCATGACTCAGTTACAACTACATACACGGGAACAATCCCGAAATCTTCATCTTGCAATTCAAGTTCTGGAAAGCATGTTAAATTTGTGGAGCCAACTTCTTGTGCTCCTTCGTCTCTGTCGTACTCCCAAACTCCGAACCCCAGGTGGATAGGAAGTGGATCCCAAACGGAGGAAAATTGGGGAATTCCCGATGGCATAAGGCAGCCCCCTGCAGTCAATACCGTAACGAACCCAACCCTATCGTATACAGCCCCACGGGTGGCATCATCAGTGAGTTCGAACACTAGCCACCAATGGTCACCAAGGGCTTATTACCCACCGTTTTCGAACCAGGTACCCATTAATTCAAGCAGGGCAGAGGCTTGCTTCTCAACGGGTAATCAGTTTTCAAATATTTACCAACCGTCAAGGACCAATGACTGGTTACCTAGTGCGTCATACACTTCGTTCACCCCACATTCCGTACCAAATTCAAGGCCGCATTCGATCCCGGGGGTTAATCAGTTCCAAACACAAAGTTTGAACTCAGGGTTGAATCCAATATCCTTTCCAGAGAGGTTCTCAGGTATGAATTCCTCACCGTTTTCTCATGTTCCAGTCAGTCAGGGATATTTTCCACCTCCTCGGACAGAACCCGTGGTGTCGGGATGGACTCTTAATCCACCCGGCTTCCCTCCCCAATTTCACATAGACTCATCACAAGGGATGAATGCTAGAAAGTCATTGCCAGTGTCTAAATGGAAAATCGGAAAATACGATGGTACAGATCAGGGGCTGAAACTAAATGAGTTTCTTCATTTAGTTTCGCAGCTAGCTTTGTCCGAAAATGTTTCGGAGGCGGAACTTTTCAATTCCGCTTTTCATCTCTTCACCGGACCAGCCTTGAACTGGTACATGTCTAAGAGGTCGTCGAGAAGGCTGCGGGATTGGACACATCTAGTGGTTGAGCTTCGGAAGTCCTTCGCCCACCCTGAACTGGATTCCTTAGTGCGTGCTCGGGTATATCAGAGACGTCAGCAGCGTAACGAGACCTTCCAGGACTTCTACTACGACGTGGAAAGTATGTTCCGCTCTATGATCCACCCCATGTCAGAGGGAGAACAGTTAGATATCCTCCGAAGAAACATGAGGTCTGATTATAAGAAAGCCTTGCTGTGGAAACCCATAGGCAATCTCTCGGAGTTGCTAGATGCTGGTCATCAAATTGACGCTTCGAACTTTTCACTATTCGCGAAAGTATTCGGAACCGAAAGGTCGACCAATGCTGTTTCTTTTGACAACAAAAACCGAGAAGGAAACAAAAACCCTAATCGTCCACCATTTAGCCAGCGACCCCAGGATAAATTCCGTCCCAAAAACACGGAAGTTAACCAGAAGAAGAAGGTGGAAGACACAAAAAAGGAATATAAGAAACCCACGGATTCCAACCGGATCCCAGAAGAGGATCCTCAAGAAGGAACCTCCAGGCCAATACGAACGTTGGAGATGTTGATAGCCTCGCACAAACCCCCTCATCCTTATGAATGTTTGTACTGCCGACAAAACAACCATGCTTTAGAGCAATGCCGAAACCGGAAAGGAGTATTGTGTCTAGTTTGCGGTTTCAAGGGGTTCGAAAGCCAAAATTGCCCGTTTTGCCAAAAAAACGGGTGTCGGATGGTCGGAAATCGTCGACCGTCGGATCAATCCGCGTAAATACTTATCCGGAGGGCATCACCCCTTCAGATTTGTGGGAGCCTGTTGCTGACTCTCTCTCGCACTTCAAGCATGTGAAGGGCCCCACCAGCAGCTGAACGGCCGCACCGATACCCTCTCCCTAAAATTCTTTCCTTCCCTCACCTCTCATATGTCCTAAATAAAATGTTAAAATAAATTTGTGACGTTTATTCTTTAATACTAGAGCCTTAGGTTTGCATGCGAGTCCTCTTCTAGTCGTGATTGGTTTGGTTGGTTGTCCGCTTTGTTCCCCAAGAGTCTGCCTGAAGTACGTGGGAAGCCGACCCAGGATTAAGAGTAACCCTGAGCTAGCCGTTACTTACAACCTGAAACAGGCTAATGAAATTACTGTTTCCCAGTTTTTCACACTGGAATCCACTGAAGTCTTTTTTTACACGGTTTTTTTTATACGGTTTTTTCACGACGATTTTCGAAATAACGCGGTTTTTTTACACGGTTTTTTTTTTTAAATAACGTGTTTTTTTTACACGGTTTTTTGAAATAACGCGGTTAAAGAACTTGGAAGTGTACTTCGAGTGGATTCACCGGAAAACATGGGTACATACATATTTTCGGAACGGGAACGACGTGTAGAGGCCGGAAATCGATGATTCATGCCATTTTGGAATTCAAGATGGCGGCTTCCGGTTTTGTGAAAAACTGTCAAATAGCCACAATATGGATATTTTTGGAACCGAGACCACATGCAGAGGCCGGAAATCGATGATTCATGCCTTTTTGGAATCCAAGATGGCGGCTTCCGGTTTTGTGAAAAACTGTCAAATAGCCAACAATATGGATATTTTCGGAACCGAGACCACATGCAGAGACCGGAAATCGATAATTCATACCATTTTGGAATCCAAGATGGCGGCTTCCGGTTTTGTGAAAAACTGTCAAATAGCCAACAATATGGATATTTTCAGAACCGAGACTACATGCACAGGCCGGAAATCGATGATTCACGCCATTTTGGAATCCAAAATGGTGGTTTCCAGTTTGTGAATGTTTAAAAAAAAAGTTATGCAACAAATTTTAATTAACTTTTTTTTCGATAATCTGTAATTAATCTTCTTACATTTACAAGAACTTCATAAATTCAATGTTGAACAACATGTGATACCAGTGACTTGGTTGTGGAATGCATGTAGCACTAGAGGTTATACAGGTACAAGTGGTAATGGCCTGCCGAGATTTGCTCAGCCGAGCTCGGTAGAAAAAAAACTAAGTGTGTGGATAGTACTTAACATAACAGGAACAGGGGTTGAAGTTGTCGCTGACCGAATAGTCAAAGTCATGAAACACAGCGAACGAAGAATCCTTGTCACTCAAACAAAAAATAAAACCTCATCGATTGGTAAAATCAGTAATAGTTTGAAAGTCAGATAATCAAATTCATCATCCGTCTCGTGTCGTGTGTCGTTTTGTTCGTCAAATAGCCAACAATATGGATATTTTCGGAGACGTGATTGATAATTCTCCCGAATATCCTGGTAAATAGACTTTGACTTAAATAACCTTAGGGGGTCACCAAACGACGTATAATAACTTTTGACTCGAAAACCAGTACTTTTTAGCATGAAAGATATTGACCTGCTTTGTATGATTAAAACCCTGCTTAATATGTTTAAAATTGCTATCACTATGAATTGAAATTAGGATGCACCACGGTTTGAACATTTGCACCACGTAGCTATGGAATTCATACACATGTACCTACAACGTTTTACCGTTCATTACTCAGCTACGGGAGCAGCTTAGCTTTGTGGAAGCCAGCTGCTTTCAAGATGGTTAGGATTTACAAATGAGAGAAAATTCCGAAATGGTGTGAACAGAGCATTCGGAAGGTCTTTACCTCCAGAAAAACTTTATCATGAACGAATAGGTTCTAGGTGATCATGACTTACAAGTACCGAATAAAATTCCTCAGTTTTTTGTTATGATGAATTTTGAAATAACACGGGTTTATCACACGGTTTTGTGAAACACATGGTTTTTTTTTAAACGGTTTTTTTTCAATATCGCGGTTTTTTTTACACGGTTTTTTTAAACAACGCAGTTTTTTTTTGTACACGGTTTTTTGAAACAACACGGTTTTTTTTACACGGTTTTTTTTACACGGTACGTATCCCCGTGTAAAAATAGACTTGAGTGTAAAGGGTGTACATTCCACCCTCTGATGTGCAGATCGAAGGCGTGGTCACTGAGGCGAGCCTGAACCCCGAGATACTGGAGAAGCAAGCGGTTGGCCGATTCAAGAACCGTTTGCTTCCTCCGGTAAAGATACTGGCCGTTCATAGAATGAACCACCACATACTCGTTTCGGGTGACCTTTTCTGAATCTGCCCTTCCTTAAAGGTGTATTCAGATCTGAGCGTTTATTAGCGGAGCGGAGCGAAATTTGCGTTGGAATGAGAGAGACAACTAGTACTTTTCTCCTTCTCGTACCTTCGCAAAATCTTTCTCCGCGCGTGAAATATCGCTCAGATCTGAATACACCTTAATACAACGAGCTGGGAAAACTTCGTCTTCCTGTGCGGTTGTTTGTACCTCGGGTCATGAACTGCCAAAATTGTAAGCGTTGGGACATACGGCCTCCCACTGCGGCAACAAGGCACGCTGCTCTACATGCGGGGAGAAGCAGCCTGCGCAGCTACTGCAAAATGCGTGTACTGCAACGGAACTCTTCCTCATGTTCTCTCGTCGTGCCCGGCGTACAAACAGCTCGGGGACAAAATGAAACACTCCCTTAAGGAACGTTCCAGGCGGTCTTTTGCAGAAATGCTTAAGACAGCCACGCCAACGACCAATGACAAAAATCCCTTTTCTTTTTTGTCAGATGACGAGACTGACTCTAACTTAGCTGAGGAGGGAACTTCTTTCCGTTTTTCTGCACGGAAACGAAAACGCATCCTTTCGCGGAAAGTTGACAATCAAGAACCCCAAATCAGCTTGCTCAAATCAAGGAGTGGTGGAAAAAAGGAGACTTCTACTCCTCCTGGATTCCGCAGAACTGACTATACCCAGGATTTTCCACCTCTTTCGGGGACATCCAAAACCCCTGTATTGAAGTTGTCGCATGTCAGGCTACCATTAAAGGTAAGAGCCTTTGTATTGCTTCTGTATATATTGCTCCTAGAATCTCTGTTACTCGCAAACAACTTAGCCATTAAAAAGCCAGATAAACCCGCGTCGGATCACAATTCGTATCGGTCCATCGCGATGCTGTCGTGGATTCGGAAATTGATGGAGAAAATGATTCTTTTTAGCCTCGACAAATGGATTGAGACGAACCACCTTCTTTCAGATACTCAAATTGGTTTCCGTAGGGGTAAGGAAACGAACGACTGTCCCGCGTTGCTTACCTCGGAAATTCAGTTGGCTTTTGCTAAGAAAGAGCAAATGGCTTCTGTCTTCTTGGATATTAAGGGGGCTTTTGATTCAGTATCCGTTGAAGTTCTTTCAGAGAAACTCCATGCTTGTGGATTGTCTCCATTAATGAATATTTTTTTGTAAAATTTGCTGTCAGAAAAACATATGAGCTTTTCTCATGGAAACTCTACAGCTTTTCGATTTAGCTACATGGGTCTCCCCCAAGGCTCATGTTTAAGCCCCCTTTTGTACAATTTCTACGTTAGAGAAATTGATGACTGTATTAGTGACAATTGCACGTTGAGACAACTTGCAGATGATGGCGTAGTGTCTATCACAGGGCCAAAAGAGGTTGACCTGCAAGGACCCTTACAGGAAACCTTGGACAATTTGTCTACTTGGGCTACTCAGCTAGGTATCGAATTCTCCACGGAGAAAACTGAGTTGGTCGTTTTTTCAAGGAAGCATAGACCAGCACAACCTAAGCTTCAACTTTTGAGTAAGCCTCATTCCATGTCTTTCAAATATCTCGGGGTCTGGTTCGATTCCAAATGCACCTGAGATCCCACATTGAGTATCTAGGACGAAAATGCCAACTAAGGATCAATTTCCTTCGATCAATCACCGGAACGTGGTGGGGAGCCCATCCACAAGATCTTCTGACGTTGCACCGGACAACGATTTTATCGGTTCTAGAATATGGTAGTTTTTGTTTCCAGTCGGCAGCTAAAACGCACATCATCAAGCTGGAACGGATCCAGTATCGTTGTCTTCGTATCGTCTTCATACTATGAGTCTTGAAGTGCTGGCGGGCATGTTGCCACTATCCGTCCATTTTTCAGAGTTATCTCTGAGGCTCCTCACCCGTTGCGAAGTAATGAACCCACTGGTGATTGAAAACTTTGAGAAGCTTCTGGAGCTAAATCCTCAAACATGTTTTATGACTTTACTTACCTTACCAATCAGGCTAAGGCCTTGTTGTCCTCTGCTGTCCGAAGAAGTCGTCTCCACTCTACTCGATCCATGGCCACAGTTCGCCAGCCTCGTAGTCTGCGAAGGGTCCGCAGGTCACCTTCTACTTGGTCGATCCACCTTGCCCGCTGCGCGCCTCTTCTTCTTGTTCCTGTTGGGTCGCTTTCTAGAACCATTTTCACTGGGTCGTCGTGCGGCATTCTTACGACGTGCCCAGCCCACCGTAGTCGCCCAATTTTTGCAATGTGGACGATGGATGGTTCTCCCAGCAGCTGGTGCAATTCGTGGTTCATTCGCCTCCTCCACGTTCCGTCATCCATCTGCACTCCACCGTAGATGGTACGCAACACCTTCCGTTCGAAAACACCAAGGGCGCGTTGGTCCTCCACGAGCATAGTCCAGGTCTCGTGGCCGTAAAGGACCACCGGTCTAATCAGCGTCTTGTAGACAGTCAACTTCGTGCGGCGGCGAATTTTATTCGACCGGACCGTCCTCCGCTCGGAAAAAAATCCGTTCCCGAAAACGGGAACGGACCGTGAACTAAAAATCACGGCCAGCTATCCAGAACAAAATTTTCTCAAATATACACCGTGAACTATGGTTCACGGCTGTGGTTCACGAATATGGGAACTCTTTTTTTCCCGTGCGGAGTCCAAAGTAGGCACGATTCCCTGCCATAATGCGTCTTTGAATTTCTCTGCTGGTATCATTTTCGGCGGTCACCAGTGAGCCCAAATACACGAACTCATCGACCACCTCGATTTCGTCACCGTCAATCTGAACTCGGGGTGGGAGGCTAACATTGTCTTCCCTAGAACCTCTTGCTTTCATATATTTTGTCTTTGATGCGTTGATGGCAAGTCCAATCCGTCTAGCTTCAGCCTTCAGTCTGATGTACGTTTCCGCCATCATCTCAAAGTTCCGTGCCATAATGTCAATGTCATCGGCGAAACCAAGGAGCTGGATGGACTTCCTGAATATCGTGCCACTCGTGTCTATCCCAGCTCTTCTGATCACACCTTCTAACGCGATGTTGAACAGCAGACACGAAAGTCCATCAACCTGCCGTAACCCCCTTCGAGATTCAAAGGGACTCGAGAGTGTCCCCGATACTCGAACAACGCACGTCACTCGATCCATCGTCGCCTTGACCAATCGCGTCAGTTTATCCGGAAATCCGTACTCGTGCATAGTCTGCCATAGCTGATCTCGATCGATTGTGTCGTATGCGGATTTGAAATCGATGAACAAATGATGTGTGGGCACGTTGTATTCGCGGCATTTCTGCAGAACCTGCCGAATCGCGAAAATTTGGTCCGTGGTAGCGCGGGCACCCATGAATCCCGCCTGGTATTGCCCCACGAACTCTCTTGCATATGGTGACAGACGGCGGCATAGAATTTGGGAGAGTACCTTGTAGGCGGCGCTCAGCAGTGTGATCGCGCGGTAGTTGCAGCAATCCAACTTGTCGCCCTTTTTGTAGATTGGGCATACGACACCTTCCATCCACTCCTCCGGTAATATCTCCTCCTCCCAAATCTTGGCAATTACCCAGTGCAGCGCTCTAGCCAGTGCTTCACCACCGTATTTCAATAGCTCACTTGGTAGTTGATCGACACCAGTTGCTTTGTTGTTCTTCAGCCGACCGATCTCCTCCTCAACTTCTTGAAGATCAGGGGCCGGTAGCCTGTCGTCTTCTGCGCGTGCTCTAAGGTCTGTTGCCGTGCCACCTTCATTTTCTGCTGCTTCACCGTTGAGGTGCTCGTCATAGTACTGCTTCCACCTCTCAATCACCTCACACTCGTTCGTGAGAAGGTTACCGTCCAAGTCCTTGCACATATCGGCTTGCGGCACGTAGCCTTTGCGCGAACTATTTAGCTTCTCGTAGAACTTCCGTGTGTCGTTTACGCGGTACAGATTTTCCATCGCCTCGCGATCTCGATCTTCCTGCTGACGCTTCTTCCTTCGGAAAACCGAGTTTTGTCTGTTCCGCGCTTGTCTGTATCGCTCCACATTCAATCTCGTGCGGTGTTGCAGCATTCTCGCCCGTGCTGCATTCTTCTCCTCTACTAACAGTTTGCATTCGCCGTCAAACCAGTCATTTCTTCGGTCCGGGATTGCAGTACCTAGTGCCGCTGCAGCAGTACTACCTATGGCTGAACGGATGTCCATCCAGCCATCTTCAAGAGAAGCTGCTCTTCCGTGGGTAGTGCAACTTCCAGCTGCTGCGCGTAGTCCTGGGCAACTCCGGCTAGTCCGGCGTCCCGTAGTTGCTCAATGTTGGGTCGCGGCGTTCGACTTCGACGGGTGTTATGCACCGTCGAGAGTTTTGAGCGCATGCATACTGCAACTAGGTAGTGGTCCGAATCTATGTTCGCACTGCGGTACGTGCGGACGTTGATAATGTCGGAGAAGAATTTCCCGTCGATTAGAACGTGATCGATTTGGTTTTCTGTGTGTTGGTCAGGTGATCTCCAGGTGGCTTTGTGGATATCCTTGCGGGGGAAAAAGGTACTTCGAACTACCATACCCCGGGAGGCTGCAAAGTTCACGCATCGTTGGCCGTTGTCGTTCGATACGGCATGCAGGCTGTTTGGCCCGATTGCCGGTCTATACATTGCCTCCCGTCCTACCTGAGCGTTCATGTCGCCGATGACGATTTTGACGTTCCGTTGCGAACAGCCGTCGTACACCTGCTCCAGCTGCGCATAGAACGCTTCTTTCTCGTCGTCGGGTCTCCCTTCGTGTGGGCAGTGCACGTTGATGATGCTGTAGTTGAAGAAACGGCCCTTAATCCTCAACTTGCACATCCTCGCGTTGATCGGCTGCCAACCAATCACGCGTTGGCACATCTTACCCAGCACTACAAAGCCGGTTCCCAGCTCGTTGGTGGTGCCACAGCTCTGGTAGAAAGTAGCCGCTCGATGCCCGCTTTTCCATACCTTTTGTCCCGTCCAGCAAAGTTCCTGCAGTGCTACGACTTCGAAGTTGCGTGGTTGAAGTTCGTCATAGATTAACCTATCGCAACCCGGGAAGCCGAGCGATTTGCAGTTCCATGTTCCGAGTTTCCAATCGTAGTCCTTATTTCGTCGCGTAGGTCTGTGCCGATTGTTCCGATCCGTATTTCTTTTTTCGGTATTTGCAACTTTGTTTTTTTTTTCCAGGGCGGCTTGTTGGGCCTGCCCCAACCCCCTGTCTCGCCGGGGGACCATCGTGCACAGCTCTGTTTAGAGTCCCACGCTGGCACTAGGACGGTGATCAGCCGCTCCTAACATGGAGAACAGACGCCGTTTTGAGCCGCACCTCCATGGTGAGCAGACGCTCAGGTTTGGTGAAGCATTTCCTCTATCACCGTACTATGGTTACCGCGCCAGTGTTCGCGTCGCACCTCTTCACTTTGCTATTGCCGGACTGGCAACATTGCCCAGGCTACGCCAACCAGCTGTGTCCATGTTTCAGCTGGTAGTCTTTTGTTATCATATGACTCGAGGAGGCGTGAAGTAGGAACTTGTGAGGACCAGGGCTAGGTATTCCGCTCCTTCCAGGTTGTCAACTCACCATTTTGTAGCCTAATTTATGACTTTGTACTACCTATATTTAACACAGGATGTCAGCCTTTCAAGAAATATTCCCAATCGCGTAGTCTTCTCCGATTTCGGCAATTCAGTGAATTTTCCGCGGAATTCCAGAGCATCATCGTCCTATGATTGCTCCGTCATTATACTCTGCAAAGTTTGGCCATGTTGATTCACAGATGGATCTCTAAAAGAGGAGTCCGCTGGTTTTGGTGTATTTAATGAATTTCATAGTGCCTCTCGAAAACTTGAAGCTCCTTGTTCTGTGTATGTGGCTGAACTGGCAGCAATTTACTACACTTTGGAAACTATTGCTTCACTTCTTCCAGACCACTACTTTATTTTTTTCGGATAGTCTCAGTTCTTTCGAGGCTATCCGTTCCATTAGGCCGGTAAGGCACTTCTCGTATTTTTTCTTGAAAATACGAGAGCTACTTAGTGCTTTATCCGTGCGCTCTTTCATCATCACCTTCGCGTGGGTCCCTTCGCATTGCTCAATTTTGGGCAATGAGAAGGTGGATTCACTTGCGATGGCTACATTCAATTATCCCTAAGGTGTCGAAGTTTGCATAGTTCAAAGGGTTGAACTTGGGTCGAGACTTCATACGCGTGAGTCTCGTCTCATGTCCAATCACTATTGTCTAAACGCTCACTTGTTCCATGTAGGGTTGGGAAACAGCAATCTCTGTGAATGTGGACAAGGTTACCAGGACGCTGATCACATCCTTTGGTCTTGTGCGGAGTATCGTGGAGTCAGATCACATTTGTATGATTCCCTTCGGGCTCGAGGTAGACAACCCAAATGTTCCGGTTCGAGATATCTTGGCTGGGCGCGATTTGGAATATATGAAACTCATATATGAATTTTTGAAATTCATTAACCTTAGGTTGTAGATAGTTTGTTTTCTTAATTAATTTGGTATGTTTGTCAGGATGAATGTGTTTGCGAGAAAGAGCGTGTGTGTGTGCATACATTCCTTCTGTAGTCATGTTCATCTCATGTTGAAATCATCAGTTTTTTAGATTTAAGTAAGTGTTTTAGAAATAGTTACCATATTAAAACAAGTGAAATTCGTAACCCTCTCAACTTTTCCCCATCCTTAAATTGTAAAACACCCTAACCTCGAGACGACTGCGAGTAATTGGTTAAGCCCCCTCAACTCTAGTTTTAAGATTCTTATTGTAGAAGAAAAAGAATATATAGGCTCTGTAAAGTTTATTCGACGGAGCCTGTACAAATAAACGAATTAACAAAAAAAAAATATGAATAATATCAGAGCATCAGAGGTATAGGCCTATGATACAATAGCAGTTCAATTGTTCATTTCAAAACTGATAGAATTCATGAAACTATCAATAGATTTCTCCAAAATTACATTTAAGTTAGATGGAGCAGCTGCTCATTATAAGAACAGAATAAAAATTTACCAGTTTATGTAACTTCAAATCAATGCACAAATTGGAAGCAGATTGTCATTTCTTTGCAACATCTCATGGCAAAGGTCCCTGTGATGCTATTGGTGGAACTTTAAAACGCATGGCAAAAAGAGCAAGCCTTGTCCAAGAATACGGAAATACTATTACAACCCCACGAGAGCTCTACGACTGGGCAGTTAAACAAACAGAGAAAAGCATCACAAAATTGAATTTCTGTTATATATCTACTGAGCAATACGAAAAAATGTCAGAAGAACTAGAAGATTTGTTTCACCACGCAAAGACAACATCTGGCACACACAAATTTTCACAGTGTTCAGCCTGCCGATAATCAAATTGCAGCTAAAAATATTCTAATTCAACC